>NC_052356.1:12495268-12537861 GCF_009727055.1 Benincasa hispida | reverse complement strand
TCCCCTTGGTAGCTCAATGGATTCAAGTTGAGAATCAGTTCTTGGTGTTGATTTGAAATATTCAAATTGACAAGAGAAAATTTGATTATATATGATATAATCATACACGAAGTGGAGGATTAATTTAAATGTGATTTACATCATTAAGTACCATAAAATAGAAAAAGAACTATGGTTTATATGTTTCATAAGATGAAATATTAAAACTATAGGTTATAAATATAATATGGAAAGTTGGTTATCATATATATTTATAAATATAATTTAGTTTACAGCATGTTGTCAAGTGAATTGGTTTCACTAAGCGATAGCTGAAAGAGAGACTAAACAGTCGTGGAGTGTTACTATACAATAGTTCACTCAGCTGGTCATAGCTAAACGATTGCAGGGCTTTGTCTACACGATAGGCTGCCTTCTTCTACACGATTGAGCATTCGTCTATATGATAGACTCTTCTCATCTCCCACTTGCTCAATCGTTTACACGATTTTTATTCCTCCAGTCTCTTCCTCTAACCAAGTCCACACAGCCCACACTTCTGGATTTTTACACTGAGAATACCAAGGTAAACATTGTGGTTGTGTCCTCACTCAACTTGACTGAGTTTGAGGTTTTTGGAGTTCATTCGGTGTGTGTTCGCGGTGTTCGTGTGGTTGTTGTTGTTGATCATATTGTGCTGCAGTCGTAGTGATCGAGTATTCGTGTATTGCTATCTTGGACGCTTGGAATTCGTGATCGAGGGAGTTTGAAGAATGAGTCTTCAAAGATATGTATATTTTATCCCTTGATCTCTTCTGTAAGCATGTTGTAATTTCGATCCTAATCGTTCATGTGGAGTCTTGCAAGTAGAGGTATCCTATACAGAGAAATTGTATAAGACCGGACCGTGCAATGGTTAGTCACTATTTATAACACCATTACTTAAAGAGACTTACATTTCACTAGAATGACCATAGATGACTTGTTCTTAATCCTGAGTGAGTTGTGAACTCTTGTTTACAAGGGTGATCCTTTGATCTTTATGGGTGAGAGCTGCCAGATTGCCAACTCAATATGCCTACTATTTTAGAGATTTATCCGAGTAGGGAGCTGAGAACACAACTATACAAGATGAAATTCACTACTTCCCATATTTATGGTAAGTAGATGAATCGCTTCCTTAATAGCTGATTCTGGGTCTTGAACAATGAGGCCTCACCCTCTCATTAGCCCAAGAGAGATTTGTTTATAGTTGGACTATGAACTGTTTGTTCATTAAAGAGTTCAGTGGTACTTAATGAGCTAAATGTAACTACAGGGGTAAAACATAATTTGACCTAGCTATAGTTACGAGTAATTCGTGAAGAGTCGAACTTACTATTGATTTGTTATATCCATTGACACAAAAATATATCTACAATGCGAAGAGTGCAACTGTGGGTCTTTAGTGAAATGACCCGAAGTTAATGAATGTTGATTAATTTAATTAAATAGTTTAATTAATTAATCTCAAATCATTAGAGCTTCTAATTTGTTGGTCTATTAAGTCCTATTGCTAGCTACAAAGGGTAAAAATGTGAATCAATCAATTTTGGATTACTTTTAATTGTTCAAATTAAATAAGAGAATTAATTGTAGAAGATACAATTAATATAATGTATATAGATACATTATAATATATAGTTAATTATCATTATGATATATAATTAATACTGTATATGACATAAATATTTGAATAAGATTCAAATATTATTTATATGAATGATATTCATATAAAACTATAGGTTAAAATTAATGTGGATGAGATTCATATTAATAATATAAGTTATATGAGAGAATAATGCATTTGAATAAGATTCAAATATTAAATAATATGAATGAGTGTTGCATTTTGAAAGATCTGATGATTATTAGCCTTATGCCACGCTCTTAATTCTAAGTGAGATAAATTTTCTAGTTTAAACGCAATGTTTTCTTTAACTAAACCCAGGTGTAAGTCTAGTTAGAGTACTTCTCGGTGAGATCCGAGTCTAGTTAAAGTACTTTCCGATGAGATCCGAGGTCGAACTCAGGGGCATACGACTAAGAAGTAATGAAATAATTGTTTGATCTTGACATAGTAAGTTAATTTTTTAATATGCGATCAAAGTATATGATGTACTATCTAACAAAATACTTTTACTACTGGTGGAATGAATGATGACATGGATGCGATAGTAATTGCATGTGCTAAATGAAGCCATATAAGTTGAGGATGGATAAAATATCAATGCTTAGACAGGGTTGAGAAAGATCCACTAACATTTTCCTAAGTGATGCATAAGTCATGCATTCATGCGATAAACTCTTAAAGTAATAACTTGACCTCTCGTTGTTTTGAGCCACAGTGTCCTATCTCTAGGATGCATGTGATGAGTTTTTGTTGTGATAGGTTAACTTTATCTCTAAATTTACTTCTATCCTTGTTTAACGAGTTTCACATTCTCTTACTCTCTCAGGTAGTAGACTGTTTCCTACTCAGATCAATCTCTCGATTTGATCTCAGTAACCTTTTTTTGCACGCATTAAATAAGTTGAAGGCCTACTTATACACAATTTAGTAAAAATGTTAGTTTATCTTTCTCAGCTCATTCAGAATTTAGCTATTCATGCTTATGAAAATACACATGGATAAACAGAATATGGAAGTAATTACATTCATATTAAGAAGAAGTTGAGTTTTTCAATCTCTAAAAAACTTAATACAAATGAAAATAACAAGAAGAATGTAAAAAGAAATAAAGTAGAAGGTGTCAAGCCACCGGCCACAATTTCATGCTCCCTTTGGCTTCGGTGGTAGTTGCTTCACTTAGGTTGCAATGGTGTTAAGGTATCCCTCTCATTTTTCATTGAAAAACTCTAAGCTCTCACTTAGAATCCTTCAAAGAAAAGCTCAAAAAAATGGTGGTTATGGCGGATTTAGGGTGGAAGTTTGATAGAGTTTCGTCTTCTTTCGATGGTGGAAATCTCAATCTTAATCGATTCTTCAAAGGGCTATTTATAGCCATCGAGAAGAAGGTTCCTCACCTCTTGCCAATGATGGTCTTACACTTCACATTAATTTCCATGTCCTGCTGTGCCGCCTACCTTAGGTCAGAGATCCATTGGCTCTACTACGAACATCTCACAGCAGCTACTAAATTGTTCTGTTGATTTGACTTTCACCACCCACGCATTTCTCGTTTTCTATTTGTTGTGTTTCATCTCATTGCATCGTGCTATGCATTATAAAGTTGGTCCCAAGTTGATTCCTTCTATGCGATCATGGCTTGCAGCTCGTTTCTTTGGCCGATTTTTCTCCCCATTTCATCTAAATCATGCGTCCAAAAGTGACAGATTTTACACTTTTCAAGGATTATTAGTTTTGTAAGTACACGATCGCAAGATATGATTATTTGCATGAATTTCTTGTCAAGCTAATGCATTTTTCTCTGAATTTTCCTAATTGTTCACAATAGAAAGGAAAAATAACTTGTATTTCTACAAGTCATCAGACCTTCAAATTTAAAACAATACTTGTCCTCAAACATATATTTAAAGTTTTAGTATATACCTCAACTCACTTTGACGCAGTATCAAGACCTCTTAAAGTATTTCCTAATTCAAGATTGATTTGACTTGTATCCTTCCTCAAGCTTTATTTCTTTCCTATAAAAATATTTCTAGACCTTAGATGCGGCAAGCTTACTCTTGAAAATTCCCTTGCTCATTTCCAAAACTTTCTTAAGTTTCTTTTCAGAAATGGGCTTATGGTCCAAATTTTTACAAAAATTTCTCTCTTACTCCTTGCATTATTAAGTAGTTATGTGTTGATCCAGGTACCTCATCTCCATTTTGGCTTACCCCCACAGGTGTCATGCGAGCATCTAACTACGAGTAAAAGCCCTTTTCAAACTCAACCTTGCCTTGGATTTTTCTTTTCAATATAGGCAGTGGAGTTCTAATTATCTTCCCACTTTCATTTTGATTTGCCCTCATGTGTATCATGCAGACATCCAACTCTCAACACCGCTTTTCTAAAAAATATATATTTTATAGAATATGAAAAAAATTAAATGAACAAGGAGATTTTCAAAAATTTTGAACGCATTTAACTTAAGACTCTCCCACCCCCAAATTTAGAAGGCAACAAGGTCCTCATTGCTGAAATCGGATTACGAAATGGTCTTGGAAGAATCTTGCAAAAGAGGTTTGAGGTAAAACTTACATGCATACTAATTTCGAGAACTGTTTCCCAAGGAAGAGTCCTAAGGTTTAAGTACTAAAGACTTATCATAACAAATTTAGGTATTGATTAGCACAAGTATCATTATTAAGGTCATACGGCAAAACGCACAAAGCAAGGAGAAATACTAAGAAAAAAGTAAATATAAACAAGAAACTAGCACAAGAAAAAGACACAAGGAAAATAGATTGAACTAGATAATTCATTCAATGCGACTAATTAACATGAAGCGATCAATGTGTTTGAATGAAATACAAAAGTTGAAGACACCCCCTTTAATTTTCACCCGCATTATTATTGTCATTTGGTGGGGGAGGGAAAAATTCTTCCTCTGGAAACTGTAGAGGCCATTGGAGATGCGGCAGAATAGCAGGTCCTGTAAGGAGATGACCAAGAACTTCTTGAACGTGTTAAATTGTGAAGTGAAACTGCTCAAGCTATCTTTGCATCTAATGCCGAATGAAGTTCCTTGTCAAGGTCTGTTGGCACTGAACTTATTGAGATTGGCGTTGAACAAACTCTCATAGCTCGACTTGTTATTGCATGAGCTCTCGTTGTTGCCACGGGTTTTATTTGTGTGACAACTCATTAAGACTCCTCAAGATTGGTTTCTGGAGGTCATCATGCATGAACTTGCATAAGTCATTAATGTATACGTCAGCTGATTCATCTTTGGGTGTAGGAGGAATGTTGCATTAAGTTCCTTCTTTGATGCGTGGTGGATGCTTACCCACCTCACCAATGCTTGATTCTTCCCTCATTTGAAAAGTAGTAGTAGAAATGAGGTTTGGGTCATCAAAAGTAAATGATTGTAGAAGGAAGCCTACAATCACTAGCACCTCAGAAATTGGAGCCTTGCCCTTATTTTCTTCTGGCGGTGGCAGAGTTTGCTCCTTTGGTTCAAGTAGTAAGGCAAGGAAGAAGAATTCATCTAGAAGGATTGAAGGGTGTTCATTCAAATCAACGGGTAGCCTTCGAGACTCCCTTAAAAATCTCTCTTGAGATGAAAAAATGATCTCAACCTCAATGAGCCTAGTCCTTGCCACTCCGTTGGCTTCTTCAATCTCCTATGGAATTCTCTTTGAAAATCAGTCACCATGATAAGACTTTGTGCTTCCTTCCTCAAGTCCTGGAAGTTTCTTTGTTTTCTTTGATTTCTCAGCCAACTGGGCCACCAACTGCTCCATAAAGGATGCATGGAGAATCAATTCTTCTTCTTGTGCTCTTGAGGTGTTCCCTCCACCTCTTTTGTTTTGGTGCTTTTCATCATAGGGGCACCACCTCTTCTTCCTCTTCTATTTCCTTAAGGTCGGCCTTAGATGCGGCTAACTTTTCTCTTCTATCTTCTTCTTCCAAATTCTTTTGTTCAAGCTTTGCGGCCACTTTATTTTTCTCGGCATTTTTCTTCTTTGCCATCTATTTCTTTTCAAACGCAACGAACAACTTCATTATGGGCCGATTCTTATCACTAACAGGACTTGGCATGTGAGATGCCAACACTTCAGGGCCCCTCATTGCAGGGACAGACCCTTGCGGTGAAACTTCCTTTCTTTACCCAACCGTCTACTTGCTTGGTTGTTTAACCATTCCTTTGTCATCTAAGCTTTCTAGTGGTTGCATCATTTCCAAAATTTCCCCAAACACTTCATGCTCATCCTTTTTCCTCGCCTCGCTGGCGCTAACCAGGTCACTAGCACATGATTACATTGGACGCACTCCCAAGTCAGGACTGTTGGGACGAACTTTCTCCTTACACGGTCCTGCGACAATTGTTCTAATTTGGGTTTTCCTTTCTTGTGGTGAGGATGATCTTGAATTTCTATCGTTTGGAGTACATTTATTGAAATAACCACCTTGTATTACCGGCAAGGTGGTTGGAGAAAGGATGAATAAGCTTTAGGTTTTGAAGATGAGGGCGTGACGACGGCCTTGGAAGTGCTCTTATGGTTGTCCATAAGTAGGAGTTTGAAGAAGAAATGGAAGAACGACATTGGAAGAAGGTTGTCGCTTGAGCTTTCATGAAATATTTACAAAGAGGGAATTTAGGGTTTCACCAAATTCAGATAAGGAAAATGAAAGAGGAAGAAGCAAAAGGGATTTTATAAGCATTGGTGGGCACGTTGGTTAGGGCATGACATCATCATAATGATGGTGCATTAAATGAATGGAAGGCGTGATGTTGTGTCAGATGGCACACATAATTGACGTCCTTTCAAATCCCACTAATGGTAAAAAACCTTCTAGTACTCTCTCATATGATGAGTGTTTAGATGCGATGAGTTGTCACCTCTCCAATCCTACACTTGTGAACAACTCTCATTCATTTTGCCCATAAATTCAAAGTTTAATCAAACCATTCACAAATCACCGCAACTACTTTCAAATAGCCAAATTGCACAAAATTCAAGAAGTTCAAATAAAAGAAAAACATAAAATTAAGAAAGCAAGTAATAAAGTAAACACAAAAAAGTTTGGATGCGTCCTTGGTGAGATATCATCATTTTTTCTGCAGTGACTATCCATCCATTCTTCGCTCAAACTTTCCAAGATCAATGGAGACTTTGTTGCGATCAAATTCACCTCTATAGTATGGTTTAATTCTTTGTTCATTGACCTTAAACACATTTATTCCTTGGGGGAAGATTTCTTTGATTATAAAGGGTTCTGGCCATCGTGACTGCAATTTTCCTGGGAACAAACATAATCGTGAGTTAAATAAAGAATTTTTTTGTCCAACAAAGAAGGCATTCTCATAGATGTGTTGATCATGCCAAAACTTAGTCCTTTCTTTGTATATCTTTGTGTTTTCGTAAGCTTGGAGTCTCCATTCATCCAATTTGCTTAATTGCAGTTTCCCCGCTTCTCCAGCTACATGCAAGTCCAGGTTCAACTTTTTGGTGTTCAATGGGTTTTATGTTCCAACTTTAAAGGCAAATGACATGCTTTCTCAAATACCAACGCATAGGGGGACATCCCTATAGGTGTCTTATATGCGATTTGGTAGACCCAAAGTGCTTCATTAAGCTTCTACACCCAATTTTTCCGAATGGTATTGACAAATTTTTCCAAAATGGACTTGATCTCACGATTGAAAATTTCTGCTTGTCAATTTGTATGTGGATGGTAGTCATTGCTATCCTGTGATGCACACCATATTTAACCAGTAATTTTCTAATGATGTGACTTATGAAATGTGCACCTTTATTGTTGATGATCGCCCAGAAGGGGTGCTAAAATGTGTGAAGATATGCTTTTGAAACAATTTGGACACTACCTTTGTATCATTTGTGGTACAAGAAATAGCCTCAACCTAGTTGGATACATAATCGATAGCCACCAAAATGTAACTTTGACCATTTAAGGGTAGGAATGGTCTCATGAAGTCTATTCCCCTTACATCAAACAGCTCAACTTCCAAAATTACAGTCAGGGGCATCTCATTTCTCCTTGAAATATTACCTGATCGCTAATAGCTATTGCATCTCACCACAAAATCTATGACATCTCTGAATAAGGGTGGCTAGTAACACTCATACTAGAGGACTTTAGCTGTCGTTCGATCTTCACCTAAGTGATCATCAAAAGATGATTCATGACATTGCGATGGTATGCATTGGTATGCAATTTCAGGAATGCATTGCCCGGAGATATGATCGATTCGTGCTTATATAGATTGGGCTTATCCCAGTAGTAGAACTTACGCTCATGCATTAATTTCCATTTTTTTTTTTTTTTGTTGTGCATTGTACTCTTTAGAGAATTGCTTGCATACCAAAAAGTTGACAATGTTTGCATACCATGGCTCAAAATCATCAATCTTTAGCACGATTTCATCAGGAAAGCATACGTCGACTTCAGGCTGCATGCAATCAACTTCTGAGTTCTCAAGGCGAAATAGATGGTCAGCCACTTTATTCTCCGTTCCCTTTCTATCAACAATTTTTGTATCAAATTCTTGCTACAACAAAATATATCTAGCTAATCGGGGGTTTACGTCTTTCTTGGTCATCAAGTATCGAATTTTCTTGATTATCAACAAAATACATCAAGTACGGATGATGACTTTCAACCCTAATAGATAGGCTCTGAATTTTTCTACAGCAACACCATGGCCAACAGTTTTTTTCAGTGGTTGTATAATTGACTTTTGTTTCGTTGAGCGTTTTGCCAGCATATGCGATGGAATGCAGAATTCTTTCTTTGCATTGAACCAAAGTGGCTCCCATCGCATAGTCACTAGCATCGTATATCAACTCAAAGAGAAGTGACCAATCTGATGCAATCAATACAGGTGCCATGATCAATGCTTGCTTCAACTTTTCAAATGCTTGTAAACAATTTCCATAAAAGAAACAAAAGATCGGTTTACCTCAAGCAACATACTTAGCAACCACAAAATTTTCTAGAAATCCTTAATAAATCTGCGATAAAAACTAGCATGGCTAAGAAACTTCTCGAGGTTTTACATTCGTTGAAGGAGGTAATCTCTCAACAGATTCGATCTTAGCTTTATCCACCTCTAAGCTAGATTTAGATACCTTGTGCCCTAACACAATTCCTTCACTTACCATGAAATGATATTTTTTCCAACTCAACACTAGATTGGTATCTTCATATCTTTGTAAAAATTGCTCGGGGTTAGCTAAGCATGATTCATAGGAATTATCGAATACAGAGAAATCATCCATAAATATCTCCATTGATTCTTCCAAGAAATCAGAAAAGATTGTCATCATGCACCACTAGAAGGTGCCCAGCGCATTAATAATTTGAAAGGCATGCGCTGAAAGGCGAATGTCCCATAAAGGCATGTAAACATAGTATTTTCTTATTCTTCGAGGGCGGATCATTATCTGGTTCTATCTGAAATATCCATCCAAGAAGCAAAAGAAAGCATTTTCATACAAATCTCCACCCTGTGACAGTCCGAGTGGGTATCATTTCATTGTTCTAATTTGAGATTATTATGATACCTCCTTTCTTTGGAACGCACTGGATGGGGTTCACCCATTTAGTATAAAAAATGGGGTAGATTATGCCCGCAACTAGCCATTGATTATTTCTTCTTTACCACCTCTTTCATCGCAGGGTTAAACCCGCACTGAGGTTCAATCAAGCCTTCTTTTCCTTCTTTAAGTCAGATTTTGTGCATGCAATATGAGGGGTCGATCCCCTTATGTCCGCAATCGTTCACCCAATGGCTCGGACATACTTCTTCAAAACTTTAAACAGTGCTTCTTCATTTTCTAGAGTCAAAGTGGCAAAGATAATAACAAGTAGTGTTCCTCCTTCACCAAGGAAGACATATTTTAAATGTGTAGGGAGAAGGTTCATTTCCAACATAGAAGGTTATTCTAATAAAGGTTTGACTTTGCTTTCTCGATCACCCATGATCAAAGGTTCAAAGTTCCTAGTTACATTCATCGTATAACGAGAGTATGGGAGCTGCTGATCCATTTTTCTTTCTTCATTTTCATTATTACTACCAAGGTCTATTTCATAGGGCCAGTCATTTTCTATATCAACTGCATAACATACATCCATTTCATCTAGGAACTCTAATGCCTTGAGGACGTTGAATTTTGTCTCCTTTCTGTTCACCCTCATGGTAATTTCTCCTTTATGTACATCAATCTTTGTGCGTCCAGTGGATAGGAATGGTTTGCCTAAAATGATGGGCATATCTCAATCCACTTCATAATTCACGATTATGAAGTCTGAAGAAAGACAAATTTATCCACTTTTACCTATACATCTTTGATTATTCCCTTTGGTCGCGCTAGAGAACGATCCGTCAGTTGTAGGGTTACTGTAGTTGGTCATACTTCAATGATGCCTAACTTTTTGAAGATAGAAAGGGGCATCAGATTTTTGTTGGCCTTTAGGTCGCATAAGGCTTGCCCTATTTCAACATCTTTAATGAAGCAAGGGATGGTGAAGCTTCTAGGGTCTTTCATTTTTACTGAAATCTTTTCTTGAATTATGGTACTACATCTTGAGTTAATGCTACGGTTCAGAAATCCTCCTCTTTCTAGAGAGTATTGTTGGGGTTGATGCCCTAAATCTCATGGGTTCTATAGTTTGTAATTATATTGTACAAACAGTTCATTTATTTAATAAATCCTAAGGTCTTTTTATTTTACATTTAGTAGCATTAACCTACAAAACCAATAAACAAATATCTAAGGTTGTCTTCTATAGCTTACACAATAGCTTAAGTGATAACCTGAACAACTATAGTAGATGGATAAGGTTGGGTACCTTATCCTGGTGACACTACGAATACGACCCGTTTTGTACATGTTACAATTGTTGTAAAGTTCTACAAATGATCTAATCCTGATCATACATGTAGAGACATGTGAGTGGAGGTGTTCTATATAAAAGGGTTCATATAAGACCAAACGATGAAATGAATAGTCTCAATATATAACATTGTTAATATTAGAGACTTTCATTCCACCAGGATGACCATAAGTGACATGACCTGAATGCTGAGTGAGTTGTGAACTTCTGCCTATGAAGGCGGTCCTTTGATCTGTATGGGTGAAAGTGGCCAATTCGTCAACTCAATAAGCCTACCATTTTGGGGATTCGTCCTATTTGGAAGTTAGGAACACAGTTACCTAAGAAGGAATTCACTCCTTTCCTACTTTCAGGGTAAGTAGATAAATTACTCTCTTAAGGGCTGATTTCGGGGCTTGAATGATGTGGCGCCATACCCTCTCTTGGCCTGAAAGGGGTTTGGTCATAGTTTAACTATGACTTATTATTCACTAAAGGGATCAGTGGTACTTAAGGAGTTTGATGTAACTACAGGGGCAAAACGGTAATTTTGGTCCAACTGTACTTGCGAGCAATTTTTGAAAGGTCATTGCATTGTTGATTGGTTAAATCCAATAGACACGAAAATATATTTATAGTGCGAAGAGTGCAACTGTCGGTTCTTAGTAGAATGAAAGTTAAGTAATTTAATTAAAAGAGTTTAATTAATTATTCAAGTACCATTGGAGATTCAATCTATAGGTCCATAAGGTCCCCTCGGTAACTCAACTGGAATAATTAAGATCAAACTAATTTTGGGTTAATTTGAATTTTTCAGATTTGAGGGAATTAATTATATATGATATAATTAATTTAAATTAATTATATGTGATATAATTAGTATGATATATTTGATATATTATTTTGAGGGAAAATGAATATTTGAATATGATTCAAATATTAATTATATGGATTAGATTCATATAATTAAATTTGATATAAATTTTGAATGTTAAATACCATAAGTTATTGAGAGAATTACAAACTATAGTTTAGATTGTATTTGATATAACATAAACTATATGTTATATGTCATATTTGATATAACATAAGGTTAGTTATATATATCTTAATATTTAATATATATAAAAATATATAAATTATAATATAGATAGATAGATAGATAGATAGATAGATAGATAGATAAGTAGATAGATTGATAGATGGATAGATAGATAGATAGATAGATATGTATATATAATTAGAATTGAGAGGGAGTTATGTAACTCCCTCCACAATTCTCTCTAAATCCCTACGTGGGACATGGGTGGTTTAATTTTTTTAAAAAAAAAGTTTTTTTTTTTTTTGTTTAGATTTGTTACAGAAGATGTTTTTTGTAATCTCTCTCAAATTCACTATTCTCTGCCAAGAAAACTCTCAGAGAAATTCTCTAAAAAAAAATTCTCTCCATCTCTCTAAAAAATTAAGATCACAGAACCTCACACTAATTCTTAACTCCTAAGGAGAATATGAAAGTCTCACTTTTGGTGTTTGTTCCAAATTGGAATTGGGTTTTTTATCATGATTCATAAGGAAGAAGATTTTTGTGACCAATCGAGAGGAAATTCGTGAAGAATTACTTGGCTTCAAGGGTAAGCGTGACTAACCTTAAATTTCTTCTCTTCTCTATTTTTCGAAACATGCTGTAACTTTTGTTTAGAATGCATATGTAGTTTCTAAAATTTAATGTTCTGTAAATAAAATTCAAATTGGATTGATCCCCGCTTTCGTTCCGAACTTCACAGTCCTTCAATTGGTATCAGAGACAGATTGTGAGTCCCATTTTTTATATTTCTCAGAATTAATTTTTCAGATTTCATGGTGGGGTTGAATTATTGCATTGTATTCATATTGATGAATATTGCTTTTGCAATTATGGGTGTTTTCGGGTTGGGTTTGTAGATTTATTGCTTTCAATTACAAATTAGTTTGTAAGGGCCCGTTGTTTTGCATACTTTGGTAATGGAGTCTATGTGTATTTTAGTCTGAGTCATTCTTGAGTTTTTCGGCGAAGTTTTGGATAATACGGGGCCAAAATCGGTGTGAAATCGAGAAGGAACGCTACTATACAGCAGGAGTCTGTACTGCAGCGTCACTGCCAATTCTAGCAGTTCGTGAGTTTGGTCCAGTTCGGCTGCGACTCGGCGGTTTGGCTCATTTTCTTGGCGGTTTTGCTGTTATTATTTGTAATATTTAGTTATTTTAATTAATTAAATTAATATAAAAGTTATATGAATTTAATTAATTATTTAGGAGTCCAATCTTGATCTATATAATTGTTTTTCATATTTATGCATTGGATGTATGATTTGAGTTTATATATATGTCATAATGTATGTCATATGATAAAATCCCACCATAGTTTATGCATTGTTTTTCTTCATGCATTAGAAATATTATAACTATTATAATATAGTTGCATGATTTAACTTATTTTATAGCATGCTCAAGCATAATATAATATAAATGTTATAATATATGTTTGCATGCATTAATAACATAATCATGCATCATGTATAATATAAGAGTTATAATATATAGCTTGGATGTATGTACGAATGTTATTTATTATTTTCATTACTTTAGTATATAATTATTATGTATGATTAAGGAATGAAAATTAAAATTGAGATTGCATGAAGCATAACACTACTTTAGGTAATTTTATTAATGTTATAATTTAAGTACGTATTGTATGCAATATTTGTTTTTAATTTATTTCATTCAAATTTTATAATTGTTATAAATTTCAATGAAATTAGAAATTAAAATCAATAATAAAGAGTATCATGCTAACTTAGGTTAAAATCATTTTTTTAAAATAGTTTAAAATATGATTCACCTTAGACCTAAGTTAACAATATTTCTAATATGATTAGAAATAAGTTTATTTTTAATTAGTTTAATGGGATTAAATTTTTTGTCAATAAAAAATTAAAGTTGTAGCAAATGTATCTATAAGGGACATTTATCTAAGGCCAGTTCTGTCTAGGCTGGAGTATTTAAATTGATGGAAACAGAACACCCCTACCTGGGAATTGACCTTGAAGGTGAATTAAATAGATTTGTTACAAGCATGCAATTATTGATTATAGTTTATTAAAATATTTAATGAACAATGATCAAAGTTGTTTAACTATCCAAAATAAATATTACTATTGGAAAATTTTAAACAATCACTTAGGAAAATAAGTAGCTGTATTTTTTTAAGTTAAATTAACCTTAGGTAAAACACTCAGTGGGAGGAAAATGTGGTATATGATACTTCATTATTCCTACCATATTTCTCTCTCATAGTTCACATCGTGAGACCTATACTCGACCTCGAGGCACCTTTCTTTGTGTCTCCCTATAGGTGGTGTTTGTATAGGTCAATAACAAGGTGAATGGAGAGGTTGTTTATAGTAAGTGGGAGCAAGACGTGTGTCAACACATCCCATGGTCTCTCTCATTAGTTTGTAGGAAATTTTCGTGCTTGGCCTTGAGGCCCCTTTGATTGTGTTCCCTTATGAATGGCATTTGCATGACTCTTTACTCAATCTCTAGAAATGGATATGGATGCTTTAGCTTTTTTCCCAATCAATTTTTTCTTACAATTGGCTCATTGGAGTGGAACTCTAGAATCTAAAATAAGGGGTTACACTTACAAGAAAATGTTAATCTAGTTAACAATTTTTTGACCAAACAATGGTAATTGATAATTATAAGAACAAAGAGTTGTTTCGTAATTATTGGTTGAGATTGTCTCATTTCAGCAGAGGGGCACCTGATCAACCTATGGCGGCTTTTACTCTATTCCACTGAAACATCATTGTAAAATAGATGTCATATAAGGTGCATTAAGTCATTTTGCTAAATTTGATTGGTTTTTCCTAAATGGGTAATGTAACGACCCGAATTCAGGAGGGCTACATGAATGAACCGGTATCACAACTGAATGAGAGGGATCCTGAGGACATGAAAGTATGGTTAAGAAAGGCTTAAAATAATTGAAAGTTACTACCTATACCAACAAGATGCACCTTCCTTTTCGGTGCCTCAATCATAAAAACTCCAAAATTAAGCATGCTTAGCTTGGAGCAATCCTATGTTAGGTGACCTCCTAGGAATTTCACTTCTAGAAGCATGTAGAAATACAAGTTATTTATACTGTATGTACTGGATACGGGAGAATGTATACTTTTATATACATGATACGGGAGATTCGGGAGAATCAAGAGACAAGGCCGAGAGGTGAGTCTCCGGGCAAAGAATCCTTTCAATCCCCGCCGTTGAAGCTCTATATGAAGGTCACTTCTACCAAACGAGCAAGCCTGAGAGGGAAACTCTTCTCTTCATCCATTCCACACGCCGGCAAGAAAAACCTCCGTCCAGATCTGTGTCAAGACGTTGACACTTTTCTATATTTGTTTCTATCTCGTTTTCATCACTTATACTCATCTTCTTTACTCTATCATTCACACCATGTATCAAACGCTTAATCTTATTATTAATTGCTATGATCATTTCCATTATCATCTCTCTATCTATTTTCGTTCATCCATGATTCACTTTCTCCATGATGTTTTCTTAATTCCCTAGGTAATTAATAAGAATTAAGTAAGTAAATTAATCTGTGTTAAGGAAATAATTATGTTTAGGCATGCTAGACAGCATCTTCTCCTGTGAGAGCAGAAGTGAAAATGTCATTCCGCCTATCGAGAGAGGGTTGGAAGAATGCGTTAACTAAAGCGAGAAGTACTTCCAAAGATGGAAACAACCTTGCGTTCATAACGTTCATCCCTGTTTCACCATAGAGATATGGGAACGCGGCCGATCACCGAGAGGTGTACGCCAAGGGAAAGCGGAACCTTAATTACATCTTTAACGCAATTAACAAACTTGTAATTATTCTTTCTCTTTCTGATTCATACATAAAGACTTGCTATTGCATACCACAATCCTTTGTATAAACTTCACAGTCAGTCTTGAACTCAGTATCATGTATCATGAATCTTGTATAGTATCATAATAGTTTAGAACTTTACTTTTATCAACACAATTTATGTTTAACACAATTTAAATTCATGTACAAACCAAATCTTTTATTAATTGTAAAACTGGTCGTATATATCACGAAAGTAACACATTAACGAAAACAATCCCTGTGTTCGACCTCAGATTACTCTGAGAAACTTGCGTTGAAATTATACTTGGTTTCAGCGTATGGAAACTTGTGACAACGCATTACTCCATAGCATACTACAAGCATATAATCAACAATGCATATATCTAGAAATAGTAATGCATAACACAGTATCCACATTCCATTTTCATCTTTACGTCATCAAGTTTATGGCAACATGAGCTTGTTGTTCATTCACCCATATTCATATTTGTTCGCATGCTGTAAGCATAAGATATACACATTTTCAGCGTTACATCAGGTCGCAGGGGACGTAGATGAATGTCGGGGCCATCAGGGGCCAAATCCGGATTCTGAATCTTGGGCCTGGGGCATTACAGGTAATGCATGGATTACTAATATAAATAAATTGTATGTTTTAGCAAACTTTAAAATGACTTCTGCGACTTTAAACATGCTTGTCGCCGAAAAACATCTTGGGCCCAAGCGTACATCTTGGCAAGATCATGAAGTCCCTCGGGGAATGTTTGGACAACTATCCACTCAACTCATGTACGATGCACTCAAATCTATTTTTAATGCTTGCATGCCAAAGAATCCATCTTTAATGCTTGCATGCCAAAGAGGGCCTCTATTTGAGAACACGTTCTTAACATGATGATCCGGCCTCTATTCGAGAACACGTTCTTAACATGATGGTCCACTTTAATATGGCTGAGATCAATGGGTCTGTCACTGATGCCAGTCAGGTTAGCTTCATCTTGGAAAAGTTAAGGAACAAAAGGGTGAGACAAATGTGCCTCGTCCTCAAAGAAGTTCTATAGGGGTTCAACCTCTGGACCTTAATCTATGCCTTCCTCTTCCGGTACCAAAAGATGAAAGAAGAAAAAGGTTGAAAGGGGAAGGCTAACCTAGTAGCTACTGCCCAAAAGGGCAAAAAAATCAAGGCTGCAAAGGGAATTTGTTTTCATTGCAACTAGGAATGACGTTGAAGAAGGAATTGTCCTAAGCACTTGGCAGAAAAGAAGAAGGCTAAACAAGGTAAATATGATTTACTTGTATTGGAGACTTGTTTAGTGGAGAATTATGATTCGGCCTGGATAAAGTATTTGTGTCGAAAAATTCTATTTTTTAGAAGAGGACCACATCAGGGAGCATAAACTGCGCAGTAATATCGTGTTGAGTGAACTTTTCAGTGAAACTACTGAAATTTCAACAAAGTTGTTGAAGAAGCTAGTAGATCAACAAAAGTTGTTGAAGTTGGTTCATCTATTCAAGCACATCCTCCTTAAAAGTTGAGGATGCCTCGACGAAGTGGGAGAGTGCCTAACCCACCTACTCATTATATAGGTTTAATAGAAACCTTAACCGTCATATCAGATGGCAATGTTGAGGATCCATTGACCTATAAACAGGCAATGAATGATGTGGACCAAGATGAATGAGTTAAGGCTATGGATCTCGAAATTGAGTCTATGTACTTCAATTCTATCTGGGATCTTATGATCAATATGATGGGGAATAACATATAGGCTACAAATGGATCTACAAGAGAAAAAGGGGTATAGATGGTAAGGTACAAACCTTTAAGGCTAGACTAGTGGCAAAGGGTTATAACCATATTGAGGGAGTGGATTATGAAGATTAAGTGTATTTGGATTTTCTAGTCCATTGCCACACATATGACTATGAGATATGGTAAATGGACGTCAAGATTTCCTTTCTGAATGGTAATCTTGAGAGAGACATTTACATGCAACAATCAAAGAGATTCATTAAACAAGGTCAAGAGCAAATGGTTTGCAAGTTTAACCAGTCCATTTATGGCTTTGAACAGATATCTTGATCTTGGAATATAAGATTTGATACTGTGATCAAGTCTTATGGCTTTGATCTATATTGATGAACTTTGTGTCTAGAAGAAGATCATCAATAGTTCAATACCTTCCTTAGTATTTTATGTAGGTGATATCCTACTCATTGAAAATGATGTAGATCTACTGACAGATGTAAAAAAATGGTTAGCCACTCATTTTCAAATGAAAGATTTGGGTGAGGCACAGTTTGTTCTAGGGATCCATATTATCAAGGATCATAAAAATAAAATGATGATCTTGTCTCAAGCATCGTATATTGACAAAATGTTTATTAGATATTTGATGCACAATTTCAAGAGGGGTTTACTACCTTTCAGACATGGAATTGTTTTGTCTAATGAACAGTGTCCTAACACCCCTCAAGAGGTTGAGGAAACGAGATGAATTCCCTATGCATTGGTTGTGGGTAGTCTTATGTATGTAATGTTGTGTATTAAGCCCTTTGCTATGTAGTAGGGATTGTCAGTAGATATCAGTCCAATCCAAGATTTGATAACTGGACTGTAGTTAAGACCATCATCAAGTATATTCGAATAACGAGGAATTACATACGTGTGTATGAGGCTAAGGATTTGATCCTTGCAGGATACACAAACTTTGATTTTCAGATTGATAGGGATTCTAGGAAACTCACATTAGGATCAGTGTGTACTTTTAACGAAGGGGCATTAGTCTGGCGAACCACAAAGCAAGGTTACATTGCTTACTCTACCATGGAAAGTATGTAGCTACCTGTGAAGCTGCAAAATAAGCTATATGGCTTAAGAAGTTTTTGACGGATCTGAAAGTTTCTCTTGACATGTCAAAGCTCATTACCTTTTACTGTAATAATAATGGTGTTGTGGCAAATTCCAGAGAGCATAAGAGCCACAAGAGAGGAAAGCACATCGAGTGAAAATATCATCTCATTTGGGAGATTGTACATCAAGGAGACATGATTGTCATGAAGATCGCTTTGGAGCACAATGTTGTTGATCATTTACAAAGGCTCTCACAGCTAAAGTTTTCGAGGGTCACCTAGAGAATCTGGGTCTATAGGACATGCATCATCTTGTCTAAGGCAAGTGGGAGATGTTACTGATATAGTGTATACCCTAGTTTATTGTATTGTGTACTTTGTTTTGTATTTTGTATTGTACACCCCACTAGTTTTAGGACAAATGAGGGATTGTTGGAGTTGATAGCTTAAATCCTTTGGGTTTTAGTTTGTAATTTTTGTATACGAATTATTTATTTAATAAAATAAGATATTATTTTATTTCACATTTAGTGTGCATTAACCCAATCTAATAAACTAAGTTCCAAGGTTATTTTATGTAACTTAAATAAGTATGTGGTTGACATATAAGTAGATTATGTTTAAGTAATAACCTAAAAGGTCTGTAGTATATAGATAACGTTGGGTACCTTATCTTGATGACTCTACGGATACGGCCCACTTTGTAATTGTTATAATAATCTTAAAATATTACAAATGATCTGATCCAGATCATTCATGCGAAGACATGCGAGTAGAGGTATCCTATACAAAGAGTTTGTATAAGGCCAGACCGCAAAATGATTAGCCTCTCTTTATAACATCGTTACTCAAAAGAGACTTACATTTCACTAGAATTACCACAGGTAATTTGACCTAAATTCCAAGTTAGTTGTGAACCTAGCTATGAGAGCACTCCTTTGATCTATATCGATTAGAGTGGTTAGATTCATCAATTCAATAAGCCTACAACTTTGAGGACTTGTCTGAGTGGGGAGTTGGGAACACAGCTACACAAAATGAAACTCACTCCTTCTCGTCTTGAGGGTAAGTAGATGAATTACTCCCTTAAGGGCTGATTACGGATCTTGAACAATGAGGCGTCTCACCCTCTCACTCGCAGAGAGAGGTCTAATTTATAGTTGGACCATAACTAATTGTTCATTCGAATGATCAATGGTACTTAAGGAGTTAACAGTAATTTGACCTAACTATAGTTACGAGCAATTTGTTAAAGGTCAACTTACTGTTTATTGGTTATATCCATGGACATAAAACAATGTGAAGAGTGCAGTTATCGGTCTTTAAAGGAATGACCGATAGTTAATGAATTTTGATTAATTTAATTAAAGAGTTTAATTAATTCATCTCTTATCATTGGAGCTTCTGATCTGTATGTCCATAAGTCCCCTTGAGCTCACTAAGGATAAAACAAAGAATAATTGTTTTTGGAATAATTTGAATTGTTCAAATTATTTTTAAAAATTAAAGGTATTGATTATATTAATGTGATTAATGAAGGAACTCTTAACAAAGAGAACCAATGAGCAAAAGTAGATCGTTCCAAACCCCATTGTGAAAGAACAACAACATTTACAATCTAACACATGATAGTTCATCAACTAAATTACAGCATGCTTCAGGCATTCAAAACAAAGGGATCGAGTGAATCATACCTTTGAAGAACTTTTTCTTCTCATACTTCCTCAATCCAACAAAAGAACATTCAACAGCACGAACGCAACACCTCTGGAATATTCTCGAATATAATCAAGTAACACTCGATCCTCGACCCTCGAAGAGAAAACTCGATACTACCAAGAGGCTACCATGGTATTCTCAGTGTGAGAATCCAAGAGGTGTGGGCTCTGTATGGATTTGGTAGAGGGAAGAAGGACCTAAACGATCGAGTAAGTGGGAGAAGGGAAAATGTCTATCGTATAGACTTGGATACTCGATCGTTGAGAAGCGAGGAGCTATCGTCTAGCAAACTCGATGCTTAGTTGTTACACTCTCAAGGCTATCGTATATCAATCTGCCTTATGCGAGATTGATAATGAAAAAATGAAAATATTTTTCATTTTATCCATTAGTTATCAAAACTAATTAAAATTTCCCACTCAATCGGTTAATAGAGAAAAAGATAACCAACAACAATTATCTCATAATTATTTTGTTTTAAATAAATATAATAACCAATTTATCATATTATATTTATAACTTATAGTTTTAATATCACATCATATGCAACATATAAACTATAGTTCTTTTTCTCTTTTAATGCATTTAATATAATTCATATTTATATTAATTCCTCCAATTAATGTATCTAATACATCAAATCAATTATATCACATATAATTGAATCAATTTAATTATATCATATATAATCAAATTCCCTCTTGTTAATTTGAACACTTCAAACTAACCCAAAAACAGATTCTCAAAATGAATCCATTGAGCTACCAAGGGGACCTTATCGACTTGTAGCTTGAAGCTCCAATAGTACATGAATAACTGACTAAACTCTTTAATCAAGATATCCACCATCTGTTAACTGTCGGGCATTCCACTAAAGAGCAACAGCTGCACTTTTCGCACTACAGATATATTTCTGTGTCCATTGGATATAACCAATCAAAAGTATGATGACCCTTCACAAATCGATCGTAAGTACAGTTAGACCAATTTACCGTTTTGTCCCTATAGTTACATTTAACTCCTTAAGTACCACTGAATCTTCTAATAAACAATACATCATAGCCCCACTATGAGTCAACACTTCTCGAGCCATGAAAAGGTGTAGTGACACATTGTTTAAGCCCTTAAGGGAGCAATTTATCTACTTACCCCTGCTTCGGGGAAGGAGTGAATTCCGTCTTGTGCAGCTAAGATCCCAGCTCCCTAATCAGACGAACCCCCGAAGTGGTAGGTTTGAGTCAGTGATCTGGCCACTCGCCCCCATGCAAATCAAAGAACTGCCCTCATAGGAAGGAGTTCACAACTCACTCAGGATTAAGGTCATGTTACCTATGGTCATCCTAGTGAAATGAAAGTCTCTGTCTTGAATGGTGTTATATAACAAGACTAAATATTTTGTGGTCCAGTCTTATATAAACTCCTTTGTATAGAGTATCCTCGCTTGCATGTCTAGTACACGAATGGTCAGGATCAGACAATTTGTAGCACTTTACAACAATTGTAACATCTACAAAGTGGGCCACACTCATAGCGTCACCAGGATAAGGTTTCCCTCCTTTATCCATATACTACAGACTATTTAGGTTATCACATAAAGCACGATCCACTTGTAGATCTTCATATACATGCTTAAGTTACAACGATAACCAGGGATCTTAGTTTATTGGTTTGTGGTTAATGTAATTAAAATATCTCATATTTCATAGACTGAAATGAATAAAATATCTCATACTATTATAACACAAATGTTTGTTCATACATGTGTTTACAAACTACAGGATCCTACGAGATTTAGGACATCAACCTCAACAATCTCCTATTTGTCCTAAAGCTAGTGGGGTGTACAAGATAATTACAAGTACAAAACAATAAACTAGGGCACAAAAGCCAGTACAACAATACTTCCACTTGCCCTAGTCCAGTCGCGGTCAGTCCTGTAGACCCATGCTCTGTAGGTAACCCTCAAACACTGTAGTTGTGAGAGTCTTCGTAAACGGATCGTTGTGCTCCAAAGCTGTAACGACCCGAGTTTAGGAGGGGTACATGAATGACCGATATCACATCTGAATGAAAGGGATCCTAAGGACATGAAAGTATGGTTAAGAAAGGCTTAAAAAGAATTGAAAGTTACTACCTATACCAATAAGGTGCACCTTCCTTTTTTATGGCTCAATCATAAGAACTCTAAAGTTAAGAGTGCTTAGCTTGGAGCAATCCTATGTTGGGTGACCTCCTGGGAATTTTTCTAAGGACCCGTGTTGGTTTGTAGGGACAATTTTCACTTTTAAAAAGCATTCAAGACAAGGGAGGATGACATAGCCAGGTCACAGGAGATGCAGGGGACGCAGGGGAATGTCGGGGCCATCAGGGATCGAATCCAGATTCTGAATCCTAGTCCGAATCCTGGCCTGGGGCATTATATATGGTATCAGAGCGGAACCTCTCCTAGTAAGATGTGGCTCGGGATGGTATCAGAGAGGAACCTCTCCCAGTAAGATGTGGTTCATCAAGATGTGGTTCAGGATGGTATCAGAGAGGAACCTCTCCCAGTAAGATATGTGGTTCGGGGACAATGATGACATGCAAAAATGCATGTCATCTTAGGCCTTTTACTTAGAATTATGAAGGTTGTTGAATCTCAGCTAACTCGTTATTACACGTTCAATGTTCTATTTTTGTAGCTAAAACAGGAAATGGACGCAAACGCGGAAACCAGACCATCGCATAGATGACTGCATATGGAGAAACTCTCCATCGAAAAGGCAAACACATCGATCAACACATGGATGTTGCGGTAATCAATCGTATGCGTCCATCGCATGGGAGTTGCGCTCATCAAGCAGTTGTGATCATCGTGTAGAGTTGCAGTATTAAGCGAATGCGGTCATTGAATGATTACATCTATGCGACAACACATCTACCTCGAGAAAAACCAAAAGATGATGCTGACATTTCACCTACCACACCGTTAGTGGTAGAGGTTCAGAAAGGACTAACGCGCCAAATGTTAGACTCAGAGCAGTCCAATTAATGCTGTCGGCGACCCAAGCTCTATAAATAGAAGCCGATGAGCAGAAATTCAAGCTATCCGGGGATTTTCCCCGCGATCCAGACAAAATGCGTGAGAAGACACTGAGAGTTCTTCACCTCCTTCATCCATTCCAAGTGACGATCGGAGCCTTCGACCGGAGCTAGATCTCGAGAGAGTCAGCTCCTTCGCCCATCCATGGCACCACCGGCAGCCTTGATGCACATCCGCTGGAAGCAAGTCTTTACTTCCAGCCGGTCATTCCATTTTCTTTTCTTTTCTTATACTTTATTGTATACATTTTGTGATTAAGGAATTAATACAATTTATTTTCAATGCATCTCTCTGTCTCCTCGACTCCATCTCCATCTTCTTTTCTTAGCATCTTTACTTTCTTTGCAATACTTAGTGGGATTGCTTGGGTATCGCATACTTAGTCATGTGGATTAGGGATATAAAGCATGTAGCAACCCACTGAGAGGAGTGCGTTGTGTGAGTGTGTGAGTAACCTTATTTTTCTATGAGCACTTCATTCATCATTTAGGCATACTTGGGAGAGTAGTCTAAAACACAAATCTAAGACTCGGGAGAGCGGATTGGAATGCATAGGCAAGAATGGGGATCTTAGAGATAAGCTCTGTTTGCTTTCACATAGCGTATGCACCCTACAGATTGGATATTGCATGCGTCCAGGAAGTAGGATAAGGGGTTATGCAGCAGCCATGCTCATATGGCGGGAGCTAGTGAGCTGCTTATAGAGGTATAGGCAGGCATAGGCTTCTCGGCAATATTGCAAATACACCGCATACATCTTAGAGTTAGGTTCACGTGAGTGTAGCATGATTGCATGGCTTGCGTTGACTAAGGTTTCCTTTGCGGTTACTCTTAAGGGTTACAATGAAATCATCTTCGCATTTTATCTCTTTGCCCATTCATTTATTCATTTGAAGAGTTGTCGTATCTCTACCTCTCATGCATATTCTCATTGCGTTGTCTGTTAGATAGGAGTAGGAGTAGGGTTAACTTAGCAACTTCCCTTCCATTCTTTTATTTAAACCACCACATGCACATTACCGCATACATATAGCTACAAGTCCCTGTGTTCGACCTCGGATTACCCGAGAAACTTGCATTCATGTTATACTTGGCGTGAACGCAAGAAAACTTGTGACAGGATGCATGGTCATCGCATACATTCAATAACGCATTATCAGTCCAATGCATGACCATCGACGCATGACTATCAACACATATCTTAGGAACATGCATCGCATACTGCGTCCAAGGGATTTTAGTTGTTGAATAATTTGACTTCTAATTTCCCATCATCAGACAAACTAAGTGAAAGTTGGTGGGCATGTAACGACCCGAGTTTAAGAGGGTACATGAATGAACCGATATCACATATGAATGAGAGGAATCTTGAAGACATAAAAGTATGGCTAAAAAAGTATGGTAGAGATATGGTAAGCGCATTAGTCAGTACCCATTGACTTCTATTTTGCAATAATGCCCCACTGAGTCAGGACAAATGCCACCGGTGGGGTGATCAGTTGCCCTTTCACTGGGATGAGACATTCTCAACCATTAGGCAGAACCAACTCTTGGAACTAAACCTAACAGCCACCATTTTTGGGTCCAGAATCATTAACCTTTAACTATTCCGTGTAACTGTAACACCTCGTTTTCGGTGCCAGAGTCCCGCCCTAATGCGTTTACCATAGGGAAAAGACAGATTAGGACAAGAGACTAAGTTACCTTATCCTCATACAGGAGATCAAATAAAGAAATGCACAAAACTGCCATTCTTTAGGGGGACACTCCCAAGGTGCCTTGAGGCGATGCGCAGAAACTTTATTCAACCTAACAAGGGAGACCGAGGGATATGATGTCGCACTTCCCACTCCCACTTACTATGAACATTCTCTCCATCCACCTTGATATTGACCTACCCAAACACCATCCATTGAGGGGACATGTCAAAGGTGCCGTGAGGCCGAGGATAGATCTCACAGTGTAGACTTTAAGAGAAAAGTGAAAGGTTTAAGTGAAGCATCTTATGCCCCAAGTACCTCCCACTGAATGTTCTACCTAGGGATTGATTAACCTAGACAATTTGGCTACTGATTTTAGTCTAAGTGTTCTTCTTAAAGCCTACTTATAAACAATGTTTGTTTATGAAATATAAACAAGTTCAAGTAGTCACATTTAAACACTTTAATGGACTGTCCTTAACTTGCATGCATGCATCAAATCTATCTAATTCATCTTTCCAGGTAAGTTCCCATGTGGGTTGTCATGTTTCTGTCAACTTAAATACCCCAGCCTAGACAGAACCCGCCTTAGACAAAAAAAGGTCCCTTATAGATAGATTTGTTATATTTTAACCTTTTATTAGTCAATTTAATCCTATTAAACTGATTAAAAAGCCTTAGGGTTGCTAATCATATTAGAACCTTGATCTTCGGTCTATGTAATCCAAGTTTTAAACATTTTAAAATCATGAATTAAACCTAAGTGAGCATGCATGTCTTTCTTATTTCATTTAGTTCTAATTTCTCTTAACTCTTAAAAAGAAACAACTAAAAAAAGTATTGTGCATAACGAGGCATTTATAACAATTATAAAGTAACCTATGTGTCATGCTTCATGCAATGTCCAATCATTACTGTATAACTTGTATATAACGCGTAATAACCAAGCAAACATGCTATCATTCACCCTTATAATATAACAAATATAATATAAAGATGATGCATGTCAATGCTTTTTATGCATGCATAAATATAACTCTTATATTATATGATGCATGAGCATACTCTTACATAATTAAAAATCATGCTTCTCTAAATTATAACAATTACAATAAAGAGATGATGCATGATCAATGCATAACCTAAAGTGGGATTTACTATATGTGCATACCATATGACATATAAAACATACATCGCATGTATTAAACAAATAGATTAATGGATCGGGATGAGCCTTTAAACCCAAAAAAAAACCAGAATGAAAAGCCCTATCTATTACATTTTTCATCAAGAAAACCAGTTCACAGGTGAACCGGGTCTTGAACCGCCAGGAGGTCTTCATCGTGTAGCAAACTTCCGCAGGTAGACGATCGTTTTGCACGCACTAGATGATAGGAACTTTAGTAAACGATCGCAGACGACAACGAGGCTACGAAGCATGATCGTCCAAACGATCGTGTAGCGCGACGACAGGTAAACGATTTACTTGGAGTTACTAAGCGATCGTTTAGTCAGTTACTAAGCGATGAAGCTTGCTAACCTAAACGATCGTCTAATGCGCTTTAAACGATATGCGAGCGTATGATCGTCTAACCGATGCATGCAACTTGGTAAACGATTTACCTTGCGATACTAAGCGATTGTTTAGTCAATTACTCAGCGATAAAGCTTGCTAACCTAAACGATCGTCTAGCTCGCGCGCGCATTAAACGATACTCAGCAATCGCGTGCTTGATCGTCAACCCAATACGACCAACTCTTGATCGCATACCCCATCATTCAACCGATGCGTTCAATCGCGATCACATAATCCTTCATCTTCACGATGCAATGGACAGCGATCGCATAGAACCTCTTCTACATGATGCGATCAACCCTAGATCATCTCCTTCCTCGAAGAGCCGCAACCTTTGCCCAGAACTTCGACGAACGACTCAAGACTTCAAACACTTTGAATATAGACTCGATTACGATTATTTATGCCCAAAAACACAGGGGCCTTTACAAACAACCACAAATGTAAAAGGAATTAAACAAATCGAGGCAATTCATCCTGTAAACATCCATTAATCCGGCACATCCACAGCAAAATTAACATTTAAAACAGCATAGAAATACACCCACCATGAACATAAACGTTATTTCTTTGCAACAAATGAAATTGGAGTATCAGAAACCTGGCTCTGATACCAATTGAAGGATCTCATACCGAGATTTCCATGAGCGGGTTTAGATCGCTCTGATTTCATAGTGACCGAAACAAAAACGATATACATTCTGAACATACAGTTATGCATATTAAACTCATTATCGGCATGCTCAGAATATAAAAATTAACAAGGAAAAAAAAAAGGTCCATACCAAATGAAGACTGTATTCGTATGTCTGAACCCTCAGCAGCGAAAAATCTCCCACCAATCTACCAGCACCCGACATGTATGTCGACTGCAACAGCACGATCTAAATGTACACGAACAATGCAGCAGGGACGACACCACCACAAAAGAAACTTGAGTATCCTCGGCGTCAAAAATCCAAAGAGTGTGCTCTGGTGAGTTTGGTAGAGGACGGAGGAGAAGACGTCATGTAGACAATAAGCAAGTAGGAGATGAACTATGCTATTGCATAGCAGAAATGCTTATCGTATAGTAGAGCTACACGATCGTGTAGGAAAAATTGAACGATCGTTTAGGAAAGATGTATACGATCATTTAGAGAATGCACGAGATAGACGATCGTTTAAACGAACGAGCTTCTATCATATATGCTCTCGCGATCGCTTTCACGGATTCTTTTGGATGCAAACGAATATGATGATCAACAAGGTGCACCTTCCTTTTCGGTGGCTCAATCATAAGAACTCCAAAATTAAGCGTGCTTAGCTTGGAGCAATCCTATGTTGGGTGACCTCCTGGAAATTTTTCTAGGATGCATGTGAATGAGGACAAAGCATGCTGAAAGGACCAGCGTTGGTTTGTGGGGAAAACTTTCACTTCTAAAAAGCATTCAAGACAAAGGAGGATGACATAGCTAGGACGCAAAGGAATGCCAGGGCCATCAGGGGCCGAATCCGGATTCCGAATTCTGGTCCAAATCCTGGGCCTGGAGCATTACAGAAGCTATCTTCGTGACAATCACGTCCCCTCGAGGCACAATCTCTCTGATGAGATGGTATTTCCACTATATATGCTTGCCACGCTTGTGACTCAAGGCTCATGGGAATTCACCACAGCACCACTATTATCACAATAAAGAGTGATGGTCTTGACAGCTGATAACGGGCAGAAATGCACATTATTACCACGCAAAGTTATAAAACAATGCAGGATTGCGATGGTAAAAATATACAATATTGCATCCAAAAGTTTTAAGTTCACAACATTTCGATCGCATGCGTCCATCGCATTAAAACAACTAACTTATGTATTATGCAAGAAAATGCGTTGACGCAAGGCGAAAATGTGATCTGAAGAAATCATCGTCCGAGCGCATTAAGAGATTATGGCTGCAAGACTATGCGATCATTTTCACTCGCAAAAATCTGCTCAAGATGGTGACCGCATAGAGCCAGCGCATCAAGGTGAAAGCTTAATAAATCACGATGGGACAGAAAGCTGATGACGGTCGATTTCAAATTAAGTTGACAAGCCGTTAATGACCTACTGTAGCAAGTACACTCAAATTTTCGGTGACAATTATTCGGCGCATCAAACAGAGAATTAATGTCATCTTATCAGTGCAATCATAAGAGAGAAGAATCCTTTCACCCTGAAGCTCTATAAATACCACAGGCCACCTTCAGTTAAGGAGTTCCTCAGTTTTTAGAGTTCACCATTTAGACGATACTTAGCCTTGTTCTTAGTTTCTTATACTTAGAAGGTGGAGTGAGAGAAGGGAAGAGACGCCGAATGATCGTCCTGGTCAACTCAAGAGAGTGCCAAGAAGCGTGGAAAAATAGAGAGAGGATCGACTCTTGCGAAAGCAAGAATATCTTTTGAGCAGAGTAGAGAAGAATAGTGTAAAAGCCTTGGAAAGCAAGAAATTGCTACCAGGCTCTTTATTCTTATTCCGCATTGTCATTCTATACTTCGATTATATATCAATAAAATGGAGCTTGCTTATCTACATCTATTCACTCCCTTTAAAACATGCATGAGTAGCTAAATCTAATCGAATGGGTTGAGAAGTACTTAGCTAACATGACCTAGGATCTTCATTGCATGCGATCATCTTGTCTTATGTTGTGCCCAACACCCTTTAGAGCTACTCGAGAGAGAGTCAAAAGAAAGAACCAAAGACTTGAGAGAGCTAGGTTAGAATCTAGACTCGAGAGAGCAAGATTAGATCTGCATAAGCAAGAGATAGGGACTTAGAGATAAGCTCTATTTGCCAACATGCATTGCATGCGCCCTAGAGATAGGTTATGGCAGTATGTGGTCACCTTGTAAATGTGTGTGTCATTCATCATCAAATAGACAAGAATAAAGGCTTAGATGTAAGTCCTATGACATCATCGCATATATCGCATGCGTTCTAAAACTAGAAGCCGTAGCATTTGCATTGAGAGATTATTTGTTGTTGTATGTTTGTAGCATGATTGCATAACAATGAACGCAACCCTAAGAAGTGTTAGCTAAATCCCTTCTCAACCCGTTCCCCCACATATTCATTGCATCTTTCATACTATTGACTCTTGTCTCAACTCCACGCATACATTTTATACTGTAAAAAACAAACCAACCAACCCTTTGATTTATTTGTTACCGCAAAGTGATCTCAAAATTACCATCGTATATTGTTTTCCTTAGTCCCTGAGTTTGACTCTGGGCTTACCAGGAAACTCAGTAGGATTTATACTTGGATCTTGCTGAGGAAACTTGCATGCTCAACGCATTTTCCACCATCGCATTCTTAACCATTATTCCATCACATAATAACACGCATCAACGATTGTCCAATGACCCTGTCCTGGATTAAACTAATATCTACTGACAATCCCCGCAGCATAACAGATGTCAGGTCTAGTACATAACATCGCGTACATCAAACTGCCAACGGAAGATGCATAGGGGACCCATATCTTTTCCTCAACCTCTTGAGGTGTCTTAGGACACTGTTCTTTAGACAATGTAACTCCATGCCGAAAAGGCGAAGGGCCCCTTTTGGAGTTTTGCATCGAGTACTTAATCAACATCTTGTCAATGTACGATGCCTGAGACAATGCTAGCACTATGTTCTTTTGATCCTGAAAGATCTGAATCCCAAGAACAAACTGAGCCTCTTCCAAATCTTTCTTTTTGAATTAGGTTGCTAGCCAGTTCTTAACTAATGTCAATAAACCTACGTCAATCCCAATGAATAGGATATCGTCTATATATAAAACTTGGAAAGCTACTAAACTGTTGATGATTTTCTTGTAGACACAAGGTTCATCAACATTTTGGTCAAAGCCATAAGATTTGATCGCAGTATCAAACCTTATGTTCCAAGATCGAGATGCATGTTTCAGTCCATAAATAGACCAATTCAATTTGCAAACTTTTTGCTCTTGACCTTGGGCTATGAATCCCTCGGGCTACACCATGTAAATGGTCTCCTCAAGATTATCGTTCAAAAAGGCAGTCTTCATATCCATTTGTCATATCTCGTAGTCATAATATGAGATAAAGGATAGGAGAATGCAGATAGACTTAAGCATGGCAACAGGCGAGAAAGTCTCATCATAGCCAACTCCCTCCACCTAGGTATAACCCTTTGCACAAGTCTAGACTTGAAGGTTTGCACCTTCCCATTAGCACCCTGTTTCCTCTTGTAGATCCATTTACAATCTATAAGTTTAACCCCATCAGGTTGATCTACAAGATCCCATACTGAGTTGAAGTATATAGACTTCATCTCGAGATCCATGGCTTTGACCCATTCATCTCTGTCAACATCCTCCATTGCCTTCTTGTAAGACAACGGATCCTCAACCTCGCTATCGACTACCATAGTCAGGATTTCAGTTAAATCCATATAGCGAATTGGTGGGTACGCAACCCTTCCACTACGTCGAGGTTCCCTCAACTCTTGAGGTGGATTTGACCTACGATATGAACTCTCATTAACAACTCTTGTTAATGTAGCAGGCTCTTCAACAAATCTTGTTGAAGTTTCAATAGTTTCATTGGAAAGCTCACGTAACACGATTTTACTTCTTGGACTGTGCTCCCTTATATAATCCTCATCAAGGAAGGTAGCATTTGTCAAAACAAGCACCTTGTTTTCCTTAGGATCATAAAAGTAACCCCCTCGTATCCCTTTGGGGTAGCCTACAAATAGGCACGGCCTCGAACGTGATTCCAGTTCCTTAGGATTAGCCTCAAGCACATGTGTTGGGCAACCCCAGATGCGAAAGTGACACAAACTAACTTTACGCCTGTTCCACAACTCAAAAGGTGTTCTGGCCACACTCTTGGAGGGAACACAGTTGAGGATGTATGTTGCAGTTTACTGCAAAACCTCAAAACAAGTGCGGTAAGGAAGCGTAACTCATCATCGATCAAACCATGTCTAACAAGGTTCTGTTTCTCCTCTCTGATACACCATTCTACTGAGATGTACCAGGTGTTGAGAGTTGGAAAACAATTCCATGTTCTATCAAATAGTTCTGGAACTCAGAATCCAAAAAATCTCCACTTCGATGAGATCGAAGTGTTTTAATCCATTTATCTAATGTATTTTCAACTTCAACCTTCAACTCTTTGAACTTTTTAGAGGATTCTAACTTATGTTGCATTAAATAAAATACCCATACCTCGAATAATCATTAGCAAAAGTGATGAAATACTCGTAGCTTCTCCTGGCTCGCACATTCATTGGACCACAAAGGTTTGAATGTACTAACTCTAGAGGCTCTTTGGCTCGATAACCTTTTCCAGTAAAAGGTCTTTTAGTCATCTTGCCTTCAAGGCATGACTCGCACATAAGTAAAGAATTTTCCTCTAACTCGTTTAGAAGTCCATTCTTCACTAATCTTTCAATCCTCTTGAGATTGGTGTGCCCTAATCGAAGGTTCCAAAGTTGGGCATTTTCTTTAAGAGAAACTTTAAATCGTTTATTTTGAGTTACGAAAGTTTTAAACATCTCTATGTTATGGAGGGAATTTGTTGCTAACGGCCTTAACACATACAAATCATTTTTCAATTTAGCTTAACATATCTCAACACCATATTTCAGAATAATCACTTTATTAACTGAAAAGTTTATAGTGTAATTACATTCAAGCAAGAACTTACAGAAATCAAGTTCCTCTTTCACTCGGGAACTACATACACATCATTTAAAATGATAAATCTATTCTGTAAAGTCAATCGGAGGCCTCCCACTGCCACAGTTGAGACGACATGCCTGGTGCCTACTTGCATTGTCATCTCACCAGCCTCAAGTTGCCGCAAGGATCTAATCCCCTAAAAAGAAGAACAAACATGGTTAATGGCCCTAGAGTCTATAATCCAGGCAGAATCATCATTCTCCACTAAACAAGTCTTCAAAATCAGTAAGTCATATTTATCTTAATTGGCCTTGGCCTTCTTCTTCTCCTTCAACCAATTGGATAGTTCTGCTTCCAGTGCCCATCCTGGTTGCAGTGGAAACATTTTCCCTTTTCAACCGATGCTGGTCGCCTACCCTGCAGAGCAGAAGGTTATGGGTTAGCAGGCGCTTTCCCCTTCCCCTTACTACCCTTATTCTTCTTCCACTTGTTAGTGTTGAAAGAATAAGGTGCAGACGTAGTTCCTAAGCTCGAACCTCGATGGAACTTCTTAGATGATGAAGCAACATTTGCCTCACCAACCTTCTTCTCCGATTGGAATGTCTGCAACTCGTTGAGGAGAGTTGTAATGATGTAATTAACCCTGTTCAGACCAGCGTTGCAAGTGCAAAAAGCTTTCTAGCAATGTCTCCAGAATAATGCTAACCTGGCTACCCTCATTGATGCGAGCCTCGTTTATCTCCACCACATTAAAGTGTACCATCATGTTTAAAATATGTTCTCGAACAGATGTACCATTTTTCATTTTGGAGTTGAAGATGAACTTTAGAGCTTCATGCTTGAGTTACCCGGACAGTTGTCCGAACATTCCCTTCAGGGACTCCATGATCTCATGAGCAAAGACCATGGGCTCATGCTTCTTGGTAAAGACGTCGTTCAGGTTGGCCAAGATGTAAGCTCGGGCCATCTCATTTGCTTGTGTCCATTTCTCATAGGCCTCTCGGATATTTCATGCGACGGTTTGAGTTGGAATAAGAGGACACTCCTTTATAAGGACAAATCGGAGGTCATCGATGATAATTATTGTGTTTATCATGTTTTTCCAACTAGCGTAGCTATCGCCAGTCAATTTGTCGGCAGCTAAAAGAACTAAAGTAGCGGTTGTCATTCTTAAAGTTGCTAAAAACGAGAATAAACTTAATAAGTCTATTTGCATTACCACTTTTAACACCAATTTTCAGTTTTAGCAAAATAGTTCTAATGTACCCTAAGTGAAGTGACATCTATTTTACAATGATGCCCCAGCAAGGTAGGACAAAAGTCACCGTTGGGGTGATCAAGTGCCCCTTCACTGGGATGAGACATGCCAAAGTCTGTCTCTTATACACATCTAGATGTGTATAAGAGACAGGGGATGAGACATTCTCAACTATTAGACTGAAACAACTTTTGTAACAGACTCTAACAGTCACCATTTTTCGGTCCAAAATTTGTTAACAACCTTAACAATTCCGCGTAAGTGTAATCCTTCATTTTAGGCCCTAGAGTTCCGCCCTAGTGCCTGTCTCTTATACACATCTAGATGTGTATAAGAGACAGAAATAGAGCCATCCTTTAGGGGGACACTCCCAGGGTGCCACGAGGCCGAGGATAGATCTCACGGTGTGAACTTTAGGGAGAAACGTGTAAAGGTTTAAGTAAAGTATCATATACCCCAAGTACCTCCCACTAAATGTTCTACCTAGGGTCTGTCTCTTATACACATCTAGATGTGTATAAGAGACAGATAGGGGGACACTCTCAGGGTGCCTCGAGGTCGAGGATAGATCTCACAATGTAAACTTTTAGGGAGAAACGTGTAAAGGTTTAAGTAAAGTATCATATACCCCAAGTACCTCCCACTAAATGTTCTACCTAGGGTTTCATTAACTTAGACAATCCAGCTACTGATTTTATCTAAGTGTGAGTTTAATTTTCTCAAAAAACAACTTGCTTTTGATAATTAAACAAGTTTGAATCAAGTCTTATTAAACACTTTAACAGACTATCATCAAATTTGCATGCATGCAACAAATCTATCTAATTCACCTTTTCAGGTAGGTTTCCAGGTAGGGGTGTTCCATTTCCATCAACTTAAATACCCCAACCTAGACAGAATCTTCCTTAGACAAAAGGTCCTTTATAGATAGATTTGTACATATTTAATCTTTTATTAGTCAATTCAATCCAATTAAACCAAATAAAAGATTAAACTTAGGTTTCTAATCTCATTAGAACCGTGATCTTAGGTCTATCTCGATCAAATTTTAAAACTCTTACCTGATTTAAGCCTGAGTTTGCATGCATGTCTTCCTTATTGATTTTAATTCTAATTTCTTTAATAACACTTATAAAAAGAAACAACTAAAACCAACAATATTGTTAAGCTAGACTAGGTATTTATAACTTTTATAAATTAACTTAAGTGTCATGCTTCATGCAATATTTATTCATTACTATATATAACCCTTATATAACTTGTAATGAACCAAGCATACATGCTTTCATACATTCTTATACTATAACACTTATAATATAAAGATGATGCATGGATATGCTTAATGTATGCATATATTATAACTCTTATATTATATGATGCATGAGCATGCTTTAAAGTAATTTAATCATGCAAACTACTATATTATAACTCTTATAATATAAAGATGATGCATGAATAAATGCATTACCTATGGTAGGATTTAAAATTATATGGCATACTTTATGACATATAATTAAACATACATCATATGTACATTCAAACAAAATTAATGGACCGGGATGATTAGCCTCAAAAATCAGAATTAAAACTATTCTATTACATAAGCCATTGAGTCATCCAGTTCAAACAGGCAAACTGAGCCTTGAACCGCTGGGCCAAGCCTCGCTCCTTGATCGTATAGCAGCTTCTTATGATCGTTGAGTAATGCTGATCGAGTAGAGACAATCGTATAACATGAATCGAGTGTCTTTGACAATGTGATGAAGCATGAAGGCCAAACGATCATGCAGCGCACATCAAGTAACGCATCATCAAAGATCAAGTAGACGACAACTATGCGATGAAGCATGATCGTCTAAACGATCGAGGAGCAAGCGTCGAGTATCTCATACCGAGGATCAAGTAGCCAGTGACTATGCGATGAGCATGCTGGCCCACTCGATCATTTAGTGTGTGCACCTACCATGTGTCGAGTATCATATACCCAATGATCATTTACCTCAGCGGGTATGCGATCGAGCAGCCAACACTACATGATTGAGTAAACTCTTTACTTGATCGTGTAGCATCAGCCATGCGATTGTTTAGTAAATACTACACGATCGAAAACTTTTCTACACAATCGAGTAGCCAAATCTAAATGATCGTTTAGCCTGGGCTACACGATTCGACCAACTCTTGGTCTTCTTCCTCGAAGTGAACAGCATCTCCATGCCCTGAAACTTCATCACGAACAACTCTTATAGACTCAAACACTTTGAATATATACTCCATAGCAAAGTAATTATGCCCAAAAATGCAGAAGCCTTTACAAATGAACTTGAAATTTAAAGAAAGCTTTAAAACCAAAGGCAACATCCTGAAACATCCATCAATTCACATCCACAAGTACACTTAACTCTTAAATGCTTTGTAGAAACATAAAACCCACCAAGACTACAAATGTAATTCAATACATCGATGGAATTTGGAATATCGGAACAACCTGGCTCTGATACCAATTGAAGGAACTCTTAAAAAAAAGAACTAATGAGCGGAAGCAGATCATTCCAAACCCCATTGTGAAAGAACAACAACATTTACAATCTAACATAGGACAGTTATACATCAAGTAAATTACAACATGCTTCAAGCATTCAAAACAAAGGGATCAAGTGAATCATACCTTTGAAGATCTTTTTCTTCTCGTACTTCCTCGATCCAACAGCACGAACGCAACACCTCTGGAATATCCTCGAATAAAATCGATTAACACTCGATTCTTGACCGTTGAATAGTAGACTCAACACTACCAAGAGGCTACCTTGGTATTCTTGGTGTGAGAATTCAAAAGATGTGAGTTCTGTATGGATTTGGTAGAAGGAAGAAGGAACTAAATGGTCAAGTAAACGATCGAGTAAGTGGGAGAAGAGAGAACATCTATCATATAGACTTGGATACTCGATCGTTGAGTAATGAGGAGCTATCGTCTAGCAAACTCGATGCATGATCGTTTACACTCTCAAGGATATCGTATATCAATCTATCTTATGCACGATCGATAATGAAAAAATGAAAATATTTTTCATTTTATCCATCAGTTATCAAAACTGATTAAAACATCCCACTCAATCGGTTGATAGAGAAAAAAAATAACCAACAATAATTATCTCATAATTATTTTGTTATAAATAAATATAATAACCAATTTATCATACGATATTTATCACCTATAATTTTAATATCACATCATATGCAACATATAAATTGTAGTCCTTTTTCTCCTTTATTGCATTTAATATAAATCATATTTATATTAATTCCTCCAATTAATGGATCTAATGCATCAAATCAATTATATCACATATAATTGAATCAATTTAATTATATCATATATAATCAAATTCCCTCTTGTTAATTTGAACAACAAACTAACCCAAAAACTGATTCTCAACATGAATCCATTGAGCTATCAAGGGGACCTTATACACCTGTACTTGAAGCTCCAACAATACGTGAATAACTAACTAAGCTCTTTAATCATGATATCCACCATCTGTTAACTGTCGGGCATTTCACTAAAGACTAACAGCTGTACTCTTCGCACTACAGATATATTTATGTGCCCATTGGATATAACCAATCAACAGTACGATGACCCTTCACAAATCACTCACAAGTATAGTTGAACCAATTTACCATTTTGCCCCTGTAGTTACATTTAACTCCTTAAGTACCACCGATTCCTCTAATGAACAATACATCATAGTCCCACTATGAGTGAATACTTCTTGGGCCATGAGAAGGTGTGGCGTCACGTTGTTCAAACCCTAGAATCAGCTCTTAAGGGAGCAATTTATCTACTTACCTCTGCTTCGGGGAAAGAGTGAATTGTGTCTTGTGTAGCTAAGTTCTCAGCTCCCCATTTAGACGAATCCCCAAAGTGGTAGGTTTGAGTCTGCGATCTGGCCACTCGCACCCATGCAAATCAAAGGACCGCCCTCATAGGCAGGAGTTCACAACTCACTCAGGATTAAGGTTATGTTACCTATAGTCATCCTAGTGAAATGAAAGTCTCCATCATGAACGGCGTTATATAACGAGACTATACATTTCGTGGTCCAGTCTTATATAAACTTCTTTGTATAGAGCATCCCCACTCGCATGTCTAATACACGAATGGTCAAGATCAGACCATTTGTAGCACTTTACAACACTTGTAATATCTACAACACGTGTCATAGTCGTAGCGTCACTAGGATAAGGTTTCCTTCCCTTATCCATATACTACAGACCATTTAGGTTATCACTTAAAGCACAATCCACTTGTATGTCTCCATATACATGCTTAAGTTACAATGATAACCAAGGATCTTAGTTATTGGTTTGTGGTTAATGCAACTAAAATATTTCATAGACTGATGTGAATAAAATATCTCATATTATTACATCACAAATGTTTGTTTATACATGTGTTTACAAACACCCTACGGGATTTAGGGCATCTACCCCAATAATTAATAGAAAGTATAATGTATATTGATATATTATAGTATATAGTTATTTATATATATGATTTATAATTAAAACTAAATAATATAAAAGAAACAAGTATTTGAATGATATTCAAATATTATTTATATGAATGAGATTCATATAAATACTATAGGTTAAAATTTAATGTGAATATGATTCATATTAGAACTATATGTTATAAGAGAGATGCATTTTAATAGGATTAAAATGCATATTATATGATTAATTAAGTTAGTTAATTAATCATACAATATATTATATTATATAATATAATGCCTTTTTTTTAATAACTCCTCATGACAAGGGAGTTATTCTTGCACGTTGGATAGGAGTTGAAATAACTCCCTTCCCCTATTCTTATCAATCTATGTTTTACAGAAGAAGATGATAAGTCGAAGTTAACGTGAAATTTCAAGAAGAAAAATCTCTCTAAAATTCTCTCTGCCTTTACTCTACTTCCTTCTCCCAAAAAACTCTAAAGGAGACTACACTTCCTCTTCCTTGTCGGGGAATAACGAGGTTACCGAGTGGTGATTCCTAGTGGAAAAAGCAATTGTTGTGTTCATGCAGTGTTGAGTTCGTGATCTTGGAGAGGATTTTTGTGAAGAAGAGTAATTCTACAAAGGTAAGCACTTCTTCTTCCCTTCTCTCAGTAGAACATCATGCTTATAGAGTTAATTTAATGTTTATCCTGTAATTCCATGTTTGTTTTATATACAAACTTCTTCGTATCTTTGATTTCGAAATTTATCTACAAATACACGGTATTCACACGCTTTCGCAGAAAATTCCATTCCTTCAATTATAGTATGGAAAAAGTTACACAACCAGCACCCACTAAATGTGAGCATAGCCTCTAACATGTCCTCTTCGTTGGACTCTAGTTCGGGGTCCTCTTCCATCTCATCACCATCTAAGTCATTCAACACTATAGAACTCAAGATAGGTTCTCCATCTTGTAAAGTTTTTTCAATGTGCACTGGGAATGGATTCACAAACCCACCATAGGTTTCCATCCTTTGTTCAAAAGATGCTTACACCTCTTCAGCATGTATGGCCCTCCATGCATGTTGACGCTCATTCTTGCACCTTTAGCAATGATGTTGTCAAAGTGCTGATAGATGTGGTTACTTTGATCAAGGCTTTGTTCAAATTCTTGATTTGATGCCTATGTGCTTCACATTGATCAGTTTACGTTAGGGTTGAGCGACTCACACATCCATCATTCCTCAACATACTCAATAATCTGTCCATTGGTTGGTTGACTCCTTCTCCAACTCTAATATGACTGACTCCATCGAATTGTCCATCTGTAGAAAGACAACAAAAAGAAAGTAGCACTTTACCCATCACATCCTCCATTGTGAAGTAACACGAACAAGTGTAAGTGTCACTATTCCAGGTGCTATAGTTTTTCATGTTGGGTTTCTCGACCAACATATTTTATCCTTCACAAAGTTAAAAGTTGTGCTCTAATACCAATATTGCAGGATTAAATTTTGAATATAAATTTTTTACCTTTCAACGTGCAATTGCATTCCTAATATAGCCTTTCCTGCGTACATGTCTAGTCGTGCATCTGCACACTCATGCACACTGCTCAGTGGCATGGCCATGCTTATCTAGGGTGTGTTGCCCAGGGCTGCATATCCGCCTCCACCTCTTTTTGTGAAAACCTTTTCCTCTAAACCCGTTTTCTAAAACCTTTTCTGAAGAACGGGGGTGGAGGTTGTTTAAAATGCCCATTATGCCATCGACTATTTGAATTTGGATTGGCTGATTTGTTCGAGGGCAAGAACAAGTGTCGCACAATCGCCTCAAGACCCTTACGAAGGTGCGATTGTGACAGTTAGTATTAGAGCCAAGTCGGCTCGTGGAGTTGAAAAGTTGTGATCATGTCTACTACGAAGCAGTTGGGTGATAACTTGTAGAAATACAAGTTATTTATACTGTCTTATCTAGATATTGCGGCCAAAGATAGTGAATATGCGTCAATTGTATGAAAATTAGCTTCGAAATACAATAATTATAAATTATCGCAATTACACCCACTAACAGCTTTAAGATGGAAGAAAAGGAGATTTTACTCTGTTTTGCAGGAAACCGAGTCGCCGCTTGCGCTCAAGACTCAAGAAGAACTGATCAACGCATCTCTGTCACAATGTGCCCGTCAATCAACAATGAAGAGACGATTAACGCAATAACGACGCAATGCGACAGTCGATCCAGAGCTGACTTTCAACCGCATACGGTAATAAAAACAAACACCGCATGCAAACACTCGATCGAAAGATGTAGCTAAGCAACGCAAAAGTGGAGGATTGAGACATGTGTACAATTAACGGTTGTGCAAAATTGACGGTCTGATTGCATAACAGAAAGAATAATATCCCTCCATCTTTGAAATTTCCATAACAACAAGTGGGGACCACAAGGCCAAAGTTAAAGATCCTCACCTATAAATACCCCATAGATTTCAGATAAAACTTATGCTACTGGATACGAGGCTAATTGCTGCTAAAGTGTTGAGAGGAAAGGCTAAGCTGAGGGCTTAACTGAAGAAATCCGGAAAGAAGACGAGACAAGACCGAGAGGTGAGTCTTAGTTATATTCTGCCGAATACCCATCGAGAAGCTCTATGCTGAGAACCCTGCTACCGGTTGGGCAAGCCTGAGAGGGAAGCTATCCATCCATCTGATCCATCCAATCCGACAAGCAGATCTCCACCCGAATTGGTGCCAAGACATTGACGCTTATTTGTATTTGTTCTATCTCTTTTCATCATTGTATTTCACTTTCTTTATCTCTTCATTCACACACTATGTATCAAATGCTTAATAGATATATTAAATGCTTCGATTGCTTTCATATCCCATTTTCTATCTACTTCCGTTCCTCCGTCAATCACTTTCTCCATGATGTCTTCTTAATCCCCTGGTAGTTAATATGAATTAAACGAGTACTTAACTTGTGTTAAAGAGATAACTGTGTTTAGCTAAAGCATGCTAGACGGCAACTTCACCTGTGAGAGCAGAAGTGAAGATGCCATTCTGATCTATCGAGAGAAGGTTAGAAGAATGCGTTAACTAAAGCGAGTAGTATTTCCAGACATGGAAGCAACCTTGCGTTCATTATGTTCATCTCTGTTTCACCACAGACATGTGGTAAGTGCGGTTGATCACTGAAAGGTGTACACCAAGAGAAAAGCGGAACCGTACTTATAACTTTAACGTAATTGAGAAACTTGCATTGTTTATATTAGTTATCTTTCTCTTTCTGTTTGTACATAAGACTTGCCGCTGCATTCCATACTCTTTGCATAACCTTCATAGCCAGCCTGGACCCCAGCATCTTGTATCATGAAGCCTGTATCTTGTATCATCTAACTTAGGTTTACTGTACTTATTTTATTATCGCATTTTACTGCTTTCCTTTACGTTACCACCATTTTATATACTTGTACAAAATACTCTTTAAAGATTGAAAAACCTTTCTCTTCCGTAGTTTCGACTGACTCGTGGGTAAAGTCATTCTCCAATTGGAGGGTAGAATCATCCTTATCCCATTTGGCTGTCTGATCCCGATATGCACAAGGTGGGTGTAGACCCACATGGTCACTAGAAACTTGGCGAGGGCATCGGTATCATCTGGTGCTCCAGCGAGAATTCCATCCCCAACACCATGTCAAAGTCGTCCATTTTGACGATCAGAAATCGGCAGGGCCACTCCAATCCCTCAACTTTATGACTACTCTTTTTACCATTTCTGTAATAGAAAAGGCTGTAGAATTCACTGCTTTCATTTTACCCGCGCCTCCTTCCCAATGGAGATTCAACCGTTTGGTTTCTGTTTCGGACATAAGTTATGGATGGTTCCCGAGTTGACCATGGTACTTTGGCCGATCTACGGTCGACCCAAGCATCAACATACATCAATCGGCCTTTTTGGGATTCCTTTATTTCTCCCATATTCTTCTAAAGGGCAGCTAAAATCTTAAGGCCCCAACTCGTGGGGTTCTATCTTCCTCGGCTTGTATCTTCTCGTCCTCTACCTGAACATCTTTTCCTTTCCAATCCGAGGCTAATGAGGCTTGAAAAGCGTTCAAGGCTACTCGTTTCGGACATTCGCTTGCCTTGTGCTACCCCTTGCAATATAAATAAGATAGGGGCCGATAAAAAATTCTGCTAATTTGCCCCCGCCAGTATTTCCAATTGTTAGCTGAAGTGGTTTTTCATCCCTACTGGTGTCACTTTCTCCCCCTTTATTCCTCGGTGGGCTCAAACCGTTGCTCTTTCTCCCTCTATTAGGGGATCTCAAGTGCTGTCTCCTCTCATAAGATTCATCGACTAAGTCAAACAACAGTTTGGCCGCCGCGTACGTGGCTGGGAGATCCTGTATTCTCTGTTCATACAGTTTTCTTTGCCCACGGTTTTTCCCCTCAACAAACAAAAACTGTCTTTTTCGAACATATCTCTTATGTCCAATATCAACCCAACAAATTGTTTCACATAGTCTCTAATGATGCCAGTATGTTTTAATTTCTGTAGCTTACGTTTTGCCAAAAATGTCAACATTCTCGGGGAAGAACTGAGAACGCAACTCTTGTTTCAGTATCTCCCACGTGTCAATGGTGCACCCGACCTCTTGGATGTCCATAAAACGGGACCTCCACCATAACTTGACATCCTCTGCTAGATGCATCGTCGCTAGGGTAATCTTCGACTTTTCAGTCTCTATGTTCGTAGCTCTGAAATATTGT
>NC_052356.1:12224876-12493579 GCF_009727055.1 Benincasa hispida | reverse complement strand
TTCCCACGCTCTCATGATGAGGTAACTCTTGCACTAATGTCTGCAATCTCTGCTCGAATGACATCAATGGTGGCTCGAAAGTCTTTGGACAAGTCAGTCACCATCTAAATTATCGCTTTTTGCAAGCTGTCAAGTTTTTTGACATGCTCTTCCACAGGGCCAACAGAGTTCGACGAAACATCCCCATACTCGAGAGGCCCAACTCTCGTAACTTTTGCCTCTAGGGTCTCAACCCTTGTCAATAATTTCTTGATGGACATCTAGTCTAAGAGGCCAACTACCATGTTGATTTCATGGCCGTGTTAGCGACCTCTTGTAACCGAGTTTTTAGGAACCGAGCCTGATCAGGGATTTCTATTAGATAAAACATTTGCTCTTCTATCTTGACCAATCGGTCAACATGGGACTTGCCTAGTGTCACGCAAATTTTATTCTTATACAAATGCGCTGATACAAATATGCGATATTACTTTTAGATACGTTACTTATGAATATTCTTGTAGTATGCCTTGCGTTGTTACAAGTTTCCTTACGTTGGAACCAAGTGTAATTCCACCACAAGTTTCTCAGTGTGATCCGAGGTCAAACACAGGGACTGTTTGAGGTATTGTGGTATGTTCGTGGTATATGCGATCGGGCCCCTCAAGACATTCTATGTGTCTTGGAAAAGTGTCGTATTGCCAAGCCGGACAGTTTACACAAGTCCCTGCTCCAAAGAGGAGAAGAAGGAGAATAAGGAAGCCCAGACACCGAGAGTTCCTACCAGGGGACAGGGTTTAGGTAAACTTATGCCTAGGACAATTTCAAAATCGAGGACAAAGAGAACGTCGCCTCATGAGTAGCTTTAGAGGACCAGTGGAAGTCATCGAAAAGGTTGAGAAAGCCTCTTATCGGGTGCAGTTACCATCATGGATGGAGATTCATCCTATCATCCATGTAAATAGACTAAAACCCTATCATCCGACCATGCCGAGAAGCGATGTAGGGTGGTGACTTGAGGACCAAGCTAGGAAAAGTTCCTGGAGAGGTGGAAAAGCCACCAAGATAGAGAAGTTCATTGGAAGTGCGCAGAAGACCTCAAGGCAACTACTCAAAAATTTTCTAACTTCGAGCAAAGTCGATTAACGGGGACGTCAACCAGTTGAGTGGGGGAGAATGTCATGTTCATACTTGTCCAGAGCGTGTTGCCTATGGCCGCATGTCCGCCTCCACCTCTTTTTACTATGCTTTCATCTTATTTATTTCCTTTTTCTAGGTAGTTGCCTTTCTATGTACGTTTCTTAGTGTGTAATCGCTCATCCATTTCCATATGAAAGGGTGACGGATGTATTTTTGTTCAAAATGCACTATACGGGGTTAAGACTAATCATCATATCCTCATACCAGTGAGTTGTATGCTATAAAGACATGTTGTTGCTTATTGCTTTCTAGTTGTACAACTAATGTTTATTGTTTATATAACTTTCAAACGTTTGTGAAAACCTTTTCCTCTAAACCCGTTTTCTAAAACCTTTTCTGAAGAACGGGGGTGGAAGTTGTTTGAAACGCCCATTGTGCCATCAACTATTTGGATTTGGATTGGCTGACTTGTTCGAGGGTGAGAACAAGTGTCGCATAATCGCCTCGAGACCCTTACGAAGGTGCGATTGTGCACTCAATGCTCGCGCCTATCGTGCACTCCAATGCCTTCCTAGCGCACCCATCAGCTATTGCACCCACAAATGCCCATTCCAACATGCTGTGAAAGAATCAAATTCCTCACGAAAGCACATGAATGCAATGCAATTGAAATTCAATTTGAAAAATGCTTATTAATATTATTAAATCTAATTTAATAATATTAAATAAATGATATTAATTCAATTAAAATATACGTTAAATCATATTTAATATATAATAAGATTAATTAATTAACTATTAATAATTAATTAATATCATATATTTAATTTAATTTAAATCATATTCAAATAATATTCTTGCATAACCTATAATTGAATATGAATCTTATTCATATTAATTTTAACCTATAGTTTTATGTGAATCATATTCATATCAATAATATTTGAATTTTCATCCCTTTTATATGATAAACTATGATTCATTCAAAATTAACTTTATATTATAATATATCTATATACATTATATTAATTGTATCCTATACAATTAATTCTGTTATTTAATTTGAACAATTCAAACTAATCCAAAATTAATTTATTCTTATTTAATCCTTAATGAGCTAGCAAAAGGACCCTATATACCTACATATTAAAAATTCAATAATATGAGATCAATTAATTAAACTCTTTAATTAAAATAATCAATACTCATTAACTATAGGTCACTCCACTAAAGACTCACACACTCTTTGCACTGTAAATATATTCCTGTGTTCATGAATATCATCAATCATAATAAGTCAATCCTTCACAAAATGCTCATAACTACGGGTGGATGAAAGTGAAATTACCATTTTCCTCTTATAGTTATCTTTAAGTACCACTGACCCCTCTAATGAACCAACAGTTTATAGTCAAACTATAAAATTTCATCTTGTCCCAACTACCTAGTCATACAAATCCCAAAATGGTAGGCTTATTGAGTCGGAAAATCTAGTCACTCTCACCCATACAGATCAAAGGATTGTTAACTCAGGATTAAGATCAAGTCATGATTATCCAAGTGAAATGTAAGTTTCTTCAAGTAACAGTGTTATAAAGAAAAAAATCATTTTGTATACCTCTACTCACATCTCTCCACATGAATAATATGGACCATATCATTTGTAACACTTACAACCCTTATAACATTTATAAAATGAGTCGTATCAACAATGTCATTAGGATATGACACTCAACCTTATACATATACTACAAATCTTTTAGGTTATTACTGGTTATTACTTGAACATGATCCACTAACAAAGTTTAAGGATCAAAAATGACTTTTAACCTTTACACATATATATTATAAAAAGAAAAAATAAAATTAGAAGATGGAGATCTTTCCCAAGTTCCATTAATCAGCACACTACTAACATACAAAAAATTAGATTTCTTCTATACGTCGAATGTGAAAAGATGAGAATGTAGATTAAAAAATACTTTTCACCAATAGAAATTGGTCAAGCGACTGCCATTAATTATGACAATAGACGAATCTCACCGATGACAATTGCATTATTAATGTGATCTCAAAAGAATAACCCTCCCTTGATGCCTCTCTCAAGAGATCCCTTCCTTCTTGAAAATGTAGTCCACTGCTTCTCCAACAGTGTCAACTACCTGCACAAGAACAACGTTGGAATTTGCTTTAAGTGAACCGTTTTCAATACCAACAATTGACTTGGGACTTTTAAAGTGCTTTTCAAGTATTTCTAGAATTTCCTTAATCTTTGTTAGTTATACAACCAAACATTAGAAATGTATGACCACCATGAGTGTGTTTAGTAAAGCACTTGAAAGGAATGACTTCAATTCAATCCATTATGGTCATCGACCTAGGATTTAATATCCTTAGAGTTTCCCTTGACACTCAAATGTTGTAGGGACTGGCAAATTATCTTGTGAGATTAGTTGAAATATGCATAAACTAACCTAAACACTCATGAATATAAAAAGGAAATATATGTGTGTGTGTGTGTATGAAAAGGAATTTTAACAATGTAAAAATGCTTTTCATCCACCCACACTCAACCTAAAGTCATTTTCTTTCCTAACCGTTAAAGAAAGGGGAAAAAAATACATTTTTAGTCTCTAGGCCTTAAGTTTCAAAATACTACATGTTTAGTCCTTGCATTTTTAGTTTTGTTTCAATTTAGTTCCTAAGTTTCAAAATGTTACAATTTAACCCTTAAAATTTGAATTTTGTTTCAATTTGGTTCCTAAATTTCAATTTACACTTTTAATCTCAACTTTTTACTCAAGACTCACTTTACATCTTTGGCAGTAATGCTTATTACTTCTTATAACTATTAAAATTAAATTTAAAATTTCACTTCATAATTCTTTTAAATTAATTAATAGGCATTATCACTAAAGTCATAAAGTGAGTATTTAGTGAGAGGTTATAAATGTAAATCTTAATACTTAAGGGCCAAAATGAAACAAAACTCAAATCTTCATTTCTAGTTTCATTTTGGCCCTTAAGTATTAAGATTTACATTTATAACCTCTCACTAAATACTCTATCATTTTGAAATTTAGAGATCAAATTGAAACCAAACTCAAACGTAAGGACTAAAAGTGTACCATTTTGAAACTTAAGGACCAAATAGAAACTAGATGCAAAACTTAGGGATCAAAAAGATATTTTTATCCGGAGAGAGAAGTTACGTTGGAGAGATGTTTAACCTACCAGATCAGCTGGATACTTGTCATGATTCTCTCTTCCCTTAAAAACCCCTGTCCTAGTCAGGATAGAAAACCAAGGACTTCCAGCCTGAATTACAAAAGTAACAGAGTCTGTTTAGTAAGCAACAGAAAATAGGGGAGGGAAAAAGGGGTTAAATTGTAAATTTGATCCCTATAATTTAAACAAAGTTAGAATTTAGCTCTATTCTTTATAATTAGAATTTAGTTCCTATAGTTCAATAAAACCTACGTAAATAGTCTATGTGATAGGGACTATGTATGAGGATTTTATCAAACCATAAGAATTAAATCATATCTTTTAAAATAATGGAGACTAAATTCTAAAATTTTCCAAACAAAATGGACCAAATTTATAATTACACAAAAAAAAAAAAAAAAGGCGGTTTCTTCTTTGCGAGTTAAGAATAAGTATCACCTAACCTGAATTGCACCATTAATATCGACAGAAGGATTATCCCCTATCATATATAGAGTCTTGAAGTGATGAGTTTCAGTATTCGCAGCCGCCTTGTCTTGGTGAATTGATGACACTAGTTTAAGTACAGCTTCTGCATTGTGAAATACGAGTGGATTTGGTTTGCCATAGCACGTATACTGCAAAGCATGAGGATGAATCCTGCATCATAAAACAACATAAGTGCTTCACATATGGATGTTGTAGGCTTGGATTTTCACTTTCAAAGTTTCAACTCTCAGACCAAATCCATACTAAGATAAAATTTCACTTCTTCGGATTAGAAGGGTTTCCCCACAAATGGAAACTAAATAGGATGCCTTTGAACAAATGAAACACCAGCATTAACGAAATAAGCATAAAAATTTGACAATGACCTGTTCTAACTATCACTTTGATTGCCAGTTCTCTTTTGAAATATTTATGAGGTAGTATAAATTTGTACGTACCTTACGTAAACTTCTTTATTCTAAAGTAGGATTACAAAATTTCATAACATGAACTTCTATTGGTTAGCGAGACAATTTGGCAACTTTTTCACTTAAAGGTAGGCGAAAATTTTGACTTCAATTGCATACTTATTTGACAGAAATTACACTGGTTTGGGTTTGTAAAACTCTTAGGTTTGAGAAAGAATCAGAATACTCGATTTATTCACCAAAGATATGAATATATACAAGTGTACAAAGCATAGAAAAAGAAAATATCACAAAATATTTACAAGAATGGAAAATCCTAACTATAGAATTATAACACTCCCCCTCAAGTTGGAGCATATATGTTAATCATGCCCAACTTGTTACATAGATAATCTATACATCTTCCATCCAATGCTTTCGTGAAGATATCTCCTAATTGTTCTCTAGTCTTCACATATCTTGTAGATACCAACCCTTGTTGAATTTTCTCACGTACAAAATGGCAATCAACTTCAATATGTTAGTTCTTTCATGAAATACTGGATTAGACGCAATATGAAGTACTGCTTGATTATCACACCACAACTTTGTCGATGTGGTGATTTCAAATCCCAACTCAACAAGAAGTTCATATATCCAAATCAATTCACACACAGATTGTGCCATTGCTCTATATTCTGATTGACACCACATTTTGCTTCTTACTCTTCCAAGAAATCAAACTACCACCAACACAAACACAATACCCTGAAGTTGATCATCTGTCTTCTTTAGATCCTGCCCAATCGGCATCTGAGAAACATTCAATATTAGTATGACCATAATCCTTATATAATAAACCAACCCCGGGAGCAACCTTCAAATAACAAAGAATCTGTTCCAATGCAGCCCAATGATCAACTGTAGGGCATGACATGTACTGACTCACAATACTTACTGAATAGATTATGTCGGGTCGAGTCACTATAAGGTAATTAAGTTTTCCCACTAACCTCCTATATCTTTCAAGATCTTTTAGCAATTCTCCATCTTTTGTGAGCTGTAAGTTGGGCATCATTGGGGTACTACATGGCTTGGCCCCTAGCTTTCTTGTTTTAGTCAACAAATCAAGTACATATTTTCTCTGTGATAATAGAATTCCTTTCTTGCTTCTTATTACCTCAATTCCTAAGAAGTATTTCAACATGCCAAATCTTTTGTATGGAATTGACTATGAAGAAAGGTCTTTAGAGACTGGATACCTAAAACATCATCACCAGTAATCACAATATCATCCACATATACGACTAACAAGATGACACCACCCTCAGATCTCTTAAAAAAGATTGAATGATCTGACATGCTCTTCCGCATTCCAAAGCTTTCAATCACCTGACTAAATTTACCAAGCCAAGCTCGTGGGCTCTGCTTTAATCCATACAAGGATTTACGAAGGAGACACATCGTTCCATTCTCCCCCTGAGCAACAAACTCTGGTGGTTGCTCCATATACACCTCTTCTTGAAGATCACCATGAAGAAATGCATTTTTAATATCAAGCTGATGTAAAGGCCAATGATTGATTGATTGAAGCTAATGAAATAAACAACCGCACAGATGCCATTTTTGCTACAGGAGAAAAAGTATCAACATAGTCAACGCCATAAGTTTGTACATAGTCTTTCGCTACAAGGCACGCTTTTAACCGAGCAATAGAACCATCAGGATTGACTTTAACTGCAAACACCCATTTGCAACCGATAGCCTTCTTTCCTGCAGGGAGAGAAACTAAATCTCAAGTACAATTATCATCTAAGGCAGTCATCTCCTCCACCATTGCGGCACACCAACTAGGATGAGACAAAGCCTCATGAACAGTTTTAGGGATGGATACAGACTCTAAGAATGCAATGAATGAACATGTGGAAGGCGACAAATGGTTATATGAAACAAAAGAGGAAATAGGATGAGCACATGTACGTTTACCTCTACGAAGAGCAATAGGGAAATCATCACTCGTTTATGGATCCACTGACAAAGAAGACTCTGGTACAGGGCATGGAACTGAAGGAGGTTGTCGTCAAGTATAGACTGACGATGGGTGGAAGAGTAGAGGTAACCACAGGTAAAGATGAATTAGGAAGAGGATCGGAGGGAGAAGTAACTGTGTAAATAAGGAAATCATCCTCTACTTCCTTATGCTCCCCCTAACTCTTATTCGGAGAGAATGATGGTGATGAAAAAAATGGGGTATGTTCAAGAAAACGTGATATCAGGAGAGACGAAATATTTATTAAGACTAGGACAATAACACTGATACCCCTTTTGGACACGGAAATAACCAAGGAAAACACATTTTAAGGACTTTGGATCCAACTTGGTATGCTGAGGCCAAACATCCCGAACAAAGCAGGTACAACCAGATATTTTGGGTGGAATGGGAAACAAATTTTGCTTGGGGCATAAAGTACGAAAAGGTATCTCACCCTTAAGAATGGAAGAAGGCATGCGATTTATTAAGAAACAAGCTGTGGAAACAGCATCAGCCCAAAAGGATTTTGGAACATGCATCTGAAACATCAAAGCTCTGGCTGTCTCAAGAAGATGGCGATTCTTTCGTTCTGCAACCCCATTTTGGGATGGAGTATCGACACAAGAAGATTGATGAAGAATGCCATGGGCATCTAAATAAGACTTAAGTGTATGAGAGAAATATTCCTTAGCATTATCACTCCGTAGGATTTTAAGAGCACCACTAAACTGAGTTTGGATTTTAGTATGGAAGTTACGAAAATGAGAAAGTAACTCAGAACGACTTTTCATCAAATATAACCACGTAATACGAGAATAGTCATCGACAAATGTAACAAAATACCGAAACCCTCCTTTGGACTCAACAGGACAAGGACCCCAAACATCAGAATGGACTAATTTAAAAGGAGCACTAGCTCGTTTATTGACTCGAGGATACAAACTCAAACGATGAAATTTAGCAAACTGACATGACTCACAATCTAAAGAAACAAATGTTGAAGTTGTGCCTTCAACACAGAGATAGACAGATGACCTAAACGGCAATGCTCTTCAAAAGGAGACGACACACTTGAGCATGTGATGGTCGTAGGTGTTTGTGGTTCAAAGATGTAAAGACCTCCAAATTCACGCCCTTTATCAATAGTCTGTTTCGTCATAAGATCCTGAAATAAGCAATAACCAGGAAAAAATGAGACACAGCAATGAAGATCACGAGTGAGTTTAATGATCAAAATCAAATTAAACAAGAAATGTGGTAAATTTAAAACTGATGATAAAGAAATTGATTCAGTAAGATGGACGATTTCTGATCCTAAAACAGGAGTGGAGGTTCCATCATCTATAGTGACATTAGGTGATGAGGTAGATGTACAAAGATTAGAGAATAAACTAGGGTTACCTGTCATATGGTCTGTAGCGCCAGAGTCAATGACCCATTTTGACATGGAGGAAAGAAGCCATTTAGAAATGTTACCTGTCTCTGCGATGGCCGTAATGGGAGTAGAAGATGATGCCCTCAATGACTCTTGATACTACTGAAATTTAGCAAACTCCTCTACAGAAATCGTAATTGACTTGTCAAGATTATCAGGAGTAGAGGCAACATGTGCAGAGGGTGATGGCATCCTCTGACCCTTATTCAGCAATTTTCTGCATTCACGCTTCGTATGGCCAGGTTTATGACAATAATAGCAAACAATACCTCCTGGATTTGATTTTTGGTTATTTGGATGACCTTTGAAGCTATTTGATTCAACCCCCTTATTACCTCTATAATTATTTGTGCGCGCAATCAAAGCACTGCTAGAATCAGATGATGTAACTGCTTGTGTCTTTTCAGTACGAAGTATTCGAATGTAAGCTTCTTCCAACAAGGAGATATTTGAGCTTGACAACACTTGATCTTTGGTCATCTCATATTAGGTGCAAGACCTACTAAAAAACTCATGATAAACAACTTTTCACATTGAGCCATTAGAACTTTTGGATCCGTGTTGATTGGCATCAAGGCATTGAATTCCGCGCATGTATTTTTAACCTCCATAAAGTAGCTTGTAAGAGATTTTTCTCCTTGATCAAGTTGATATAGAGTCTTACAAAGATCAAACACTCTATTAATATTCTCTTTCCCTGAATAAAGGAAATCTAGATATTCCAATAGTTCCTTGACTGATTCGCAGTGATTTACTAGTTCAACAATTTCACGGTCAATAGAATTCTTGATTTGTAGAAGCATCCTTGAATTGTCCCGCCACCAAATCTTCTTATTAGCATCAATCGATGGCTCTTCTGTGATGTGATCATCCATCTCCATGCTCCTAATAAAGTGGCGGACATTTGATCTCCATGAATAGTAGTTGGATCCATTCAACTTGTGTTTGGTTACTTTTGACACCATAGGAACAATCTCAAACATGACTACTGGTTTCTTATCAGCCATTACCTCAAAAACAATAGACACCGGACAGCAGAGAATCAAACCCTAATTTACCGAAGAGATGTCTTTACAAGCAGTGAGAATATCTATACATCCCAAACAAACACACCACCAAGAAGAGTCAACCACACGGAAGAAACCCACAGAAAACGAACAAAAAATGACGGCGCATGCGCCGGCGCGTGGACGGACGGCACAGAAGAACAATCGGTGCGTGAGCCTCACGCGCTGGTCAGATGGCAACCGGACTTTGGGGTTTTGTAGATGGCGGTTGGGCTCCTCTTTGGACTGGGCGGTGTCGAAACAAACAGCTTCCTTTTTTTTTCCGCTGGCGACGGCGGCAGCTAACAACGGCGAACGAACCGAAGACAGCGACTATGAGCAAAAGTGTAAACTCACCTCTCCACAAAACCCTAAACGTATCACAAATGGGTTCTAAACTCTCAAACCCTAAGGTTCACAAAAATTCTAAGTTTATTTAGAGAGCTCTGATACCATGTAAAACTCTTAGGTTTGAAAAAGAACCAGAATACTCTATTCATTCACCAAAGATATGAATATATACAAGTGTACAAAGCATAGAAAAGGAAAATATCACAAAATATTTATAAAAATGGAAAATCCTAACTATAGAATTATAACAGGGTCAGTAATGATCGAAGAGATGGCATGAACAACTATCTCAACTACTTCCAGACAAGTAATTACGGCATTTAACATCTACAGTAATATTTGCCTTACTTATTGTAGATAGACTCTAGTGCAATTCTGAAAGCTCCCATACCAAAACGCTCACAAGGAAAAGCAGCCTGCCTTGAAGAGAACCTAGTTAGTTGCGATATTAGACCCATCAAAAGTACAATAAAAGGGAAAATACTAATTAAACCGGGGGGTGGGGTAAAAATGAAGAAAACAGCAACACTGCAACAGAGGAAATCAATTGTGAAACAATCCAAGAGTAAATTACAAATAGTAACCTGGTATTCAAGGTCATCATGTGCAAAATACAAGTTCGGTTGGTGTCCAAACTCCCTTCCTGGAAGACCTCCAGTTCTTAAGATATCACAAAGTACCTGATACCATAATTTGAATTAAAATCTAGACCTCTCATGCTTAGTCAGTATCCAGATTTAGCAGAGCAGAAACTCAATGAAATAGATGAGCATGAACCAGAAAATCATTTTGGAATCAAAAGAAGATTACAATTAATAATACTTGATAATATTAATAATGGTAATCCAAAAAAAAAAAAAAACTCAGACCTAGAATTTAGCCCACTACTTGACTTGGGTGATGCTTATTACAAGAACACAGAGTGGAGAGGTATCAAAGAAAAAAAAAAGGACGCTTCGTGAGCTTTTTAGAAAAGCACGATCTAACGAGTTCAAACCCAAGCACCTCAGGTGGACGCCTATGACCAGAGGCAACACATGAAGGTTACGGAAAAAGCCATGACAAAAGTCGTAGAAGCAAACTCTTCAATTAGCACATTGATCGATGCATTGCTGAAGTCAAAGGAGCAGTTGACAACATACATGGAAAGCATGCACAAAGGGATCACAACAATGAACACAATGACCAAACCTGAGCAAATGGACATGAACGAGGAGGTCACTCACCCAGTTTGCGAGTACCTATATGATTCACCACGAGGTGACGTTGATGGTGTTCGACCTTCAATAGAGATAAGTAGTCAAGATGGTTCTGAGATCATCATTCTGAGTGACTCAGAAGACAAGATGGAAGAGCAACCCAAGATGGATCCCAAAGGAGGAAGTCTGAGGAGGAGGCGGGGGGGGGTGTGGGTGGGGGTGAGGTGATGGGAGACAACTTTGTCTCGTGGGTTGGTGATGCAATCTCTTCCATGCTGTTACGGAGTGTCCAGGCAAGGCAACTTGAAGGATGCATACGCTTGAAGGGAGCAATCTATTCTACCCCCAGGTGAAATAGGCTGGGGAGGGAGAGCGTGGGGAGGACATTTGGTGGAGGTATGAGCATGCCTACCAAGAATGAGGAGAGTTGGGTAAAACTTTTTATAGTCAAGTTAGAGACTTTGTTTCAAGTAGGTCTTTAGTAGACAGGAGTTTCTTTCTAGTTTCTACTGCTTGCAATTATCTTGTAATTCTTGTAAAAAGAGAAATTTTTCTTATTGAAACTTTTTCCAAGAAGTATCATTTATTTTGGGTTTAAAGGTTAGCGTACTACGGTGGCAACAACTGCCTTGAGGACACAACCCTAGAGACTTATCCGATGGATAGGCCGGAGGTTAGCCTCAACAAGGCATCAAGCAGCTTAAGTGGGGGAGGTTTGTCACAAGGTTGTTTCATGAGATAAGAAACAGCAGGTCTGTCACAAGGTGGTTGTTAGGTTACTCTCCACCTGCACTCAGTTAACCCAACAAAAGATGCAAGAAAACAGAACAATAGAACTCTGATATATATTGATATTAATATGAAAGGATGATTCACAATTCAGTACAAGAAATACCAAATGAGTACCCTGGCTGAATAACAGAATGTTCACAACTCCAAAGAAAGAAAAAAAGGAAATAAAAGAAAGCAAACCAGCACATTTGAGAGAGCTGGTTGTCCTCTCCCTAAAAAGCTTCCCTCAGCTTTTTACCCAAATTATTCCCTGCCTACACAGAAACCTATACTCTCCTTTTATAGCAAACTTTGTGGTCCCTCAGCGGTTTTCTTCTTTTCCCATGTCCTCTGCATCATTTGTTTTCTGTGCAATTCTTTCTTGCCCCTCCTTTTATATTTGTATACAATTGGGGGTTTAACAATACTGTCCCTCTCGAAATGCAGCTTGCCTCAAGGTGGAAGCGGAGAAATTGTTGATTCATTAGGTGGACCAAATTCCCAGGTTGCTTCACTCTTCAGAAGACCCTTCCATTTAACTAGCCATTCATTAGTTGCTAGCTCTCCATTCGATGCACGCCTAGGACCATTTTAGGGATTACTTGCAACTCGAACTCTTCCGTTTAGGCAAGTGGTTGATGCTGAACCTGATGTGCTTGCCCCAGTTTCTTCTTGAGTTGAGAAATATGGAACACGTTATGGATGGCACTTCTGGTGGAAGAGCCAATTTGTAAGCCACTTCTCCGATTCTTTCAGTGATTTGGTAGGTCCATAGAACTTGGGGGACAGTTTTTCACCTCTTCGGGGCTAGTGAACGTTCCCTATACGGCCTTAGCTTTAAATACATCTCGTCTCCTACTTCAAAGTACAATTCCCTCCTGTGTAAATCAGCTTGTTTCTTCATTCTATTTTGGGCCACAACTAGGTTTTCATTCAGGGCATTAATCGCCAAATCCCTTTCTCTCAGCTGTTGTTCCACACTATCGTTGGTTGTTTTCCTTTCCCCATATGAAACCAAAGGTGGGGGTGGTCTCCCATACACCGCTTGATAAGGGGTGGTTCTAATAGACACATGAAAGGTCGTATTATACCACAATTCAGCCCACCTTTCATTACAAAAGCATTTGAGGTATGTTTCAAGACAGCGATTAACTCACTATTTGGCCGTCCGTTTGAGGGTGAAAAGTCGTGCTCCTTTTTAACAGGGTTCTCATTGCCATGAACATCTCCTTCCAAAAACTGCTCAAGAAAATTTTGTCTCTGTCTATTGTGATGGACTTTGGGACCCCATTGTGCCAAATCACTTCCTGAGATATGAATAACTCAACACCTTGTTTCGTCGAGAAAGGATGTTTGAGAGAGATAAAATGGGCATACTTACTTAAACTACCATGATAGATTCGTATCCCCCAGCCTTTGGAAGTCCATAGTCCACTCTTCCACGATCAAATCTGGAATTGGTAAGGGTTGAAGAAGGGATGCTGGCGATAAGGCCTTGGTTTTGTTTCTTTGGCAAATTTCACAACCCTCAACATACTTCTTGACGTCTAATTTCATACCTTGCCAAAACAGCTCCCCATTCATCCTTTTATAGGTTCTCAAAAATCCCAAGTGACCTCCTAACACTAAATCATCGAAGGTGTGTAATAAAGATGGGATCAAAGTAGATGAGCGAAACAAAACTAGCCTTCCTTTGTATAGTAACCAGTTATTTTTCCATTGATATTTCGGCTTTCCATCAAGGTCCATCTTTAGTACGGGTATTATCTCCTGGAGTTCTTCATCCTCCTTGACTCCTTCAAAGCCACTTCCACATCCACTAAGGCTGGAGTTGACAGCACATATGCCTCAGTTGTTCTAGGAACTCGAGATAGAGCGTCTGCTGCCTTATTCTGCAAACCAAGCTGGTATAGTATTTCAAAATCATACCCCAATAATTTAGTTAACCATCTCTTAAATTGGGGTTGGAATTCACACTGCTCAATTAGGAACTTAAGTGCCTTCTAGTTGGAGATCACTATGAATCTATTCTCCAATAAGTAGTGACGCCATTATTGTACCGCCAGTACCACTGCCATTAGTTCTCTTTGTATATCAACTTTGCTTGTGCTCTAGGAGATAGTTTTTGGCTCAAGTAAGCAATTGGTTTGGAATCTTGAGATAACACCGCCCCAAACCAAAACCAGATGCATCTGTTTTCATTACAAATGACTTCGAGAAGTCGGGTAAGGCCAATACTAGAACCATCATCATCGCTTGCTTCAGCTTTTCAAAAGCCTGGGTGGCTTCCTCATTCCATTCAAAGGCATTTTTTTGCAATAATCAAGTTAAAGGGGCTGCAATGTTGCCATACCCTAGCACGAATCTCCAATAGTACCCGGTAAGTCCTAAGAATCCTCAAAGTTCCGATATATTCTTTGGTTTGGGCCATTCTACCATTGCCTTAAGCTTTTCCCCATCAACTTCTACTCCTTGGTGAGAGATCCAATGGCCCAGGTATTGTATCTTTGGTTGGCAGAAAGTACACTTCTATTCGCGTATCGTCTATTATCTCGTGAGTAGTAATGTCTGGGATATTGAACATCACTCCCAGATGTGTCTCATGAGTAGTAATGTCTGGGCTATACACCAAAATATCGTCAAAAAACACAAGTATAAATCGACGAAGGAAGGGTCGGAATACCTAATTCATTAGTGATTTGAGTGTGGCAGGGGCATTTGTTAAACAGAAGGCATTACCATGAATTCGTAATGTCCTTCATGGGTTCTAAAAGCTGTTTTTTCTATGTCACCTTCACGCATTCAAATCTGCCGAATCTAAGATCAAGTTTTGAATAAACGGCTACTCCATGTAATTCATCTAAGAGTTCTTCAATCACAGGAATAGGAAACTTATCCGCAATTGTGGCTTGATTCAATTTTCTATAGTCAATGCAAAACCTCCATCCACCATTTTTTTTCTTGACTAGCAATACCGGGCTTGAGTACAGACTGAGACTATGTCTAATTATTCCGACTTGCAATATCTCGTTAACTAGCTTTTCAATTTCTTCCTTCTATGCGTGGCCATACTTATACGATTGAACATTGGTGGGCTTTTGGTTTTCTCCGATAAGTATCCAATGATCAATTGGTTTTGGGGGAATAGTGGTGGTTGTCCCAAATATGTCTTCATTTTGTTCCAACAGTGCTTGAATCATTACTGGTAATTCTCATACACATTTCCTTCAAGACCAATCTCGGTCTCCCCATTTCCTTCAATTTCTAAATTCTGGAATTCGATCGGGAAAACTTGGTCTTCTTCCTCCCATGTTTTCAATAAGGTCTTTGTCGAAAAAGCAGCTTGTAACCCTAGGGACATTTTAGTAATTGTGTGTACCCTAGGGCTTCCCATGAGTCTATTTATTTGGCCTATTCTCTTGTACTTTGTGTATCATAATTAATAATAAAAATCAGTGTCTATCGTGGTTTTTCTCCCTGTACTAGGGTTTCCACGTAACTGTGTTGTTATTCTCTTCCCTATTCTTTTATTTTTAACATGGTATCAGAGCTAGGGGACAAAATCCTAGCCATTATGGAAGAGAACCATCCACAGTCACCTTTAGCTAGTGAATTTTCGAGTTTTGATATGAAAACTACTATTTGAACCGCGGTAAAGGAATGTTTTCAAGCTATCTTACCGGAATTAATTTCTGCCGTCCAGCTGCAGTCAACAGAGAGCCACGGTCAATGGGAGCCGCACACAGACAGATTTGAAGAATACGTTAACAGAGCCGATCTGCCTCGTCTCGCGCCACCGTCGACTAATCCGGCTCAGATCAGGTATGGCCGCAGCAACCCCTCAGACCCACCGCGAGGTGGATCAGATCTGGCTCCGATCGGGGACGTTCGCATCCGTAGCAACCTTTCGGCAGACAGAGTTTCTTCGACAGCTTCAAATCGCGCCTTCGACCTACAGATTCTTGACGAACAGGCTGGGCGTTTGTCTATCCAGCTTCCGATCGCGCCTAGGGCTTCGACTTCGACGGGAAAAAACTCGACCGCACCGGCGTACCCTAGGGTTTTCGTGTCAGATCCGACGAACCCACTCATCCAGCAAGGAGAACAGGACCTCTCCAATTCTGCCCTAGGCGCATTCGACCAACAACAAGCCGACAACCACCTTCAGCCGATGACCCCCCTCCAACCGGCAACTACCTTCCAGTTGTTAGCGGCTGCCCCGTTTCCAACCGGTTGTGGCTCAACCCAATACCTAGATGAAAACCCGGTAAATTCTTTCCCTATTTTACCTACTACAAATATCCTGCCTGTGTTTCCCTCAGTTGACAATACAACCAGCCTGAGTACGGTTGGAATCAGTACCATCGCCTAGTCAGGCAATATACAGTCTTTTGGTCATATTAGTGTGAACGGTAAAAAACCTTGGATTGTTGACTCAGGGGCGACGGATCATCTTACTGGTACCTCTGATCAATTTCTCTCATATTATCCAAGTGCTGGTAATGAACGAATTAGGATTGCAGATGGGTCGGTCGCACCTGTTGCAGGAAAAGGGGATTTATCTCCGTTTGAGAGTTTGGTTTTGCGGGACGCTTTGCATGTTCCTAAAATTTCATATAATTTGTTATCCATCAGTAAGATTACAAGAGATTTGAACTGTCAGGTAGTTTTTTCACCCGACTCTGTTTTATTTCAGGATCTAAGCTTGAGGATGACAATTGGCACTGCCCGACACGATGAGGGACTCTACTTCCTAACTAATGATGTTTCCTCTAGGAATGATTATAGGACTAGCCTTGTCTCCTTAAATTTGTCTACCTCTGAGAATGATTTTCTGTTATGGCATTACCGCTTAGGGCATCCGAACTTTCAGTACATGAAACACTTATTTCCGCATTTATTTCGCAATATTAATGTGTCTTCTTTAAAGTGTGAAGTGTGTATACGTGCCAAACAGAGTTGTGTCTCCTTCCACTCCCAGCCCTATAAACCATCCAAACCCTTCACCTTAGTCCACAGTGATGTTTGGGGTCCCTCACCAACCACCTCCACAGGGAAACGCTGGTTTGTCACTTTTATAGACGACCACACTCGGCTTACTTGGGTCTTTCTTCTCACTGATAAGTCCGAGGTGTTATCTGTATTCCAGCAATTTTATGCCACTGTGGAAACCCAGTTTAATGCCAAGATTGGTATTTTGAGAAGTGACAATGGGCGGGAATTCTTTAACGCTTCCTTCTAGGAGTTTCTTGCTTCCAAAGGGATTATCCACCAGAGTTCGTGTGCTTACACTCCCCAACAAAATGGGGTAGCAGAGAGGAAAAATTGTCATTTGGTGGAAGTTGCTAGGTCCTTAATGCTATCCACGTCACTCCCGTCTTACCTATGGGGTGATGTCATCCTTACTGCTGCTCACTTAATCAACCGAATGCCTTCCCAGGTTCTCAATTTTCAAAACCCCTTAGACTGTTTGAAAGAGTCATACCCTACGACTCGTTTAGTCTCCGATGTACCATTTCGAGTTTTTGGTTGTGTTGCCTTTGTTCACTCCCATGGTCCAAACCGCACGAAATTTACCCTCCATGCTCAAAAATGCGTCTTTGTTGGGTATCCACTCCATCAGCGCGAGTATAAATGTTACCACCCATCCTCTCGCAAATATTTTGTTTCCATGGATATTACCTTCCTTGAGGATTAGCCCTTCTTCCCTGTTAGCCATCTTTAGGGGGAGAACTCTAGTGAAGAGACTAACTGGTCCACATATACAATTCCCTTGGTGTCTGCCTCTATTCCCGAACATGTTGGTCCTATCCTTCCTACCAATCAAGTCCTATAGGAAGAATCTCAGGAAGGAAGCAACGTCACCTGTTGCATCTCCGGCTCCGGTCCATGAGTCAAACCCGACATTAGGTATGTGTATTCCTGAAATTAATGAGATTGATACTTGTACTAACGAGTGCAAAGAAGAAAAAGGAAGGAAAGGTGTTGATAGCACCACTATAGCAGATGGGAAGACAACAGTGAATGATGATTCAGACACAGCTCTAGAAAATGTGAGTGATACTAAAGATAATCGTGAAAAAGGTGTGATTTCTAAAGATGAGAAACAGGAAGAGGAGACTAGTGATCACAATGGAAATTCTGACAGTTTGAAGGAATATGATGCTTCTCTTGATCTTCCAATAGCCCTGAGGAAAGGTATTCGGTCATATACAAGGTACCTCATGCATAGTTACATGACATACAGTAACCTATCATCTGAATTTAGGACCTTTACCACTAGTTTAGATGCAGGGGTGATACCGAGTAACATACAGGAAGCAATGGGAACTGAAGTTTGGAAAGCTGCTGTTATGGAGGAGATGAGAGCTCTGGAGAAAAATAGAACGTGGGACCAGGTGATCCTACCTAAAGGGCACAAAACGGTTGGGTGCAAATGGGTTTTCACTATAAAGTACAAGTCAGATGGGACTGTTGATCGATACAAAGTCAAGTTAGTTGCCAAAGGGTTTACTCAAACCTTTGGAGTAGATTACTCCGAGACATTCTCTCCCGTAGCTAAACTCAATACTATCCGAGTATTGCTATCAGTTGCAATTAACAAAGATTGGCCTTTGCATCAACTGGATGTAAAGAATGCCTTTCTCAATGGAGAACTTGAGGAGGAAGTCTACATGAATCCTCCTCCCGGATTTGAAGATCAGTTCACACAGCGAGTCTGCCGGCTGAGAAAGTCGCTATATGGGTTGAAACAATCTCCGAGAGCCTGGTTTGACAGATTTGCCACCTTTGTCAAAGGATAAGGGTATACCCAAGGGTACTCAGATCATACACTTTTTACAAAGAAATCAACTTCAGGGAAGGTAGCAGTTCTCATTGTGTACGTTGACGATATTGTGCTCTCCAGTGATGATGATGTTGAAATTGTGAAACTCAAAGCAAAGATGGCTAAAGAGTTTGAAATTAAAGACCTTGGGAAGTTAAGATACTTTCTCAGAATGGAAGTAGCCCAGTCTAGGGACAGAATCTCAGTGTCCCAACGGAAATACACGATTGATCTTCTAACAGAAACAGGAATGACTAGGTGCAAACCTGCTGACACCTCAGTTGAAAATAATTCAAAGCTCAGCAATACTAGTAACAGTGTTTCGGTCAATAAAGAAAGGTATCAGCGGTTAGTTAAGAAATTGATATACTTATCTCATACGAGACCTGATATTTCATATGCAGTGAGTGTCATCAGTCAGTTTATGCAGGCTTCTTGTGAAGAACACATGACAGCAATTGAACGCATCCTTCGATATCTGAAAGGTACATCAGGTAAGGGGTTAATGTTCAAGAAGTCTGATAAACGCTGCATTGAAGCCTACACTGATTCTGATTGGGCAGGGTCTGTTGTTGATAAAAAATCAACATCAGGGTATTGCACATTTGTTTGGGGTAATCTTGTGACCTGGAGGAGCAAGAAACAGGGAGTTATGGCCAGAAGTAGTGCAGAAGTTGAGTATCGGGCCATGAGTTTAGGGATATGTGAAGAGATCTGGTTGATGAAAGTGTTGTCAGATCTTCATCAAGACAATGAGCTCCCAATGAAATCGTTTTCTGACAATAAGGCAACAATAAGTATTGCAAATAATCCTATTCAGCATGACAGGACAAAACACGTTGAGATCGACCAGCACTTCATCAAGGAAAGACTTGACAATGGAAGTATATGCATTCCTTATGTTCCCTCAAATCAGCAAATTGCAGATGTGCTCACAAAAGGATTACTGAGACAAAGCTTTGATTACTATATCAATAAGTTGGGTCTTATTGATATTTACGCCCCAACTTAAGGGGGAGTGTCGAAAAAGCAGCTTGTAACCCTAGGGGCATTTTAGTAATTGTGTGTACCCTAGGGCTTCCCACTAGTCTATTTATTTGGCCTATTCTCTTGTAGTTTGTGTATCAGAATTAATAATAAAAATCAGTGTCTATCGTGGTTTTTCTCCCTGTACTAGAGTTTCCACGTAATTGTGTTGTTATTCTCTTCCTTATTCTTTTATTTTTAACAGTCTTCAATGATATTTCTGATTTTGTAAGGGAGGGGTCCCCGCATAGTATCACTTGGGAATTTCCAGCCAAAAAAGACATCGTTAATGATGGCTAATGAACACCCATGAATCCTGTGGTGCACAACCACGGCATCCCTAAAACCACATCCATCTGACTCAGATCTATTGAAAGAAAATCGACTTTCACTATTAATTCTAGAAGCTTCTACTCCACTGATCTGCGTAATCCTTTTCCTTGTACCATCGTCTCATTCCTGATAACAACCCCAAATTTCACCTTCCTTGCTACTGGTAGGTTCAGCTCCTTCACAATTTTCTGATGAATAAAGTTGAGTCGCGCCACAATCAACAAACACAATGACCTCCTTATCCTTTAACGTACCTCTCAGTTTCATCGTTCCTTTCGTAGAAAATCCAAACATCGATCTCAGGGCTATTTCTGCTTTCTCAATTACTTCGATCACCTTCAACTCGGGTTTTTCCTCTTCTTCATCTTTCTCAGTTTCAAATTCTTCCTTATTCACAATAAATAGCATTAACTCTCGACTTTCTTTCACTCTGCAACGATGTCCAATAGCATATGTTTCATTGCATCGAAAACACAACCCCTTGTCTAAACGTTCCCGAAACTCACTGTCCGACAAAGGCTTCATCGAAGGATCTCTCTTCGTGTAATTCCCCTTCACTGGAATCAATATATGCTTCATCGTTAGGGTTTCATTAGTCTTAACGTTCGTTTTGTCGGTGGAAAACCCTTCTTTCTTTCTGCCTTGGGCCTCTTTTTCATTCGGCCCAACTATACCTAGGTCGGTCAGGGCCGACTTCAAGGCCACATATTTCTGTCATTCAAAAACTGGGCCTCATGCATATAATCGTCCAAAGTTGCCAGATGCCTACTGATAACTTCGGCCTAAAGAGTCAGTTCCAGCCCATTAATAAACGCATCCCTGAGGACCAGCCATATCTAATGATGGCGCCGAATATGTTACGAACTTCTTCACGTAACCGACATAGGTCCCATCCTGTTTGATTCGCAATAGACATGCTCCTAAGCTCAGGGCCAACTTCAAGGCCACGTTTCTGTCATTCAAAAACTGGGCTCACGCATACAATCGTCCAAAGTTGCCAAATGCCTACTGATAACTTCGGCTTAAAGAGTCAGTTCCAGCCCATTAACAAACGCATCCCTGAGAACGCCTTCAGCCATATCTGGTAACGGCGCCAAATATGTTACGAACATCTTCACATAACCGACATAGGTCCCATCCTGTTTGATTCGCAATAGACATGCTCCTAAGCTCCCTTCCCCGGTGGGTCTAAAATGCTCGAACATTTGTTTCTTTAATCCTTTCGAAGTGGTAATGTGTCGAGACCCCTAAGACTCAACATGAGAACCAGTGGAGGTCCGAGCATAGCTAGGGGTGCCACAGGGGTAGAATGACAATTGACAGTCATTGACGAAATGCGGACAAGAGTCAAACAACTTAAGGAAGACCAAGTCAATGCACATGGAGAACCACTTGATCCTCGACGGGTTAGAGGTCAAGCGACGCACGCCTCAACCGAGAGAGGAGCAGTTGGATAGGCAGCAGACGCGCACGGGAGAAGGGCGCAAGCGAGCTGGTGGCTTGAGAGGCCCCGCACTAACGTCCAAACACACGCAAAAGGATCGGGACCACACGGCTGGGAAGGCATGCATGAGGCCCTCAGCAAGGCTCGCGTGCACAAACAGCGTCCCGCCCGGATAGGGCACGGTGCACACACAAAGGATGCAAAGTTGGGCACGCGCCAAAGCAGACAAACAAAGGCACGAGCACATGAGGCAGCACGTGTGGGAGTTGGTGTCCAAAGCTCACCCTAGCGGCCACATGTGGACAACGTGCACTTGGTGCACTCAAGACCACAAAACTGTGAGAGGCTCCTCAAAACGTGGAAGGTGGTCCACAAATGTAGGAGACTTCCAAGGGCAAGCAACGACATTGGTGGATGGTGGCTTCCTACTTCCAAGGGTGGTGGTGTCATAAAAATAGTAAGTGGGAGAATGGGAGCTAAAAAGAGGGGAAGAGTGGACATGTCTCCTTCCTAAAAAGAAGGAAGAGTGGAGGCATGTGGAATGGCCTTAAAGTCATGGGTAGTGAGCGATTAGTCCCACTTGGCCCACTCCTCCCACTTCCTTCACGTTTTTAGACTCCCTCCCACCTATAAATATGTCTTGAAAGGCCAAGACATGGGGAACAAGAGAGCATCAAAATTTGTAAGGATCATAAGGCTTTCACTTGAGCATTTTGTTAGCAAAGTGAATTCTCTCCATTGCAAAACTCTTCTAGAGTTGGTCTTACGAGTTAGAGTCTTTTTGTAACTGTGGTTTTCATAATCTTGAGCAATAAAATGTTATTTCAACAAGTGTGTCTCTACCTCCCTTCCTTATGGTTGAGTACCTAACACAACGCGTTCTAGGGTGTGTTTGACTTGCCATAGTCACTTGGTGAACAAAAATTGGGTCCAGTTAGTAGACTAGTCAAGTGTAACTTGGCACCGCACGAGAAAAATTTAAAAATACACAATACCACGTTTCTGCCTCGTGACATGCTCAATAGGCTCCTTCCCACCTATAAATATGTCTTAATGTTAGACCCCCAAGACTGAAGCACATGACACGGCAGGTGGGCCATGTCTCATTGGCAGAGAACACGCCCAAGGCCAATAGGAGGTTGGCCGAGACAACAATGCCCAAGGGTGTCGGGCATGCGAGCTGGCGCACGAGGCTAGCCGAGGGAGGTTAGCTGAGCACTAGGAACAACAGCATGGATAGGCTGACAACGAGGTTTGCCAAGGAAGGTGCACAACGTGGGCAGGAGGCCCATGCCCTGTGCCCGGACATCGCACAGAACACGGCAAGCGCTTGCATGCACGTGAAGATGCCATAAGGCGCACGTGCAAGGCCCTCAGCAAAGCGCCTACATGCACACGGCATCCCCCCTAGATAGGGCATGGCACACATGAAAGATGCAGTGCTAGGCGCACGGGTGCCCGAGGCACGCGCCAAGTAGGCGAGCGAAGGCACGGGCGCGTGAGGTAGCACACACGGGAGTTGGTGATCGAAGAGCACCCTTGCGGCCACATGTGGACAACGTACACTCGGTACACTCAAGACCACGAAGGTGTGGAAGGCTCCTCAAAATGTGGAAAGTGGTCCACAAAGATAGAAGACTTCGAAGGACAGGCAACTACATTGATGGATGGTGGCTTCCTACTTCCAAGGGTGGTGGTATCCTAAAAATAGTAAGTGGGAAAGTGGGAGCTAAAAAGGGGGAAACAGTGAACATGTCTCCTTCCTAGAAGGAAGGAAGAGTGGAGACATGTGGAGTGGCTCTAAAGTCATAGGTAGTGCGCGATTAGTCCTACTTGGGCAACTCCCCCACTTCCTCCACGTTTCTAGGCTCCCTCTCACCTATAAATATGTCTTGAAAGGCTAAGACATGAAAAAGAGGGGATCAAACTTTGTAAGGATCATAGGTTTTCACTTGAGCATTTTGTGAGCAAAGTGAATTCTCTCCATTGTAAAACTCTTCTAGAGTTGGTCTTGCGAGTTAGAGTCCTTTTGTAACTGTGATTTTCATAACCTTGAGCAATAAAGTGTTATTTCCACAAGTATGTCTCTACCTTCCTTCCTTATAGCCGTGAGTACCTAACACAACCCATTCAAGGGTGTGTTCGACTTGCCATAGTCACTACGTGAACAAAAATTGAGTCCAGTTAGTAGGCTGGTCAAGTGTAACGCAATATCGCGCTTCTGCCCCGTGACAATGGGTGTCAGACCCCTAAACCTTCACCATGTCAAGTGGGTGGATAACACACTCAAGGTTGACAAAAGGTTAGCCATGACACATGCCTAAGTGTTGAGGCATGCAAGAGGACGCACAACAAGCCAACAGGGGGTTGGCGTGACACAGGGCACGACGTGGGCAGATGGCCCACACCCGGTGCTAAGAGGAGGGCACGGGCACTCAGTGCGCATGTGGCACACACGAGAGTGATGGGGCGTGACTGAGGCTAGTAGGGCACGCAGCACAGACAGGCGCTTAGACGCACACGCGCATCGCACAACAGCAGCAAGCACGCGTGCATGCACAGCCCACATGGGCGAGGGCACTAGGGCACGTGCGAGGCCAAGCGGAACATGGGCGTCATAGGCGCACGCCAGGCAACAACCGGCAAGGTAGCACGCATGCAATGTGTGGGAGACACGGTCTTGGTGCCATCCTGGCACAAGCGGTCAAGCGTGTACTCAAGGTGAGGCTTGGTCCGGGACAAGGGGAAGCATTTTGAGAGGCACTTGATAATAATAAGGGATTATTATTAAGTGTGCTTGTCCAAGGGGAGCTAGCAAGCATATATATAGGCAAAAGTGGTGGACATCCATGATCATGGTCATCATGGGTGGTTATTCCCTAGTTTGTAGGAAGGTGGCCCTAAAAATAGTAAATGGGAGAGAGTGGGTGCTAAATAATAGGAAGAAGTGGTCATGTCCCCCTAAAATGAAGGAGATAATTGTGGACATGGGAGGGTGACCCTAATTACATGGGTAATGGGCGATTTTACCTCACTAGGGCCACTCCCACGTTTTCCTCCCATTATCACTCCTCCTACGCCTATAAAAGGATGACCTTGGGGGTTGTCCAAGAAATTCGATGACACATTCATTCATTAAGTCATCTCTCGCAAAGGAAGACCTCTCACACAGGAGACTTCCTGTCTCGAGTCTTGAAAATGTGGTTTTTATGTTACTTTTGGTAATAAAGTGTTACATTTCCACCAATTGTACGTATATCTCTCCTACCCTCTCTCTAGTCAAGTCATGTGGTGATAGTGTGAGTTCAAAAAGGCCCTTTGGGAGTTCCATCGAGCATTCGAGTGTTCTGTGGGTGTTTTGGGCAAGTTCATGTAGGTTGATCGAGTGAGACTTGGCACTGCACGGGGTAAAAGGGCAAAAAATTCCATGGTAGGATTCTCCCCTGTGACATGTCACAGGACAGAAGCGCAGTATTGCGTATTTTTAAATTTTTCCTGTGCGACGCCAAGTTACACTTGACCAACCTATTAGTTGGACCCAATTTTTGTTCACTAGGTGACTATGGTAAGTCGAACACACCCTAGAACGGGTTGTGTTAGGTACTCACGGCTATAAGGAAGGAAGGTAGAGACACACTTATGGAAATAACATTTTATTCCTCAAGGTTATGAAAACCACAATTACAAAAGGACTCTAACTCACAAGACCAACTCTAAAAGAGTTTTACAATGGAGAAAATTCACTTTCGCTCACAAAATGCTCAAGTGAAAGCCTTAAGATCCTTACCAATTTCGATCCCCTCTTGTTTTTATGTCTTGGCCTTTCAAGACATATTTATAGGTGGGAGAGAGCCTAAAAACATGGAGGAAGTGGGGGAGTGGCCCAAGTGGGACTAACTGCCACCCACTACCCATGACTTTAGGGTCACTCCACATGTCTCCACTCTTCCTTCCTTTTAGGAAGGAGATATGTCCACTCTTTTCCCATTTTTAGCTCCCACTGTCCCACTTACTATTTTTAGGACACCACCACCTTTGAAAGTAGGAAGCCACCATCCACCAATGTAGTTGCTTGTTCTTGGAAGTCTCCTACCTTTGTGGACCACCTTTCACATTTTGAGGAGCCTCCCATGCCTTTATGGTCATGAGTGCACGAAGTGCACGTTGTCCACATGTGGCCGCCAGGGTGAGCTTCAGTCACCAACTCCCACGCGCGCTGCCTTACGCCCGTGCCTTCGCTCACCTGCTTGGCACGCGCCTCGAGCGCCCATGCGCCCATTTGGCAAGCACACAAACCCAGCACTACATCCTTCGTGTGCACGCCATGCCTTATCCGGGCAGGACGTCGTGCATGTGTGCGCGCTTTGCTGAGGGTCTCGCGCACGTGCACCTAATGGCATCTTCGCATGCGCACATGCGTCTAGGTGCTACGCACCTGCGTCCACCATGTTTCGTGCAATGTCTACACACAGGGCATTGGCCTCCACCCATGGGACACGGCCCACCTGCCGTGTTATGTGCTTCAGTCATGGTGGGTCTAAAATGCTCAAACATCTGTTTCTTCAATCCTTCCTAAATGGTAAGGGCTTTCCGGTTGTGACTCCATCGGAACTAGTCCACTTTGTCGAGTGCAAAACTAACAACTGCCACCTTAACTTTTTCAACATCCGTCAGCTCATTCAAAGTAATGCCCGGCCTTGTAAATCCACGATTTGGGGTTTTCACCTGAGAACATAGACATCTCCAAACACTTGTATTTGCTCTTATTTGTTTCCCCCACTACTTGGTTCTGAGATGAATAAGTCTCTTCGAGCTTCTCTTTTAATTTGAATTGAGATTCATCAGAGGCGTTGGACTACTTATTCCTGCACGTCAAGTTGTTCTCCTTTACTTCTTCGGTAAGCTTCTCAATACTCTTACACAGTCCCAATAACATATCTTTCATTTCGGAGATCTTTATCTCGTTAGTCTCCATTCTGAGCCATTGCTCTTGTTGGCCCAAGGATTGATGGGCTCTGATACCAATTTGTTAGGTTACTCTCCACCTACAATCAGTAAACCCAACAAAATATGCAAGAAAACAAAGCAATAGAACTCTGATATATATTGATATTAATATGAAAGGATGATTCAGGATTCATTACAAGAAATACCAAATGAGTACCCTGGCTGAATAACAGAACGTTCACAACTCTAAAGAAAGAAAACAAGGAAACAAAAGAAAGCAAACCAGCACATTTGAGAGAGTTGGTGGTCCTCTCATAAGAAGCTTCCCTCAGCTTTTTACCCAAATTATGCCCACACAAAAACCTATACTGTCCTTTTATAGCAAACTTTGTCGTCCCTCAAGGGTTTTCTTCTTCTCCCACGTCCTCTGCATCATGTGTTTTCTGTGCAATTCCTTTCTTGCCCCTCCTTTTATATTTGTATATAATTGGCGGTTTAACCGTTGTTTCATGAGACAATAAACAGCAGGAGGTTCGAGCAAGCACGGCACAAGCGAGTCACAAAAAGGGTATGAAGTGGGTACTTGTCCAACAATAGTTGTGTGAACCTTGTGAGAGGCTGTTGTGAGTCATCCAAATGAGAGGTTTGGGAGAGTTCAGAAGAGTGGTTACTTCCAAATTAATCATATGAGAGAACCACACACTATGGTGAGGAAGGCTGGCTAAGAGGTGTCTCGCAAACGAGTCCTACAACCCATGAACATGAGCAAGCGACCTAGAGAACCTCTTAGCACTGCACGAGCAAAGTGAAAAAATCTAGGTCAATATTAGGCCTGTGACGTGTCTTTTGTGTAGCCTATTTGCGTTATAACAAAGGAGTCCCAAGATCTATTGGGCAAATAGGAAAGTTGACTAAGGATGGAACCTTTTAGGCCGCATGGACAAGGTAGAAAAGTTATTCGTGTTTTTTTTCCGTGACGCCTGGCCTCTTCACTCCTTAAAAAGGGAAATAATAGGAAACAGTATCCCATATCAATATTACAGATTAAAAAGAAGAAAAATATGCAACCAAAAGCTTCATGAATAGATGGATAGGCCTTATATGATGTGTTGCAGAAAGAAGGGGACAGAGAGAGAAGAAAAAATCTTCACTTACTTCAGTTTGTTCTGCATGTTTAAAGAAGTTACATTTTCTAAACACAGAAGAGGAAGGTGATTATTGCCATTGGTTCTAATTATTTTAGCTCAGTGAAATTGGGAAAAACAATCAATTCTTTCATCAATAGAGAGCAGAAAGAAAAAAATGAGATAAAGCTCTATTTATTTCAAGAACACGTCTTGGAAGATATAAAGCTTAAGGCAACCTGAATATCCCTACTCCAGTCAACAGAATCACTAACGATGAAGGCAGCCTCAACTCTCTCTGAGCAAATTTTCTTCTCCTCAGTTACATCTGTGATAGTTTTTTCATGATTAGCACCTTTTATAGTCGTCCATTTCTTATATGGTGCCAGAGGATCAATGTTATCAAAGAAGGATGCATATTCATCAATTGAAAGAACATTCCTGAAGAGAAAAGAATGTGTAAAGCTCATATCATCAAGTTGATATGATATAAACAAAACCACAAATTCTATCCAAACAAAAAGCTTACTGAAATCCATATTCAGACATCACTGCAGCGGGTTCTCCTTTTCCAACAGCAATCACAAGTTTGTTTTCATATCTGATACAAAAATTGCAATGTCTTTGAGATCAAACTCATTGGAAGTTATTTACTTAACCAACCAAAGAGTTGTTATTGCTACTTAAAGCTTGAAGTTCATTAGTTTTGGCCAAAGTAGATGGACCACACCGTATCTGCTACTGCCTCTATGCGAAATCAGGTATAATTACTTTAAGGTTTGCATCAACTTCCTGTTATTAGACAAGATATAATTTATTTTATGTTAAACCAAACTTATCTAATATCATTCTTGCATGGGGCAAAAATTTAGTGCCTCCTATTGGCTAAATTTAATCATTAATGATCAATTTTAACCCTTCAAAGGTAAATATGTACATACACATTTGCAGCAATCTTTAGATAAATATAACTTCAGGCATTTTATCGAAACAATTTGACTTGATCAAAGGATTTCATGTTGGCAAAGAACCCCATCAGAGAAGAAATCTCACAGAGATGGAGATTGACGAGTGGGCCACTTCATTATCAATTTTAGAGACTTTTTCAGTCTTGTTCTTCATTTGAAAGGTCACACACTCATGCATCAACACTTTTGACAAGCTCCAAAGGAGGTCCCCAAGGCTTTATATATCTCTTCCAACTGTTGCCCTAGGTGTTTCTCCAATGCTGAAACACAACATCCTTTTTGGAGCTGTGCTTTGGCTACAAAATGCTGGAATTGTTTACAAAGTGCCTTTGGTCGGAAATTCCTAAGACCAGGTGTTGAGTTATATCTCTATTTCTAATGGGTCATCCCTTCAAAAAGGATGAAAAGATCCTTTGGCTTTGTCACGGTTGTGCTTTATTTTGTAATCTTTGGTTGGAATGTAATGCTCGCATCTCCATGGATAAAAACCGTGACTATAGTTTTTTATTGAACCCACACCTCTTTTAGCATCTCTTGGAGCAGATTATGTCCTCCTTGTAATCGTAGTCTAGCTACCTCTTTAATCAATGGAGGTTTTTTGTAATTGTTATCTCTTCCTATGTATAGGACAGCATTTTTCTATCCAAAAAAAAAAAAAAAACCCTTCTGTCATTTTAAATTATCAATACATGTGATGTGGTAGAAAATAAATGGTACAGACACCAATTCCCATCAGATCTAACTATACCCGTTCACAAGGTGTTTAAATGGTGAATGGCCCTGAACAACCTGTTCAAAATCCAAATGAAAGAATTTACGCAATAATCTAAGTGTAATGGGAAATGGAGTTAGCGGAGCAATGGTTCAAAACCATTCTAGGTTAAAAAGCAAAATAGGAACAAAGAGATACCTGTAAAGGTGATATATTTACGCCCAAAACTTCACTCAAATCTGAGGCTCTCTTGGATTCACGAAATCCACCGCCTGCAGAAGTAACCAAAACTCGAGCTCAATACATAATTGTGCCTAAACCGAGTCCTACTAGCAATCCATATGATTTTTCTCACGTAAAACAGAAAAAAAAAAACAAGGAATATTGATATTAAAATTTTTAAAACAAAATTAAGCTTAGTAAATTCAAGTGAACATTTCTAGAGACTATGTACTTGGTTTCACTCAGATTGAATTAAGTGTAGACCAATTGCTTCAAGATAGATACTCAGCTACTTTTGATTATAGCAAAATGCATTATTATTAAAAAGGGAAAAAAGGAAAAGGGAAACAATTTCAAAACTCTTGCAAAAAAAATCAGAATACTAGCAAGATCAGAACTTCTACAACAAATCGAGGAAAAATTAATATACAAGCCATTTACCCACTATTGCAAAGAAAATACCATGATGATGCAATTCACTATTTGACAAACAGATACAAATTAAAATATAAATTGGTAAAATTCAAAATTATCAGTCATTCTATTACACCACCAAATTGAACAATGATATTATTGAGCAACCCCTAGTTGCTTCCAGCATATCAAATTGAAAACTAGAGTGTGATCAAAGAAATTACCATTTGTCAAGAAGATATAAGGAATCCTTAATACACCTGCCAAGAATAGACGAAGATACATTACAAGAGAGGAATAATAAACAATGTAAACGTTTCAACGTGGTTGGGTTGCAAAAAACAAGGAAACCATGCCAGAATCTTCATATAACTTTCTGAGAGCTTGTGGAGAGCCTCCAATGGGAGCATCGCCGCGGAGAAGCACGCCATCAATGTCGAAGGCAATGCCAAACGTAGGTCTGCAAAATGAGGACGTCAATCGCAACAGAATCAGTATTTTTTCTCTCAATCAAGTGATTACAGAAAGATTGAATTCACAAAAAAAGAGAGGAAATAGGAACCTGGTGAATTGCGAGGAAATGTGTGAGAATGAACGAAAGAAAATGGAGCGAAATGGCGATAATCCGATTCTGCTTCGGCTCCGCAGCGGCTTTGTGATGATACGGAAGCTCATTCTGTAGACGTATCGGTACAAGTTGATTTTCGATCTTCACAAGCTCGAGCGAGCTAGAGACTAGAGAGATTACAAAATGCTCATTTATATAGTAGATTTCAAATGTAGTCACACCTACACTTTCTTAACTAGACATTTAAAGGTAAAGGCAAATTTCATAAAGACCTTTTTCCAATGTGAAATTCCAGTTATACCCCCCATATTTTAAAACTAAAGTTGGCGTCTATTCCATCCTTTTACTTGGTGATCGTTCGCATTCTCCTAACACTTCTCTCATTTCTCGATTATTTCTCTCTGTGTTGTCTCAACTTCTCCCTTCGTCTTCGATGTTGTTCACTACTCGTCGATCGTATCTATATATTTTTGCCTTCGTTTCAATTCTGTTTCCATCATTCTAGTCATCTGAAAAATATGTACTCTCATCCATTATTGTTTGAAATCATTCAGTACATGGGTTTGATTAGAGTTCGTTTAGTACGTAGACATAGATTGCATAGCTTTATATAATCGATCGCATAGCTTTATATAATCGATCGTATAGCTTTAATAAAAGATCATATAGCTTTTAATACTAGATCACGTAGGTTCATATACTAGATCACATAGATTTATATAATCGATCGTATAGCTTTTAATAAACGATCGTACAGCTTGTGTTAAACAATCGTATAGTGTTTAATACTAGATCGTATAAATTTCCATAAACGATCATATAGCTTTTCATACTCAATCGTGTAGCCTTTCATACTCGATCTTATAGCTTTAAATATCTGATCATATATGTTTGCTAGATTGTAGATGGTGCGTTCAGTCCTAGTTAAGAAATATTTTCATGCTACCGTAACTTACTTAGCACACATTGGCAAGACGAATGCACTGATTAAGGAAAAAATAACCAAAACACATATGAGCATATTCAGGAATGCATGTTTTGGTCCACTATTGGACGTAGACCTTGTATTTTCTTTTAAGAGAGGTCACAAATGAGAATCCAGATGTCATAAGTTGCAACATCATGAGGAAGAAAGTAACATTCACTCAAGATGATTTTAATTTGGTGACTGGGTTGTGGCCGACTGAGAAAATATTAGAAAGGGATACCATAAATGAAAGGCTACAACATCTCATCCTCGAACTGAAGATAGATAACAAACTAATTCTCTCTAAGGATATTGAGTATGCATTTGAAAAGTTCAAATTTGCAAATAATGAAGATGTTGTGAAGGTTGCATTGACATTATACATAGAAATGGTGACAATGGAGAAAGACAAGAAAATCCAATTCGATTTGAAGACACTTAGGATCATCGATGACACTGAAGTCTTCAGACATTATGACTGGTCCTCGATCATATATAAAAGAATATTATAAATTCTGAAGAATGTTTTGCGTGGAAAAAATGAGATACACAAATTAAGGAGACAATCAAATCCTAAACATATCACAGTTTACTGCGTAAAGGGATTTGCACATGCATTTATGATGTTGTATACTAACAATGTTGTCTATTTAATTGTGTAGGTATAGGCTTATGAATTATTATCCTCGTCTAGTAAGTTTATAGCTACCAAAGTCAGCAAGAATGTAATGCCACATATTCTGAAGTGGACATATTTGGTAGCGTCATCCTGGAAGATGCTAGAGGGGGATATCTTCCAAAAACATTGTGGTTTACCTTAAATTGTGAGGTCATTTAGATTAAGAGACGATCATGTAGTTAAAGATAAATGATCATTTAGATTAAACTAGACGATCGTTTGGATTAAAACTAGACAATTGTTTAGCTTAAACTAGATGTTCGTGTAATTGAGAATAAATGATCATTTATATTTAACTACGCGATCTTCTATCTTAAATTGTGTGAACGTGTAACTGACTGAGCGATATATTAATCGATGTTTGCATCTGTAACTGACTTATTGTCATCTTTTATATACATACTATTGTTATGTCAAGACTTGTACTAACAACAGAAGAGATGAGGTACAAAGAGGATCGACTAATTGGGCTCAATGTGACCCAAGTGTTTGAAGAAATAAGAATGATTGATGAGGATGTCCCTGAAGGTGGTGATGTTGGTGTTGATCGACCCTCTTTTGACCAACTCTCCACAAACGTTGAATTTGGGAAATTTGATCATGATGAGGCGGCTGTGGGACATAGTGATCATGATGAGCATGATATGACCAACTCCCGCCAAATTACTCGATCCCATACGGAGCAGCTTGACACACATGAGAAGGGTATGAGTAAGAGGAGCCTAGTCGAACATCATGAAGTGGGTGACTAAGCTGCTGATCATAAAGACCATGAAGTGGGTGATCAAAGGGGAGATGTTAGACGAACCCCCTCCACGAGTAGCCCATACCTATTAATGACGAGTTAGTACTGGACGTAGTAATTGAGGGTTGAACCGTCGATGGAGGCCTTAAAATGAAGAACGAACCATCCATAGTTGTTGAAAATATAACAATTGAAGAACGAATCGACGATGAAAGGGTTGATGATCGAATCGTCAACAAATCAATTGGATTGATCGCCGATAAAAGTCAACTTCCTATACAACCATTCAATGTGTGGACCCACTTCGACCTAAATTCAACAATTGAGTTACAAGCTGATGTTGAAGGGAGTGCAATACAAAACGAGGTCATTCAAAATAAGGTACGACCATAGTACGAACTACTGATATTAACACTATAGTCACTAATTTAGAATTTAATTGTAGGAGAAAGATGAACACCCTGAGCACTGGAAAAGGAAGAAGCCAAAAAAGTTTACACTTAAAAAGGTGAAAATGGCCAAAAAAGAGTGTGAGTCTCAAAAAACTTAATAAACTCAGGATGTGCCTAGACAACTCAACCACCTCTAAACAAGCCTCATCCATCTGCGAGGGAATTGAAACCACCCACAGGTGTTATAAATTTGAACCTGTTGGTCCCTATCCCTGACTTTCCGACTAGGATGGTTAGATCATATGACCCGTTGTTCTCAATCCCATATGTTTTGTAGTTGGCATACAAGACATGGAGAGCCAATCCAAAACAAAAAAACGATGAGCAAATGGTGGTATATACCTTCCAGACCAAGGAATTCTTCAAAACACTCGAGAAAAACACATGGGCACTTGGGTATTTGAATATTTCTAATTCTAGTTGTATTTAATACTTCATCGTTCAGATAATCATAAACGATCATGTAGGTGTAGGTAATCTGAAACGATCGTGCATGTAACATTAAATGATTGTGTACATAATGTTAAACGATCATACATGATTTACTACACGATTGTACACGATTATCTATACGAGCATTTAGGATCATCTACACGATAATTTAGAATGAATACATGACGGACTGATCTTTTTGGTGTCGCTCCCAAAAGACCGCAAATCAAATGATATTTATAATTCACCGAACAAACTACTTATACTAACTGGTAGTACAAATGGCAAGTCCAGGGTCAAACTTCAAGGAAGCACGAAAGATTAGTTCCTCGAAGCGCATTTTTAGTTAAAGTGGTAAAATGGGAAGGGGAGGAGGGAGGACTAGTGTGGATTGGATAAGTCGAAATGCATAGAAAATAAAGTGTAAGTTAGTAAAGGATATAAATGAAATTAAAGGAGACGTTCTAGCTTAAAGGGCGAATATCGAAATGACTCAATTTAATCTTATTCATCGAATTATTCGAATGCAATCTTGTGGTTCTTAATTATGCCTAGCTCAATTGATTGAACATCCAACCAATGATCCTAATTACCTGATTAGTTAAACATGCTAGATGAATTCATACTAAACACATTTACCTAACTGTATTATGCCTTGGGGCTTATGCTAGGATGAATATTTAGTTTCCAATGTCTAACCAAACATTCAAAACAGTTTTCCCTAAGTCAACAGGAACAATACTATTCGTTATAGACAACAAATCTCAAGCCTATCTAACATTTTGCTTCTTATGGACTCACTAACAATTTCATGTCACATATTGCTATATCCCAAGCATTCTATCATAAAATCTCAAGTAGTTTGTCTGAAAACCAAGAGAAAATATGATTATAAAGTGATTCATTCAGAAAGGAAACTCATAATAAAGGTATAGAGATTACATTTAAATAAAACTCCAAGGATTACATAGAGTTCAATCCAAAATCCTCTAAACTAGAGAAAACCCTCGTACTTACCTTCCCATAGGATGAAGAAGACAAATCTAGGCTCCATCTCAACTAATTACATGAGAGAAAGGAAGAAATTAGAGAAAATTACAAGTGGGGGAGGTGAGAAAATGAAGAAATCGACTTAGGTGCCGATTGGGGGTTGATCTTCCTACCCTAAAACGAAGAAGAAACATTATATACCAGGTATTGCAACGTTACAACCCTGCGACAGACAACGCGCATAAGGCCTCCGTCACAATTCGGAGCGTTGCAACACTACCCTGTCTTCTTGAGAATGTAAGGCTACTACCTTGGAGCGTTGCGCAATGCTCCGACTAAGGCCATAATGGTAATTTCTCGATCTTCTTTCCCTTTTTTGTGTAATTTAGCTCCAAACTTGGCCATTTTATCATCTTTTTGCACCAAACGCCTGATTCCACCTCCAAAATGCTCGATACCTATAAAATCATTAAATAAACACATTAAACATAGTAACGACCTAGAATTAAGAAGAGAAAAATAACATATTTTTTGTATTATCACTACACGATCGTTTAGGATTATATACACAATGATTTAGAATGAACTACATGATCGTTTTTAATTAACTACATGATCGTCTAAACATCAATCATTTGTATTAGGATATGGACATTCTATTGATGCACGTGCACCATAAGCTGCATTTGAGACCTAACTTCTATCAATATCTATGCACAGTGGTGGATTCGAGCTTCGTGGTACGAATTATACAATTTTAATTACAACTCAAAACATGGTTATAAGTACTGTGGTTTATTTAATATGTATTTTTCTTTAGGATGCCATCGTGGAAGCAGAACGTATTTCATCAAAGATTCGACCGGATGCTGTGGTAATGAAGGACGAAAACATGGTAGCCTAGACGAATCAAAGAGCATATATGAAGTTCTAGGCAAATGTTAGTTCTTTCTTGACTATGTCCTTGGACAAATTGAGGATTACAGTCCTACATGGACGGAAGTGGAATTCGTCTTTGGGCCAATCAACATCAGACAACATTGGCTAAGGCTTTCATCAACCTGTATAACTTCACGATTTACATTTTCGACTCCATGCCGAACTACATCGATGATGACATCGTGAATGATATTTTGTAACGAGTGACCAGATCAATATTGTCCATGTTAATAGTTGTTGGTCATGATAAAGGTCATCACAGCTTTAAATATGGGACGTAGGAAGTGAGACAATCAAAAGTCATCCTCCGAATAGGAAAATCTCTTGATTGTGGTATTTTTTGTGCGAAATTTGTTGAATATCTTGTAACAAAAAAAGATGGGGATAGCTTACAACAAGACAATATACCACTATTTAGGAAACAATATGTTGTCGAATTATGGGCTAATAAATATATTGATGGAATGAACACATGCGCAATGGAAGAAAAACGAATCTAAAGTACTCTAATTAGATTAATTACAAAGATAAGTATGCAAGCAATAAAACAAGAAAAAGAGGAAAAAGAATACAACCTTTGTAGTATTTGAATCTTCTTCAAATCAGCTCCAATCTTCTCATGAACGGTTCAAGACCACCATAAGAGTCTTCCCGATTATTCTCCGCCTTAGAACAAAATGGTGGAATCTGGTGAGTGACTAATTTGAAAAGGAAAAGGTTAAGAATTTGAAAGAAAATTGAAATGAGATTATCACATAATCTCATCCATTTCGACTATGGCCAAGAGTTTTTCAAAAGCATTAAACACTCCCTTTTAAAGACCATTACATGCAAAAATGCAACTTTGAGTTTTATGAGAATTTGACACTAAAAAATCTACTAACTCAAAGTGGAATTTAGTGGGACAAGTATCTTCAAATGAAGACAACACTTAGCCATGCAAAAGTTGTCATTTTCCATTCACAAATGTTGGATCTTTCCACTAACTTGGTCAAAGTTTGACTTTCAAAGTCCAAAGTCAACAAATTTGACTTTTTGACTTTCAAAAGTTAAAAGTCAACAATTTTACTTCCATTGCATTTTTACCTAGTCAACAATTTGACTTTTAATGCAATTTTGACCAATTCTATTTAATTTCAAAATTAATTCCAACAATAAATTTTTAAAATAAATTAATATTAAATAATTAATTAAACAATTTAATTTAATATTAAATTCAACACTTATCCCAATTTATATAAATCTCTATTCATAATCTTGATATTTAGATCTTATTTAAATATCTCCTATTTTCTCTCTCCTTATGTTTAATTCACAATTAAACATTAGGTTAAATATATCGTATATATTTAACGCTTTGCTCCAAAAACTAAATTTGAACACTTTAAATTCATTCGTCACACTGTTCCAAGGTTTAGTCTGATATGAGCTAGTAGGGGGACCTCATGGACCAACAGATCATGGGCTCCAACGATCCGCGATTAACTGGTTAAACTCTTTAACCTAATTAACCACCATTCGTTAACTACCAGGTCACTCCACTAAAGCCCAGTAGTTGAACTCCTCTCATTGTAGATATATTATGTCCACTCGATATAACCATGATAAGTAAGTTAACCTTTCACATGTTGTTCGTAATAACGGTTGGGTCAAAAGTTGTTTTATCCCTGAGATTACATCTTGTTCCTTAAGTCCCATTGATCCTCTAATGAACAATTGGTTTGTGATCCAATCACTAAACCGAGTCCCTCTTGGGCCAATGAGAGGGTTGAACCCCTTGTTCAAGACCCAAAGTCAGCACTTAAGGGAACAACCTCTCTACTACCCTAAAAGCGGTATGAGTGAATTTTGTCTTACACCCTATGTCCCCAACTATCTACCCGGTCTTACCCCCAAAATGGGAGGTTTATTGACTCGAAGTTGTTGAGCCAACCATCACCCATGCAAATCTAAGAATAATCCCGAATAAACAGGAGTTCATAGTTAGCTCAGAATTAAGGTTAAGTTACCTAGGTCATCGTTTTGAAATAGTCAGTCTTAAACATTAAACAACGTTATAAAGTAAGAGTGACTTAATTTTTAGTCTGATCTTATGCAAACTCATTGCATAGGACGTCCCTGCTCCTCATGTCAATACATGAATGAATTAGGATCACTTCGTTTATAGCATTTTATAACAAATTGTAATAACTACAGAGTGGAGAGCATCCAATAGTATTACCAGAATAAGGTACCCAACCTTATTTGTATACTATAGACCGTTTTAGCTATTTACTAAACTTGATCCACACTTATGTCTTCACATAAAGTTTTATGTACTCAAATAATAGACATGGATCTTTAGTTTATTGGATTAAGACTTTATAAGTGCAATTCACATATTCAACAACATTTTTATTGAATAAACACCAATTATCTTCTTTATTGATAATAGAATATGTTTACATTACAAACTGTGAGTTTTAGGACATACAACCCAATATATATATGGTAATTTGAAATTCATTGTATATTTCACATACGAATATAAAAAAATTAGGTCATCAAGTTGAATTCAATTGGACAATAAAATATTGACTATACAATTGTTTAGTCTAACCTATAGGATCGTTTAGTCTAAAAGACGATCGTATACCAATGACTTCCCGATCTAATATATTTAATTCCACGAACCTGAATATTTACCTACATGATCGTTTAGTCATATCTAAACGATTTTTTAGTCTATCCTAAATGATTGTTTACAAATATCCAAACGATCACATATGTACACGATTCGGTTACATGTCATTTATCCTCGATAGACCCGTGCTTGGTGTTATCAATGTTTACCTACATGGTTTTTTATTATGTCCTCTGCCACTGCATCTTATGCACCTATGAATCTGTCGTGGCTCATCTTCAACAGAAGGTATTCGAACGGTCTGACGTCGACCAACACTTATTATCTTCCATGGTGGCAAAATTTTCGAAGATGTTAAAGTCCGACCATCACCTCCATTCTTGCCTATGACCAACTAGGTAAATCGATTCTGTGTATGCAACAAGTACACATTCAACAGTAAACCACTTTGAGCATAGAGTTTGAACATTTATGTTTCGTGGTGTAGCATCAACAATTGCATGCGAACAAGGAATCTCTAAACAGTTGAATTTTATGCAACTACATATAACGTGCATGAAGATCCACTAACCCACGCCCCCCCTCCAAAAAAAAAAAAAAATTCTATCATCTACATTGATTACATGCATGATCGGGAAAACACAGTACATTCTGGAATTCAATTCTTCAGCCTTCAGAATATCAAATGTATAACCAGAAACTATGTTTGTGCATGCTATTACATTTTTCCAACGAATGTAGAACCAACCTTGTAGTCACTCACATATATGCTCCAACAGTTTTGTGATGGGGAGTTCTCAAGCAACCTTTAGTATTGCATTAAAGCATTCTACTATGTTTTTGGACATCTTGTCATACTTACATTGGACTTGATAAACTCTTGTCCACCATTGTACCCAATTTCTTCAAGATATCTCATCACATCAGGATATTGTTGAAGGTTGGCTCAATAAATTTTAAAATCGGACAAAATCAGACATCTTATATGCTTTGGCCACAAGATAGAAATGTGGGATTATATCATTGTTTTTTAATTGGGTCATCAAGTTATTCCACATGTGATACATGCATAGCGCATGAAATGCCTCAGGAAATACAAATGTGATTGCTTTTCTAAATGAGATATGATGGTCAGATATAATGACTAGTTCCGGAATTTCTCCGATCGCAACCTTTATATTAGTCATGAACCAGCTCCAAGATGCATCATTTTCACTGTCCATGATATTAAATACAATTGGGTAGATGTTGTTATCATTGATGTACATTGCTATTAACAACATACCTTTGTATTTTTTATACAAATGGGTCCCATCAACCACAATAACGGGACAAATGCAGTTCAAGAATCCCCTAATGCACAGTCTTAATGCTATAGAGACATATTTAAAGTATCGATCATCTTCTATTTCAACCTTAAACAAAATACCTAGACTTGCAAGTTTAAGTGCTTCACCGAATGCTTTAACAAAGGCATATGATCCTTCTGGCGATCCCCATGCATATACCAATGCATATTCCCATGCATAGTAAGCCCATGCGTAGCTTATATTCACTTCATAGTCTCTTTGGACGCTTCATTTATATCCCTTGGGCAATATGATCGATCGACTTGTTCGTATTTGGACTTGATTAAATATCTAATAACCCAACTCTTAGCCTGTCGATGATTGTCACTTTTTATTTCATGCGCATGTATGTACACGTGAATACTTCATAACCTTAAAGGTCCTACCAATATTTTTGCACGGACATGCTACTTACATTCCTCCACTAAACACCGCACGATTAATAAGCTCTTTGTTGACTTCTTTACACGGTAGTCAAAATTATTCTTATTATAAACATTGACAATTTAACAGATAAATCATACTTGGAAAAGAAAATATGACCAATCTTTATATCCTCATCATTTAGACAGTCGTGAGGTACTGAGATAAGTGCATCATAAGATGGGCCATAAGATTCTCTAAGTACATCTATGAATGGTTGGATATGAACACTTGGCTGTATTGGATCTGAAGGCATTCGCATTGGCGAGACCAAAGCAGGTGGGGTTGGAACATGAATAAAAGGTGTTGGAACTGGTTATGGACCTAGAGGTTGTCCGTATCCATAGTCAGTATGAGTCTGTAAGGTGCATCTCATTTGGATATTATGACCTATCTAAGTTTCACTTTCATCATCTCTCAAGTTACATGGCTCGACGTTCTCATCTAGTGAAGACATAGTGGGAATGTTATATCTTGATGTAGTTAGAATGTTAAAATTCTGATTAGTTGGAATAGTTGAAATGGTTCGATTGCCCTGATGGTACATTATGAATATCTTGCGGTGTGACTGATACAAACAGAGGCATCTGGAATGCATGCCTTCTAAAAGAAAACTAAGGTCTTCATCATCAACTATATCTTTGGACCAATAAATTGTAACAACATTCGATGTATATATCAAATCTATCCAGATCGATATTTAATCATTGGTGTAGAAGACTCGCTAGTTTACTACACAATATATCGTGTCTAATCTTTAAATCTTTCATGTGACCACCAACATAGTTACTTTCAATCTGGTCCCACTCCCCACCATACCGTACAAAGATGCGAAGTAACGTCATTAATATGCAGTACACCAACTATAATAATCAATCAAACCTTAAATTATAGAAACGAAAATGTGTGTGGTAAATGATCGCCTACAAAAGGGTATATGATCATATAACATGAGGTACACGATCATATATCACCACATATATAATTGTATATACAATGGTATAAGATCTAATATTTAATAATACATGATCATGTATGTTGTGGTACATGATCGTGTACTTCATGATATACAATCGCAAATACAATGGTACACGATCGAAAAAATAATAGTGAACGAACTGCTAAAACTTTCGATAAACACTTACAATACTCGTTTTTGGGTATATAAAATGATATTTTTGAAGAATGTTTGCTGTAGACCCACAAAATAAATTGAATGGAGTTGAAAGCGATCTGTGTTCAACTGAAAGTGATAGTGTTCAAGTGAAGCTGAAAAGTTGAAAATGATATTCCATTACTTGTCCCATGGTTAAGATCCAATAACATTGAAATCTAATGGTATAATATTGGTTGAGAATAAATAGTTGGATTTAATTATTGTGGGTTATTTTATGGTTGGAAGGGAAGATCAAAGGATTAAGAAGAGTAAAAGGAGAGGGAGTAGTATTTAAAATCGGGGGCAAAATCAGTATTTCATGTGTGGAAAAGGTCAATGAAAACAAAGTTTTTAGAAATAGGTCATCCATGAAAAAGTTTTTGGTTTTTGGGTTATTTTGTAAAATTTTTCACATTTTAATTTGGGCAAATATCAATTTATAGTACTGAACTTTGGGAGTTATATCAATTTAAATCCTAAACTAATAGTTGTATCAATTTAAATCGTGAATTTTACATGTAATATCAATTTAAACCCCAAACTAATAATTGTATTGATTTAAATCCTGAACTTTCATAAGTATATCAATTTAAACCCTAAACTTTCATAAGTGTACAAAAAAAAATATAATGAAAGGTTTAAATTGATACATTTATGAAATCTTAAGGTTTAAATTGATACACTTATGAAAGTTCATAGTTTAACTTGATACAATTATTAGTTTGGGATCAACCATCATAAGTTGGCCTAGTACCACCTATCTAGGGTTTAATATCCTACGGATTTCCTTGACACCCAAATCTATTTCTTCGAGGTATGCACTAGATAACTGGTAATGGCTATGATGTTTGGATCCTTAGAATGAGGATCTTATAGGGATCTTTTTCTTCCTCAGGATGCGGTTGATATCCCAATCAGTCTATTGTCCTAAGGTGACGAGATCTTTTGCACTTTTATAAAAGAAGGCATTTTTCCATTAAAAGTGCTTATCACTTGGGGGTTAGGTTGAGTGGATTGTCTAATCCGTCTTCATCTAACTCTATGGAGCTTTTTAAGACTTGGAAGGTTTTGTAGGGATCTAGAAACATTGCTCTTGAAGAATACACTCTATAGGAATTAATGCTAATTCTCAGTGTCCTTTTTACAGTGTCCATGCAAAATCTACTAGTCACATCATGTGGGAATGTGAGTTTTCTCGATCTATTTGGGATTTGTTCATGCCTTCTTATGTTGGGTTGTTTGATGTTGACAGGGGTTAAATGTCCCTTTTAGATTACTAAAACCTATGGAGAGGTTCGAGTTCTAGGAGGAGATCGATCGCATGTTGATTTTCTTGTGGTGTTTGTGGAGCTTTCGAAATGAGATTTGTTTCATGAAATGGCTACCTAATATTGATTCCCTTAAAAGGTTGATTAAGAAGCATTTAGCTGAGTTGGACAAGTTTTATGGCACATTGGCACCCCTTAATGTTCCTGCCCTTACCAGTTCTTATTATCATATTCGCGAGTATCCCTCGACGATTGGTTGTTGGAAACTCAATGTGGATGCGGCTTGGTCGTACTAGGAGGGTATAGGAGGTCTTGGTAATTGGATTGTTCGTGATTATGAAGGTTTTTTGCTCTTGAGTGGTTGCAAATATCGTTGGAGGAGGAGTGATATTATCCTACTGGAAGCTTAGGCCATTTTGGAGGTCTAAAAGTGATCAGTCAGGAATGGAGGGGGTCTAGCCCTTCACTAAAGGTTGACTCTGATTCGTTAGAGGTTATCAATCTCATTATCGGGGTGGATTCTTCTTTGTCTGAAATTCAGGTTTTTGTAAAGGACATCATTTTTTTGTGAAGCTCTATTAATGCTTTGCATTTTTATCATGTTCCCCAAGAGGTAAACAGAGTTGCTCATACTTTTAAGGGCTTTAAGAACCTTTCAGAGTCATTCGTACTTTTCCCATCATTCTTGATGAAGAAGTTAGGTTGTAAGTTCTATTTTATCATTGTTAACAAAAAAAATTCAATCATGTCTCTCAATTTTATGATAGGTTTTTAATTGAAAATATATTTGAATGCATCTCCACATATATCGTCACGTGGCAAACTTTTAGTTTTCTTAAAAAATATATTTTTAATAGTGTTTTTCTTTTGTGGTTAAACAAATGTATAGAGATGAGTGTAGTCCAAGTATTACCTTTTAATTATGTAGGTCTCGTTTGATAACTATTTGGTTTTTTGTTTTTTGTTTTTAAAAATTAAGTCTATAAACACTTCTTGCACCTCCAATTTCTTCCTTTGTTATCTACTTTTTACTAAGGGTTTAAAAAATGAAGCCAAATTTTGAAAACTAAAAAAGTATCTTTTAAAATCTTGTTTTTGTTTTTGGAATCTGAATAAGAATTCAACCATTGTATTTAAGAAAAATGTAAATCATTGTAAGAAATAGAGAGGAAATAGACTTAATTTTACAAAAACAAAAACAAAAAATAAAATGTACCAAACATGGTTGTAGTTGTTTCAAAAGTTTTATTTTAATATTTTCCTTCCCACTAAAATGGAGACAAAATTGTGGTGTGGCAATCAAGGATTAAAATATCAATGTCGATATCAATATCGAGATTTCAATTTTACAAATATATCGATGGATATGTGATAAAATATTGATATCGACGTATATTTATGTAAGTCACAAAAATATAAAATTTGTTTCGATTAATAATTAAGTTGTTTTTACTCCAAAACTAAGTTATGGATATTGTTATTAGTAGCATATTCATAATGGACAAAATAGAAGATATTTTTATATTTTACGAGCATGTATAAAAGATGTTGGAGATGTCCATGGATATTTAATATCAATACTGAACCCTTCAATTTACGAACATATCGGTGGATATATCGACATATTCACAGATATTTTCATCCTTGGTGGCAATTAGTTGAATAATAGAAGTTGCACGTGAGCATATACTTGACCTGACTAGTGAGATTTAAAAAATGTTGAAGGGTTTTAGAAATGGTTTCAGTTAGAGGAGGAAACGAAATTAGAAGATAAAGTATTAGATGACATATTAAAGTAAATAAGGGCCTGTTTGGCAAGCAATCTGAAAACAAAAATTTAAAAATAAGGGGTTCAATAAAAACAAAGTTGTATTTCATGTTTTCAAATATGTGTTTGGTAATAAATTCAGAAATTAAGTTTCAATTTAAACAAAATTTCAAAATTGATTGAAAATATATTTAGTTATTCACTAAATACTAGGTTGAATATAAATCATTATTAATTAATTTATGAACTTGTTTTATGTTAAAGTTTTTGTATAATTATTATTTCGTAATATCATATAATGAATATAATATATTACATATTTTAAATTTAACAAAAATAATTGTGTTTATAACATGAAGTATAATTGTTATTGTTTTTATTATTTTTAATATGATTATTCATCTTTAAATTTCAAATTCAAATCTGGATACACTATAAACATAAAAAGTTGTTTTTTTAGAATTTGTACTGTTTAGATCATATAATCTAGAAATATTTTAAAAAACAAAATCCAAACTACCAATCAAATACATATTCATTCAACTCCGTAAATTTGAAAAACATCAAGCAAAATCTAACATGCCCTAATTAATTTAGGAGAAAAGTCATGAACTCGTGGAAATTAACTTTATTGATTTTGGAAAGTCAATCTCTGAAAAAAAGAAAAAGTCAAGTAAGATATTTATAGGTAAAAATAAATCATTTATGAGTGAGATTAGTAGAAATCATGAATCAATAGAACATAAGATAATAACAAAAGAAACAAATGACTAGCTAATAAAAAAGACAATTTTCATCTTTAAAAGTAATAGATTTATCAAGAAATAAATGGTGTCTAGTGTTTGTTTGTCTTTGGTTTCTTTCTTTGATATCAAAATGTATTAGTAATAGTCTACATATCTAAATAAAGTAGATAAGTTAATGGGTATATCAATGATATTGCTGATATACTTCATAGTCAGTGTATATGAAAATTAACTTCAAAATAATGTATTCGTCACTTTTTTTGGGATTGTTCTTTAAAAAAATTGAGTTATGAAGTCTAGAGAATTGTGAACTCGTTGTGCCAACAGTGTAAGAAATTAAAATATAAAATTGATATTTTAAGTAGTGGAACCTACAAACTCGTTGAACCAAATAAAGAACGGAGTTTACAATCCCTTACTTTCTCACTTCTACTTCTCAACTCATTGGTCAAACATACCCTAAACATTAGGGCCAACTGGAATAATAGTCAACTCTAAACATCACAACTCAAAAATATAGCTAATCCCACTATTTTTTTATTTTTTATTTTTTGAAAAAAGGACTAAACACACTTTCTAACGGGATAATTGAATTCCATTGGGACGAAAATACATTAAGAAAAGTTCTGCATTTTTCCACATATAAAAAAATAGTACATCCAACGTAGATAAACATAACAACCAGAGAAAAAATCTACAACTTTAAACTTGTTTCCAATTTTTTTTTAATAAAAAAATAAAAATTTAGTTAAGTAATAATCAAAAATAAAATTATGAATTAACAAAATTAAGCCACTAAAATTACATAGAATAGAATATTTTAAAAAATCACCAAAGATAAGTTGTCATATTTGGAAATACGTCCTGATAAGTAGCGCTAATTAAAACAATGACCTGGGATAAATAATATATAGATCGTATTTGTATATAAAAGTCTAAATAAGTAGTATATATTGGAAAATACACCTAAAAGTCAAAAAATTATTTTAAATTACAAAATTGCTAAAAATATTTACAAATAATAGTAAAATATCACAATTTATCTGTAATAATTTATTATTATTTATAAATATTTTAATTTATTTTTCTATATTTGAAAATAGTCCTACAAAAGTCTAAGTAGTATATCTATAAATTGAAAAATATGTTAAAAGCAGTATATATTGTAAAATACAAAAAAGAAACAGAGAAAAAACGTAAATACTAATGGATTAAAAAATAAGTAAAAAGGGAAATAAAATTAATTACACACATATCATCATTTAGTGAATATTTCACCCCAAACCCTTGATTTCCCCACGTATGCCTTTAGTTTGAAAACCTTACTACAACAAAAAATCGTTTTCGGTAACAAAATTTTTAACAATGATCATTAGTAAAAAAGTAACTTGTAGCGACGAGCTAAAAAAATGTCAGAAATTTCTATTATGAACAACACAAATTAAAAAAATGTCTCTAAAAGATTATACAACACGCCAAAGATGCCACTAACATTAATAACTTTAAGCAACATATGTTATATGCATAGTGTTCACTAAAAGTAAATTCTTTATTTCCATAAAATTAAGCTATTTTTTCTTTATTTCGCTCCCTATCTCGCAACAGTTCCCCATCCTCCAAAAACCCTTGCCGATCTGTGTCACTCGCCATCGTCACTCCTTCGACATCTCTCTTATCCGACCTACGTGCTAAAGGGTCATTAATGCTCAAGCCATGATGGGATGACAAATGAGATGATTGTAGTCAATCAAACAAAGGGGAAAGTAGTGTAATTTATTTCTTCATTGCTTTTTTTTTCCCCTTAATGTTATGGTTTATGTCTTGGTCGATTAACAAGAATTCAAAAAAATAAAAGTTTATGAATCAAAGTTGAGAAGAAAGAAGTTGGAATGAGAGAAGAGGAATAATAATAAAGATAGAGAGGAGAGAGATGTATGGTACAAAATTAATTACTTAACCAAATTTGTATTTTTGCCCCTACCGAATTACATGAGAACACTCAACTTTTCTAATTTGAATGATACTATGCATAAATCAACTGAAAAATCTACTATATTTGTAGTCAAAACAAAGACATACAATAAAAATTTCGTTTCTTATAAACACACTTTCAAGAAATTGAAATTTCTTAAAGCGATTCTTATTGAAGTCCACACTAACAATTACAAAATCACCCTCTGCATGTTGGTAACAGTAATTCCATTGTCAACATGAACTCACAATCTCAAAAACAAAACTGTATGTTTTGGTATTAAACACTAGCAACAATACCAGGAAGAGCAGCAAACCATTACATTGTATATCTGTTTTTTTCTCTTCCTGTAGGAGTCACAAATTTCACTTCCTAGTGTAATAAAAAAAACATAGGCAAAAGAACTCGATCCAAACGGCGAGGAAGATGCGGCACCTTTTTATGTCACACCGGCCTTCACTGGATGCAGGATTCCAGAAGAAGGTGAATATAGAACGCTTTCAACCCCTGATAAATGAACCTTTTCCATGATTATATACAAGAACTATTTGTTTCCAGTTATGTTGCCAACTTGCCAGCCGCTGACACGACATCAATTCACACTACTATACTCGCTTAATCTTCGTAACGAGATCAACTCTTCCATCAAGACCCAATAAACTGAGGAGGAACAAAATGTTTGAAACTAAATGTGATTTGGATTGAACTTAAGAGACTCCCTCCATATAAGTTCTTTTATGTCTTCTTCATCCAAGGATGCCTGTTCGAAATCGAAGTTGAAAGGAGAAGGGCAGGTTGGTTCTTCATTGATTTCATGAAGACTTACTATATATGGGTGATTCATTGCCTCCTCAACTTGGAAACACGATAGAAATACATCTCAGATCATGAAAATGTAGGAGAGGGGGAAAAGAGGTTCTTTAAGTAATGTTATAGATGCAAAGGTAGGTGCATTACCAGTTATTCTCTTGCTTGGATCAAAGAGCAGCATCCTCTCTGCAAGATCAACTGCCAGTGGAGGAAGATCTGGGAACTTTTCGGTCAGCGGTTGTTTTGGGAAATGGGGAAGTTGCTTAACATACTTCCTTGCATTATCACTTCTAAGAAACCCGAGATCTGAATCATCTGGTGAACCTAGCAACTGCTTTTCAGGTAGTGATAAAGAAATAATTCCATTAAAAAACATCACAATTAAGAATTCAGGTTGTTTATGAAAATAATCATTGTAAAAAAACAATGAGATCACCTCAGTGCCACATGCATAATTTTAAACAGCACGAAGAGACTTGGAAGCCAGTGATTAATTACCTCAATTATAAGCCCCAATTGCTGCACATAGTCTTTACCAGGGAACAGGGGCTCCCTCCTAAGAATTTCCATGAGAATACATCCAACGGACCAAATATCTATCGCTGCAGTGTATTCAGAAGTGTTGAGTAGTAGCTCAGGGGCTCGATACCATCGCGTTACAACATATTCTGTCATGAAATCTGTCTCTGATGTTGTTCTTGCTAACCCAAAGTCACAAATCTTGAGGTCACAATTTGCATTAAGAAGCAGGTTGCTTGGTTTTAGATCTCGGTGCAAGACATTTGCAGAGTGTAAATACTTCAAACCTCGCAATAATTGGTATAAGAAATACTGTCCAAACAATAAACAGATACCACTTTAACAGGCTTAACGAGAGACAGGTCCTCTAACCAAACACAAAAATCATTCAAACTGTTTCAGATTGTTGCTCCAACAAATTTATACTCCAAATGAAACTTTGTCATAAAATATTACAGCAGACTTCGCTAATATCTCACTCGAATGTAAGAGTTTCCAAGTAAACATCAGTGATAGCATGATAAGTATCCCTTACCTGACAGTGATCGTCTGTCAAAGCCTGGGAAGAGCGAATGATCTGGTGCAGGTCAGTGTCCATTAATTCATACACAATATACACATCATTGAATTTCTCCTTCTCTGGTGGAGGAATTATATCTTTGATTTTTATAATCTGATAAGAGGGAAAAAGAGATCATTATCCTTCAATGATAAAATAATATGTCCCCCAGTAACACTCTCCCGAGGATTATATCAGCGATAAACTTCACAACCATCCTTTCATCAAACACTAAGGCTCCATTTGAAATCTATTTGGTTTTGGATTTTTAGTTTTTGAAAATCAAACTTATAAACACATTTTATGTATTTTTCTATCAATATTTTAAAAAAACTAGGCCAAGTTCTAAAAACTAAAAAAAATAGTCTTTTAAAAACTTGTTGGCTAAGAATTCAGCTTTTTTACTTAAGAAAATAGGCTTAATTTTAAAAAACTAGAGGGTTACCAAGCTAGGCCTAAAAAAATCTGTTCATGACATAACAAAAAAAAAAAAAAAAAAAAGTACAGCTGAAGTAGAAACAAGGCTTTCAAACTTTAGAATTCAACAATAAGCTTCACAGGATAACAGCAAAAAAGTTTTTCCCCCTTTAAAATTAATAATCCACACGTTTTACCTCATTAGTTCAACTCAAATTCTACACAAATATCCAGCAGTCATTAAGAAATTTAATCATAACAATAAATGGATATTAAGTATTGCAAAATCTACATCGAAATGAAGAAATTTAAACAAAACAAATCAAGGTGAGCATGTAACAGAGAAGCATTTTAGACAAATACATTGTCATGATCCATATGGCATAGGAGTTTAATCTCACGAAGCGTCCTCTTGGCATCAATCCTATTATCAAAAGCATTCCCAATCTTCTTTATCGCTACCTCTTCTTTCGTCTCAGAATTGGTCGTACAACTGAACAAGCAAATCATAAAAATCTTAGCAGATAACAAAGCAAGCATCAAGATAGAGAAAATGGGCATAATTGAAATAACCATTCAACAAGGGAATCTAGACATATTATCAAAAAATCAAAGAAAGCCCAAATCAAAATACTTATAACAAGAACTGAAACCCCAAAAATCAGCAGCAGAACAGATAATTACCAAACAATGCCGTAAGCACCGCGTCCAACAGGTTGAATTGAAGGGGAGTACTTGGCAGAGATCTCAAAGAAGTTGCCGAGAACATTGTAGAGTAAGTATTTGGAGTCGTAAGTGGGAATGCCTTTGATATCCATAGCGGAAGAAGAAGAATCATTCTCCATTTTCTTGTTGTTGGGTCTGAAAAAGGGTGAAGAAGGAAGAAGTGAAGGTTTTCAGTGATAATGGCGAAAGAGAGAAAGAGAGAGAGCGTTAAAAAGAAGGGTTTGGTTTGGAATTGATGGAAGAAGAAGGAGAAAAAGCGTCGCCATCTCATCTGGAATTTTACTTTCCGCGTCTTTCATCTTTTGAAACTTTGAAATTTGAATATTCATTCTTCACTTTTTTAATTTTTAATTTTTAATTTTTTTTTTGAGGTTTTTATTAGTCAAGTGAATAGAACAAAGAAAATAAATTTGTGAATGGTTTTTGTTTTCTACCAATATTGGAAAATTGAATTGATAATATTCAATTTTGATTTTTTTTTTTTTTTTTTTGGAGATATTATGGCTTGAGATTTGTGATTGGGTTTTAAATTTGGAAATGAAGACGAAAATTTGAAAATCAAGGTTATATACATTATTCTCATTTATTTATTTTTAAAGTTTTGTGTCTTCCAAATCTAAGTCAAGTTTTTAAAATTCAAGGCATTGTTGGATAATATTTTTATTTTTTAAAATTTATATTTGTTTCTTTTCAATTTTATTACCATAGTATTCACTTCTTTTTTTTAAAGTATTTGCATAAATAGCAAAACTAGGCAAAATATTTGTAAATATAACAAATTTTATAAAATATTGAAGAAATAGCAAATTGATTTTCTTGTTATATTTAAATTTCTCGTAATCCAATTTTACTTTTATCATAGTCTATCAGTGGTAGATTGATATTCACATGCGATATCTATCTATCACTAATAGACTTTAATATCTACCTAAGGTTTATCGTCAATAGATTGACATCACATGTGAATATCATGTCATTGATAGACTATGATATTTTTCTTGTCATTTTATATAGAAATATCATTTTATCAGTGATTATTTTTATCTTCTTAATAATTGACTTGTCATGTAGATATATCACCGATAGAAATTATCATTGATTTGTCATGTAAATGAATGTGAATGAACTTACCTCCAATTGAGTTATAACAATGTGTTTACGAGAAGGTTAACAAAAAAAAATATTTATTTCTCTTTTCGAATTAAGTTTAGGAAAAAGAAAATAGGTTAACTATAAGTGACACGGAAGATGCATTTGCAAGGATTTGGACTCACCTCAGCCATGAACTAGGTCAAGGCCAAGGCGAAAGATTGGCCAATAGCCCAATTACCTCCTTTCCTAGGGACCCAATTGATCTTGGGTTGAGTTTTTAGGTATGTACACTGTCTTTGTCAAACTCGAATCTATTGAGTTCTCTTTTACTCCAATCTTATCTTCGGTGTTGTTTTCTATTTCTAGGATTATTTCTTTATTCCAAAGTCACTCATAACAACACCAACTCCAAAACATCAATTGTTCAAACATCTACACCTGAACTGATAAAAAAAATAAATCTAAACACATGAGAATGAAAAGAAAGAAACAATAAATTTACACATATAAACTTCAAATAATCATAGTACATTTTATGGATGATGGTTAGTATTCGGAAAGGGAAAAAAATAACTCTTATACAAGCATCTTAATCATACCATAATTTTATTTTTTATTTTTATTGATGTTAGTTTTCCTAATCTAGGTTCATATATGCACCTTTGTCTACACATGGCTAAAATTGAAGTTTTTAAATGGATTTTTTTTTTAAATTCTACTAGAATATTGATTATAAGTCATCTTAATTTGACCATAGACAATTGTTATTATATGTGTTGTTTTGTTCACATATTTATGAACTTGATGGTGAAAGATGAACTAGGAGTGATTGAAGTATTCGATAATGTTATTAAGTCATTATTGATAGCAACACCAAAAAGATTAGAAAAATTTAAGGAAATTGGTTGTTAGTTGAATATTCTTATGGAATATAAAAGTTAGGACTTGGCTATTATACTTGACTAAAATTCTACCTATTTTAATCTAATAATTCGTTGACTTATAAAACTTTTTCTTTTCCTCGATTTAAAACCTCGAAAGGGAAAAATGCGAGAGAAAGATTAGGATTTGTCTGGTAGATAATTTAGATTTTATTACGATTTTAGATTAACTAGAGTTCAGGAAATATATATTTGGGGGTGTGTTTTCTAAACCTATTTTAGAATTTTGTTATTCAAATATTAAAAATTCTAAAAATTACATTTTTTTAATGTTTTCAATTTACCTAGGTTTTGAATTTTAAATTTTAAAATGTAAAATTATATTAAAATACGATGAAAACTTCAATAAAGATAGTATTCCAAGTTATAAATCCAAACATTTTGTTTAGAAGAAATGCATTTATTTCACCACTAAGGGTAAATCAACAAAATCATTTAGGGGTCGTTTGGTTTAAGGTTTTATAAATGTCTCTTAATAAAGGATGTCTAAGAATATGATACCTAGGAATAAGATATCTAGGAATCAAAGTTTGGTTGTGCATGGGTGATAACTTGTAGAAATACAAGTTATTGTATCTCTTTCATGTAAAAAAATAAGAAAAAGGCATGAAGCTTCAACATTATTTACCAAAGAATTTATACAAAAAATGGAGTATGCGGTCACACATTCTCAATATCAAACATATCTAAAGTTCAAATTGAAATTGCTATCTTTGTGCAGAATACCCTTCAGAACAACAAGATGAACGCACGATCGCATAAGCCAAGTACCCATTGACACGATCAAGCAAGAACTAACAGAAGAGCAGATGATCGCATAGCTATAAGAGGCATGACATGACATGGATGGTGGGAGTCAAATCACAGGCTACGTTGGTAACCGACAAGAGAACTTTGATGAAGATTCAATGAACCCCTGACATGTTGTAGACGGCACAACATGATATGGAATTTAATGCGCCCCATCAATGCAATCATGAGAAAGATAATAATAAAAAAAAAAAAAGCATCCTTGAACACCTATAAATACCTATGCAATTTTCATGCAAGTAGTGGGAGACGAGAGAAAATTTTTAGAGGAAACTCTGGTAAAAAACCTTCCTATTTAATGTTCTAAGTGAAGTAGTTAATAAAAGAGCCGTAGGGAGCAAGACATTATAAACCACGGCTTGATTCTATACTCCTTTCTTCCTCTTTGTGTATTTGCATTGTACTTTCTATATTGACAAATTCAAACTTTGCAATATGAATACATGTTCATCTTATCTTTTGTCCATCTTTTCCATCAATATCATGCTTAACTAAATTGTCAAATGGGTTGAGAAGTGTGCAATTGACACTACTAAACAGCAAGAGAATCATGCGATCAACTTGTCTTATGCATGCTTATATGACTTACTTGATTCAATTGAGAGATTGTTCGAAGTAAATTTAATCTAAGTTTGAAAGACCTTAAATTTGGATCTCATAAAACAAGAGAAGATGTTTCTTAAAAATAAGTATATCCACTGCACATTGCACTCATCGCATGCATCTTAGAAATAAGATAATGTGGCTAGATACACTGAGAAGAGCTGAACGTAACATTGAGTGCATCGCTTGATCGCATAATCCACTTAGTTGTTTAGAAAGTATTAGTGATAATTTTTCTCAACCCTATCATTGTATATCTGTCAATAAATTCATATTGTTTCATTTAGACATAATTTCCATCGCATAATACTTAGATTTAAAATAACTCATTCACTCAACCATTTTGAACATTTCAATTTGCACTACGATCATATTTTTAGTTTTACCGCACATTAGCAAACAATCCCTACGTTCGACCCTAGACTCACCAGGACTCTAGTTGAATTTGTACTTGGATTCAACTAGATAAAACTAAGTGTTAAACCGCATAAATCTTATCAATTCATCGCATGTTACTAATACATCAATGGGAAATGCTATTAGAATTTTATGAACAAAAATTATGTTTGTATTTAATTTAAAAAATTAAGCATGGAAATCTTATATAATTTTAATAGATTAATTCATTAAGCAATAAATATCATTCAATATATTGATAAAAATTAATTAATTAAGAATCAATAATAATTTTAATAATAAATATTTAAAAATTAAGTAATTTATAATTAAGATTAACCACTAAGGAATGTCATATTATTTATAATCTAATACTTAATCATTTTTATAATTAATTAAGTTCAACATGAATAGTTTCGAATTTAATTAAATAATCTAAGAAAATGTATTTTAATAAACAATATATTATATAAAAAATAAAAATGAGATAAAAATATGATATATTAATAGAGAATACTTAAAAAAAAATTATAAGTGTGATATGTTGATAATGAAGAAGTAATATAAATTAATCACAGGATTATAAATAATCAATAATGATTATATGTTCGTTCGTAGAGAATGATCAAATTAAAATTAGTCTCAATAAATAATTGATTGATTATTAAAAAATAAAATAATAAAATATTATTATTGAAATATGAATTTTTTAGTAACTAAATTTAACTAATCTTAGTTTACTAATTAAATATATTTAAGATATTGTTAGTTAATTAATTAATATATATATATTTTTTAAAAAAGTAATTGCATTCAAATTTTATTGTAAAAGTAAGTTAAGTAAATATTTTAATAGATTATTGTTGATTTATTGAAATAAATATTCATATTAATTTTGTTAAACTAGTATCAACGAATTAATTATATTCCAAATAAAATTATATATAAAATAAACAGAAAATTCCAGAAAACCCTTATGATTTTACACTTTCCATACAAAGTGTTTGATTTTACATAGGCCTCTCCAAACCTCTGTCATCTAATTATTACTGGGAGTTGCATCAGTAATTTTTGAATTGATAAAAAGTTTTGTATCCACTTGTAATTGAATGGGTGCCTTTCCTGTCATAATGTCAAATGAGTTGATCTTCAATATTAAGTAGGAATGCTTCTCATAATATCAACATCTTCCTTCACAAAAGCTTTATTTAGTAGCAAACACAAAATTTCCCAGTAGATTTTCTTGTGGTTAGGAGTAGAAGCCTACCAAAATCTTGCAAAAAAGCTTGATATAAAATGAGAATATTTGACCAACACTTTTAATCAGAATTTCTTTACCAACAATTGAAAACATCTCTTGCTTCCAGCCTTGAAAAACTTTGCAAACCTTTTCAGAAAACTCTGATGGGAGACCTAAATAAGAACCCAAATTAGCAACATGATTTACACCAAACAACATGCTAAGAAAACCTCCATGGTCTTCATTTATGTTTGTAGTAAACAAAATGGCTAATTTTGAAACATTTATACACTTCACAGAGGCTTGGTCAGATTTCTTAAGTTTAGTAATTCTAACTCATTAGCCTTATAAAAAGAAGGCTATCATCTATGTATAAAATGTGAGATATCGAGGAGATAAACCAGTAAACAAATGGAGGACTTCATTCACTGACTCCTTGATCGCCATTTGAATGATCAAAATAAGGTCACTAGAAGAAATTCGGGCTTTAATGTCAGTTTTAAACCGACATTAAAGATAGTGTTATTAAAGCTCTTTAATGTCGGTTTCGACATTAAAGGGCCTCAATAACACAGCCTTCAAGGTCGGTTGTAACTGACATTGAAGACCTTCAGTGAAATTTCCAACCGACATTAAAGCCTGTGTTTTTTTTTTAATTCCTAACCGACATTGAAGTCCGAATCTGTCCGTTTTTTTTTTAATTTCGTTGTCGAATCCATTTTTTTGGTCAAAAAGTATAACATGACACATCATCATCGAACGTTGTGGCTATGACATATTATTCATGTATGGATTGTAAATATATTACATTTAATCCACAAATTCTGCTATAAAATTATAATTTAAAAGGCCGTACAATAATTCAGGCCTTGAAAACACAAATTACAAGTAATACAAACATTATAATTTTTCAAACACTATGAGTTTACTGTCCCTCTCCACTTGGTAAGTATGGATCCCTTCATAATTCTTCTTGAACAGACAGACCCCTCCAGCTTCAGTAGTGTCTAGTTATAGGCATCTTTGTCTGACCACTGTTGTTCAAAGGATCACAAACAAAAAAGGTTTAAGACAAAGGATTGAAAGTGAAAATATGATAAGAATTTATATTCAACTAACCTTGTTTATTGGGAATGAGCATAAATGGTACATTCAAGGCAAAATTCTTGTAGTGATTGTGTTGGATCTAGAGTTCCCCAAGAAAAAGCATAAAGAGGTTGTGATACCAAATCTTTACTCCTTTGTTGCACCTGCAAAATAAGAAAACTGAATAGTTCAATAAATGAGAGAATCTTCAAAGAAACACACTCCCAAAAATATTTCACAACCACTTGTTCTCAACAGAACTATCAGAATTCCCAAAAAATGAATATTCAAGAACACATACATCAATAAGCAAATTTAGCTCACAACGTACTTTAAATCTCAAAAGTTGTAACAAAAACTACTATAGTGCATGAATAACCCACGAACTACCATAATGCAATCCACAAAATCAAGCACTTTGAATCACATCTAAACTACAAATAATAGTACCCATGAGTCATAAACGGGTGTTACATTCTAATCCAATATGGTCCAAAGAGAAATAAGCACACCATAACTTCTCAAACAGGAATTTCCATATCATTAGTCACTTGAAAATACTTAGAAATTGTGCTTAAAACTGCAAGCATTCAAAAATGCATTTACCATGAACAATTTTTACGTGAATTCCTTGTTGTTGCAAGAAATCCATCTCCTCCCCACCCCTTCCAAACACCTAAAAAATATACAAACAACACCATTAAAAGTATATGGTAGAGGAAGAGATTGAGAGAATACAAATGTGAGGTAACTTCAATCAACATGAAGGCTTGAATTTTTATTGCATGTTATCCATTAGGATCTTTTATTAAAGTTGGCCCCCCTTCCATAAACCGAAATGTAACCATGAGAAAAAAAACTACACCACCAATGAAGAAAATGATATTGCTTCTTCAAATGCCACCAAAAAAGGTTAAAACAGCAAATAGAACAAGCATTGATAGTAAACAACTATCAATGCTTGTTGCTATGGGAATTCCACCCAACATCCGTACGCCTCTTCTATGGGAATGCCACCCTTCAATGATTATTTATGTTAATATGAAGTTGAATCTTTTGACGTCCCAAAATTCAGGTCAAATACTCGTTGACTTATTCTACAACCATAAACGAGTTGATGGTACATTGATAAGAATAATTTAGAGAGGAGATTGTACCACTAACCCAAAATTGGGGTCTAAAATGAAATTTGCCCCACCTTTTAAAATGTTAATTTTTGACCTTTTGCTTGCATCATCGACAGAATTTACCGAAATGAGACCTTATTGTGTTCGCATGTTGGGATCTCAACTCTAGACTCATTCTTTACTCTTGCTACTCATTCCTTTACTTTCAATTTTGTAACTTTGTTATTCACTTTCTTTTAATACAAAGAGTGAAGCAAAAAGCAAGAGCTAAGAAAAAAGAGCAAGAGCAAGAGCAAGAACGAGTTGTAAGAGAAACTAAAGAGAGAGTGAAGTGAGAAAACCTAAACCCTAAGGAATGTGTAGCAAATAGTGAGAGTGAGACCACAATCTGCGTGCACAATGGTTCGTTTTGGTATTTTCGTGGTAATATGATGTAGGCAACAGATCAAGAAAACTTAAGTAAAAGTGGGGCATATTCTATTTTGGGCCCAAATTTTGGGTCAAAAACCCTAATTTAGACACCCACTTAAATGGAAAGAGTATTAAAAGTTAAAACATATATAAGGTAGAAACAAAAAGAAGAGTAATCCTGATACTTGAAGTCTATTAACAATGCATATGAACTATAACACTATTATTTGCAGCAGCTAGCTAATCCACCCTGAATCCAAGTAGTGAATACAAGATGAAGAGAAAGTAGAACAATAGAGAATGGTACTTAATATCAAAGCTTATCAATACAAAGCCTAGGATTCAATTGTCTTATATCTTATATATTTCATCCAACAAAACCAAGATATACAAAGAGGAGAAAACTGAGAGGAGATGGAAGAAAAAAATTGCTTCAAATTAAAGAGATGGATATAAAGAGATGTTACATGAGAAGGAGGCTTAAGCCCACCATGGATTCTTGCCAGTTCTAAAATCTGTTTCGACCCACGGGACGAACACTACTTTCCCGTCGTCTACATCAGCATGAACCAATGCAAAAGACTGTCCCAACAAAGAAAATTTCAACTCTATTTAGTTACCACTAATCAACACATAATCTTACAGTTAGTAGATGAAGCTTGTTGCTTGTTGCTTCAAATGACTTGGAAGCAAAAGGAAAAACGCTTTGAGAAGTATTACCAGAGGTGCAGGTCCTCTGACGACCCTGCCTTGATTATTGTATTGGGATCCATGGCAAGGACAGATGAATTTGTTCTCAGCTGCATTCCATGGCACGACGCATCCGAGGTGAGTGCAAACTGCGTTGATTCCATACGTCGCAAGTGTTTTATCCTTCTCGACTACAAGGTAGGTAAGGTCTCCCTGAAATCCATCATCACCAGTTTGCCTTTAAATACACAATATTATTTGTTCATCTCCAAGTATCACAACACATATAGAAATTAACCTAATACATCTGCAATCACTGCATTTCCATTATATGATAGCAAATCGTGAATTTTTCCATCTAGTTTTCCAATTTGAATACTTTGATTACATTCTTTTCAAAAAGATGCTAATTTCATTGGGAAATGATCAATAATCATGTTTCTACTTTGAAGTTAAATAAAGATGTGAAACAGAGAAACATAAGGTGTTTGAGAAGCAACAAGGGCTGGCAGCAGGGTGCTAGTAGCTGTTTAGAGTATTTAAAGCAAAGTTAGAGAGTTAGAGTACCTTCAAGCCCTGTATGAGGGTTCGGTCTCCAGGGTCGTGTGCTTTCAGCCATTCATCTGCAAGAACATCATTTCCGAGAGCATCCTTGGCAACAACTCCACCACCAGCACCTCCAGTACTGAAATTGTGTACGTAAAAGATTCAAAAGGTTACCAGATGAACAATCAAAATGCAGCTAGTACAGAATCTCAGTTCTTGAAATCAATATTACACAACACAAATAATAATAAATAAACAACTATCAAAGCCAAAAACTAGCATTGATAGCATCAGAAACAAGTGATGTGTGCCCTAAATATTTTAACACCAAAATCTTAGCATCTTCGAATTGATTCAATGGCACAAGGGTTGTGATTGTGAATCATATTCTATGGATGAATTTGTTATGCCCTCTATCCAGAACCTCCTTGTACTCGTGCGAGCGATATCATATGAGAGTGTATGAACAGACAAATATAAGTTGTATTAATATAATCAATTTATAAATAACGAAAGAAATGAACTCAACCCATAAATAACTACCATAGTTGGACAATCGTCATTGTAATGATCCCAAATTTCAATGCTAAACTAAGAACATTACCATATTTTAACCTACAACTAACTTTATAACTCTTATGTTTTAAAATAATTTCGGCAAAAAATGATACCTAAGAAGTTCCACTACCATAAACCACTCAATGGAAGTCATAAACAACTAAGCTTGAAGAGGACAAAAAAAGCTTGCAAGAGAATGGTTTTGTATTACTAAGAGCACAAATAGAGATGAGTGTAGAGTGTAAAATTTAACACCGCTAACTAAGAATTGCTAATCCAGACCAAACTTCACAGGCTAAAATACATCATCAGCATGTGATCTTAAGAAAATTAATAGTTACCTTCCTATTGTTCCTCCAGAACTACTTCATACTTATAAACTGGTTGTGCTGCCCATGCAAAGTATCCATCAGCCATACGAAGTTAAAGATTAAAAATTCCATCTAAAGTAAATATGCTTAAAAACAAAGCTTCACCAGACAAATACTTTAAATAAACAAAGTCTGATGCATAACTGCGGTTGTAAGAATAGAGAATCAGTAAAGGGTGGTTGAAACTAAGAAGTGAAAAATGAGGTGCAATTTTCAAACAGTGTGATGCATAACTGCGGTTGTAAGAACAGAGAGAAAACAAAAATTAAAAGCAGTTTTGGACATGAAATATTTTTCCATAAATATTAAGTTTCATTAAATGACGATCAACAGTGTAAAATAAAAAAAAAAAGGGGGAGCTATCCAAATATAATTAGTTTTCTTTCTTTTCTTTTGAAATGTTTGCTTGTATTTTCTCTTATAAGAAGTATTGAATATAAATTATGAAAGAATGAACCATAAGTTTCTTCCAGCCTTGTACTTCTACAATCTTCATCGAACAAGTATATCCAATCCTGTTGTCGACTTCAATATTTTAGATCTCCGTGTTCGGTTTGTAAAAGATTGTAAAAACTTATGAGGGACTTTTTATGGGATTGGAAAAATCTGTCTAACCTACAAGAAGCAACACAAATTCACATATTCGACCATGTAAATCTACCCTTATCTAGAGTGAAATCTAAGATGTTGAGATGACGACAAAACATAAAACCATAAAAAGCTTTCACAAATCTATGTAACAAGTATTGTATACATTGAGAAACAAAGAGAATTCGTACTATCATATTCCAATAAATTAATAGGTTAAGTAGAAGAATACATTTAATGACGTCGTGATGGAGTTTACAGTAGAAGACTCTCCAATACCACAACAAAGAATAAAGGTCAATAGAGCTAGAAGAACTGGAGCCAGTACATTAATAGAGAAAACTCCGAACAATTTTTGCCCATTTCTAAGCCAATTTGGAATATTATCTTTGAAAAGGAGAAAGATCTCAAGAAATGAGATAATATAATCAGTTAAGCTTCGTGTTATGGAATATTTGTCATTCAATGAAGGATATGCCACCATAGAGTTTATATAGGTTTCAAAAGAAAATTCTTTCTTCAGACGCATTGTTATGAAAATTATATGGGAAGACAAACAACTGATGACATTAAAACTTTCCATATTTTGTTCCATGGTTATGAAGCGACCTATGATTCAATTAGACTTGGAGTAAGTTTTAAGAAAATGGTTGTGAATGAAGTTTGAAAAATATGTGAGACCAAGCAACTGGGATTCTGTAAAATCCAAATTACTTGAGCAGACACTTCATTCCAAGAATACTACTTTAATTAAAAGATTTTTGTCATTTCTCAAATATATCTAAGATAACGAGTTCAATTCCTTCCTCCTATCCAGGCCCCTAGTAGAAAAGAAATGAGATGCCGATTTAAAAAAAAAAAAATAGTTCTTGTCTGTAACTATAACTCTCACATTATAATTGGGAGAATTGCACTTAAGAAATCGATATAGACACGGTTAATCACAATCACAAAATGAGGACACTCAAACTCACACATAATCGATGTTATAATCTGAATCAGGTGCAATCGAGAAACAAAGAAAACTGAAACCCACATGCCAGAATTCAATCAAATCCTCAGAAGGAAACAAAAAGACCACGAGAAGACAATATTTCATTCAATGAAGGATATGCCACCATAGAGTTTTCAATGATAAAATTAGATCTGTCCAAATCCAAAACATCGAAAGCTCACCAAAATCTGAGTCACTAGGGACAGACGACACTAAGGACGGACGACGGGCGATCATGGATGGACGACAACCATCTAATTCGAACGGCCAAACTTGGACAACGGTAAGAGAGAGCCTTTTGGATGGAGGGTTTGGGGAGAAAATGTGCACGGCGCGTTCGAACGGGGGGTTGGGGGGGGGGGGGAATGAAGCGGGAAATGAAAAAAATCAGGGGGAGAAGAAAATTGATTTGTGTGTGTGTTTTTTTTTTTTTAAAAAAAAGCAGTCCTTTAATGTCGGTTTAAAACCGACATTAAAGGTACCCCTACAATGTCAGTTTAAAACCGACATTAAAGATCCATTTTTTTTTTAAAAAAAAAAACCCCGACATTATACATCCAATTTCACTTTTTCCAACCGACATTAAAGGCCAAAATTCTTATAGTGGGTAAAGCTTGAAGATAAGTTTTGTACTCTATTAATTTCTTAGTCCCTTTAGTCGGGTAGGTACCTGCCAGTCTTTCGACCATATCCCTCTAAGAATCGTATGTGCGGGTCTCCTCACAAGCGACTCACACCCACCCAACATTCATTCACAAATCAATCCTACAGTAAAATCAATCCTATAGGTAGCGTCGTCTGTCATACCGTTGACTCGAGATCTATTCATTGAATTTACTTTCTTAGATTTCTTCTATAGGCTCATTCCTTTTTTTCCCCCAAGAATTAATGCATGTCCCTATACTTCATAGGGTCTTTTCTAATAAAACATTCATTAACTGCTTTTTGGATCATAAAAGAGAATCTTTCTGTTATAAAAAAGAACTGGAAATTTAACTGTGAAAATGCACTTCATAATCAAGGCTATCAACTTAGAGTCAAGGCTATCAATTTAGGGTCAAACCCCAACTCAAATATCACTCTTTTTAAAAAGGACCCCTTCATTCTATTGTAGGCGTTGCTTAAATCCAATCTAATGGGTTCAACACCTCTTCTACCCTTAGCTTTCTTCTTAAGAAAATGAAGGTGCTCGTGACCTATAGTAACATTATCTAAGATGGATCTTCCTAGTAGGGTGCACACAGGTTGAATTGGATTGGATTGAGGGTATTTTTTGGACCAAGTCGAAAATTTGGGTTGATTGAGTTGGCAACCCAAAACACCCGAATAAAATCTCCAACCTAACCTAATCCAACTCTTAAATTTCGCGGGTTGGAGTGGATTAGGTTGTTTGGTTATCACTTATTTTTTTTCTTATTATACGTAGATTATTTACAATGCATGACTAATAACTAAAATCTCATACAATTCAAATGTTAAAAACCAAATATCTATGATATTTATTACAAACTTTCATCACAACAATTTAAAAAAAATTAAAATTCATAAATTTATTAACCCAAAGTAGTCAAACTTTAAATAAAGGTAAATATATATATAGGGTTAGGTTGGGTCAACCCGAATTTTTATTTAGCCAACCCGATACCCAATCCAATCTAACGAAAATAGAAAAAGTTCAACCCAACTCAACCCAAGAACAAAACTAACCTAATCCAACCCTTATAGTTTGGGCTGAGTAGTCCAAGATGGTTAAGTTATCATGTTTTTTTAACATCCGTATTTCCTTGAATAAAGGCTAATCTGGAAGCTAAAATAATTTTCTCCAAAAAAAATTTTCAACCGATAAGCAATCACCTTAGACATAATTTTGTAACTAACATTACATAAGTTAATTGGCATGACATTACTACAAATTTGGCATTTCTTGATGGACAAAAAACATAAAAAATATCTACGTTGATGGCCAAAAAACGTCAAGTAAGCCAACATCAAGAAAGTCTGACCATCAAGAAAACTACTTTTCTTGACGGCCAAAAAATATCACCAGATACCCTTTCTTAACGTTTTTAGCCATCAAGAAAGGATACCTTGACGTTTTTTGCCCATCAATTATATGGAGAAAACCGTCAAGATAAAGCTTTTTTTTTTTATATACTTTTTGAACGTCAAAGTAAGATAATATTCATTTTTTGGCTATCAACTATTTGGTAAAAAAAACCTTCAAGAAAAATACTTTTCTCGATACTTTTCAAACGTCAAAGTAAGATAAATATTGAAATTTTTGTCCATCAACTATTTTTTAAAAACTGTCAAGAATGGCCTTTTTATTGACATTTTTTGCTTGTTAAGAAAACTATACCATATATTTTTTATTGACGATTTTTATTGTCAACTGTACACTTTTGTTGATGTTTTTAATCCCTCAACTATACCTTTTTTTTTTTAAAGAAGATTTGGGTCATTAAGACCCCTCATATATGCAACCTGTAATCAACCCCAAACAAGCTTTTAACCTGAAATTTACATTTACACCAAGAAGTAACTCAGTTACCAAACATGTACTTTATACATAAACAACAAAATATGCAAAATCACTTACATACAACACAAACCAACTTCAAACAACTCCTGCAAAATACCAACAATTACAAAACCAGTTAAAAGTAACTACTTAACTCCAACAACTACATAACTTCTTCACACCGATAACTATACAGATCTCTTGCAAGCCACCAACTACACAACCCCAAAATTTCAACAACACATATCTTAATTGATAGCATCAGACTATCTTATTGTAATAAGTATCATATTTAATAAACTTACTATCCAACGAATGAACAAAAAAAGCTTCATTGATTAACAAGTAAAATAACGTTTCTACAAACGATTAGTAACTAAAAATCTGATCATATAAGACCTATCCCTTCCAAAATTGTCATCGTATCACATATTCTAAACCTATACATACTAAACTATTGATGCATTGTTATAACAAATGTGCATCATATGTAGCGTCCTACAAAGTCAAAATACTCAACTCTCACTGCATCTAGTTCCAATTGACTGTAAGGTTTTTGTTTCGTGAACTGCAAATGAACAAAGTAAATGTAATTTATTGACAAAATTGTATTAAATGTAAAAATTATAGTAACAAAAGATAGTGTAAAAAAATGCATATCACATTTGTAATTATTTCCTCCTATGTGTTACTATGTCGCACATGAACTTCATAACATAGTACCTATGTAATACATAGTATCTATGTGTTACTATGTCACATATGAACTTCATAACATAGTACCTATGTAATACCAAAGTCCTCACAAAATTCCTTAGGTTGAGAGATGAACTCAGAATTTAAGCCTTGGAAGGAAAATTTTGGCTAAGTACCTAAACTATGCCTTGAAGGAAGAAAAATTTCTAAGTGTTGGAGGCAAAGTAGATTGGAGTAAAAAATTTGGCTAAGTGACCAAACTATGCAATGAGAATGAGAGTTGGATTCATAGCATAGGAGAGAATGGAGAATCTTGGCTAAGATTAACTCATAGCATAATTTTTGAAGTAGATCATAACATAGGCAAAAAATCATAGCATAGTTGATAGCATAGTTGACTAAGTCATAGCATAGTGGAGTCAAAGCATAACATGGTGAGAATCCTACCATGTTGAGCGCATAGTAGATGCATCCTAAAGGAAACTTTGGATAACTTTGGATGCATGAGAGATATTGGAAACTATGTTATGAGAAAGAAGAGACTACACCCACAAATAGGATTGATCTAAAGAAGTCTACCCTTCAGAGGAACTTTTGTTCTTGAAGAGTTTGTGGTTTATTTTTGTGGGTTTTCTTCAAAGGAGTGATTGATCCTCATTTTGATGATTCAAGTGCTTTATATAGAATCTATATGGTTAGATAATGACCAAAATTCATGCTCAACGAAACCATAGTTGATTTTGAGGTCAAAGAACGACTTGGAAGCGAAAAACCAACAAAACTTGAATTGCAGTAGAAAATCCCATTTTTCTGTATTAGGGCAAGCGATGCGGAGCACATCATTTTGGGCGATGCAGGTGCAACGAAGTCAAATTTCTGCATAAAAGCTCATATGATCAATCCAATCACTAAAAACATACTTTAGCTAGTCAAAAGACTCATACTTAGCCATTTTATCCAATTTAGGGCATCATAAGGTCAAAAAATCACATAAATTATTATTTTACTAAAAAGTAATAAAATAGATGGTAAAAATATACACCTTTTGATATCCATCACATATACAACATTTTTTTTCTTTAATCCCTTATTTTTAAATTTATGTTTTTAAATTACCTACAAATCAAACCCATGAATATTAGCCATAGAGATATGAAATAAATTTGAAACTTTGTGATTGTGTGACTAAAATATTTATAGAACCAAGTACCTTACTGTACATATGTTGTTTATTGGACTACATATGATTTAAACATGGCGATAAACATTTTAACAAATATTGAAAAAAATTAAATATTTGTTGATATTTGTTAAAATGTTTATCGCCGTGTTTAAAGCATATATAATCTAATAAACACAGTGATAAACATTTTAACAAATATTGGAAAAAAAATGTCTTGCTTATTCAAGAAGGTAAAATTGTTGCCAATAAAAACGTAGCTCAACTGGCATACTGTTCATACTATCAACTTCGTGGTTTGTTTACTTTGGTTTGAATTATAATTCAAGATTTATAAAAGTGGTGTATATTTGGACCATTTAATTGTTAATTTGACTCAGTAAAGTTAGATAAACATTACATTAATGCCTTGGAAACACTGTTCATGCTACAATTAAAACTCTTATATTATTGAGAATTTAATTATAATTTTTGGTGTTTCTCAATATTATAATATGAATTAACTATACTATTATTATTTCAAATTTATTTACACTTTTCTAGTCATCCTCTCATTATTATAGTGTCTACTATTTTCTACCTAAACTAAAATAGTCTGCATCTTAAAACTCTAATTATTATGACTACAGACTATAATAACTATCGACTATAATAACCAATTCAATATCCCAATTCAATATCGACTAATAACTTTCATTTTCTTCAATTTAAGCTTCGACTATACCGTCACAATACTACTAATTATTAATGGTGTCGTGACGCTCTCGGCCCTACTATGTAAGCTTTCTTTCCACTTTTAGGTCATCATCAACTAATCTTTTAGTCCCCATTCCTAATTATTGTATCCTTTCCACTATTTTTATGGAATCCTTGGGTGTTTCTATTGTAATTCATATGGAATTAGAGCCAATTTCGATATGATCGGCTAAGGGGAGTTTTCTACTAATTTGGAAGGTGTACTGCAGAATCCAGTTGCTAATTTTGTGTGTAACGATTTAAATTTGTATTTATTTGAATACAAACTTCCTTTAATTCTTCGTTAATTGTATTAACTTGATTTTATCAATTGATTTGACGCATTAATTATGAATTCAGTTTAACTTTACCAAAAAAAAAACGATTTATGATATGTAATTGCTAGAGTGTCAATTGCCGAGTAGCATGATTTGATTTATGCATGCATGTTCATTAATTAGCTATTCCAACAGGCTACAGTTGTTTTCCGTATTTTATGTTGATTTCAACTTAACTCTAAACTTTCAGTTTTATCGATACCATCTATAACGATCCAAATTTAGGGGTACATGAATGGACCGATATCACATCCGAATGAGAGGGATTCTGAGGATATGAAAGTATGGTTAAAAAGAGTCTAGTTACTACCTATACCAACAAGGTGTACATTCCTTTTTAGTGGCTCAATCATAAAAACTTCAAAGTTAAGCGTGTTTAGCTTGGAGCAATCCTATATTGGAAGACCCGTGTTGGTATTTTCACTTCAAGAAACATTCAAGACAATTGAGGATGACGTAGCTAGGTCGTAACCTCAAACTTGGAAAATTATATTAATTTATTGATACGACTAGTCAAGTTTAGGATTAAAAATGAACTTTTTTGAAGAAAAAGAATATTACTATTCCCTATTTTTTTAATCCCATAATACATGTGTAGTTAGAAAAAAGATAGACATTCCATATTTCATAAGAAAAAAACTTATATAATATACATACATTTGTGTTAGAAACGATTCAAATACGTATTTCATAAGACAAATGGATAATTTTCCTTTCAAACATTCATTATCAATTTTAGACTTAATGTTGCTAAAATTCATCGTCATGTTTATGAATGGTGACACATATAAATGCTTTAAGCAGACAGAACATACATACTCTGACCTATAATTTGACGTAAAATGTCATAAAAAAATTCAAAACCATTGATGAAATATTTGTTTCTTATACATGGAATCATACATTCTACAAATGTGAAAGTATGTTGTGAGTTGATCTTATGAAAAAATAATATTTTGTCTAACAAATTTTAAATTAACATCTCAATTGAGGGTTGAAAATCGAGAAAAAAAAAAAAATTAAGCAAACAAAAACATGCAAAAAAAAAAAAAACAGACTTCTTTAGATTACAAAAAAAACTGCACTATATATTACTTTAATAATATAACTAAACTCATACAAACTTTTTGACTCAACTTTATACTTCAAACACAAACTATTTAATTCCATAGATAATTAATTCGCGTGTCAAGCACTCATTAATAAATTAAAATATTTATTATTTATATTATATTTACATCAATGATTTATTATTATTCTTTTTACGTTCACTTGATTTTTTTACTATTACAACATCGATGTGAAAATTTGATGAAAATTTAATAGCCCGTCCACCACATTTTGTATGTATTTTTCTTCTCTTTACGTAAATTGAAAGTTCTTCTCGTTCCAAGTATAAGTGAATTCTTCAGTATAGTAATATTTGAGGAAAAATCTAAATCTTACATTGTTAAACAAATAAAAACAAGAACTTCATAAACAAAGGGAAATGTAGTTGTTAATCTAGATTTGATCTACTTTAACTCAGCCTACTAAAAAAGCTTTGCAACCTCTATGATAATGAACAGTATGTTTGGGAACAAGAAGACAAGATTGTGATGCTCAAATGCTAGCTGCTTCTTCTAATAGTGAATATCTTTCAAGTATTGCAACAGTCTGCTCCTTTGCACTGCAAATGTATAATCAAACAAAAATAATCACTTCTAATTTGCTTCATGCTTTTGTTTCCAAAATTTTGATGATGATGATGGTTCAATTTATCTAAACAACTGCAAAGCAGTTCCAGCTACTGAAGTTTGAGCTGTGATTTAATGTAATCTTTGTCATTAGCATTATCAAAACAAACAATGATGATGTGGTATGGTTATTAAACAAACTTTGATATATTTGACACAATAATCAAAAAATAAAATAGATTTTACATTTAGCTTTAAAAGAAAGTACGTTCCACGTTATTTAAACTTGTCGAACTATCTACTTTCTTCTACAATTTATTTATCACATCATGGAAAATCAACCAACATTTATGCAATGGCAATAAATGAACCATGCTAAACACGAAAGGGACACTAAATTTCTAAGCCCTATTTGGTAATCATTTGGTTTTTTAAAATAAGTGTATTTCCTCTCAATTTCTTACTTTTTTATCTTTCATAAGTAAAAGAGTTGAATTTTTAGCCAAATTCCAAAAACAAAAACAAGTTTTTTAAAACTATTTTTTTTAGTTTCAAAACTTGGTTTGGTTTTTTAAAACATTGGTTGAAAGTAGATAACAAAACAAGAAATTTAAAGGTGGTAGGGATGTTTATAGACTCCATTTTCAAAAATTAAAAACAAAAACCAAATGGTTAACAAACGGAACCTAATTGCTCACAACTTCAGTATAATAGGACAAACGACAAAGCCATTGCAAGAGGAGACTATTTTCACTTCTTAAGGTAAATCGAAGAATCACAAGAATAAATGTACCTTCCAGCTCTGAGAATCTTATATGTGCCTCGCTCGGTGAGGTCAATGATCGTCGAGCCTGCGCGTCCAGCAGGAAGAACACCACCATCGTATACATAAGCACAGTGTTGCCATAGGTTTTCAAAGTCATTAACACAAACACTGCTTGGTTGTCCACTTAAATTAGCACTTGTAAGGGCCAATGCCGTCTCTGATCTACGAGAAATAAGCCGAATAAAGTCAGCATCAGGTACCCGGACTCCTATACTATCCAATCCAGGGTTTAAAGACTTCTCAAGAATACTTGCCTCACCTGCAAAATACCTAAATGTAAAAAACTCAGACTACGGGAAGGTTAGAGACTAAAATGTAAATGTACATAATCTCAGATATGCAAGTGCAACATGGGGTAAATATTTACAGTACAATCCATTAGCAAGGGATGTAAAAAATTAATATCCAAAAAGGGCACTTGAAATTGCCTTTTGAAGAAAATAGTTTTCTGCTAATTTCAGAAAAGAGAAAAGTTAATATGCAGGAAGCGGCAGCTCTCTAACATCCCTAGCTGCTTCTCACTTATAGAAATAGTATAGGCCACAAGTCACCAAGAAATGATACGGAATCAGGTGAAAAGAGCAGAATATCTGAAAGATTATCATAACCCACCCAACTGTTGTCAAGTACCCACGTATAGAAATAGTTCACAACTTTTTTCTTGGTTAAAAAACAATTTAAGTCCCTTAGCTTCATGGAAGGTACTTTTTCGTTTGTAACAATTTAGCCTATTTACTTTAAAATTTGTAACAATTTAATCCCTATCATGAAAAATATTGTTAAAGATTTAATGAGATTTCTTATAAATGTAGATTGATAAACGGATTAGATAATGCATGTGTCTAAAAAGACAGACTTCAACTCCTTGAATAAAAAATTGACACTTGATTTTGATAACATTTTTCAGAGTAGAAATTAGATTGTTAAAATCACATGATCTAAATTGTTATATACTAACTAAAGTTTATTGATTAAATTGCTACTTTAGTTTAAGGATTAGAAGTGTTTTTTAACCTATTTACTTTATTTCAACCAAATAATGCTCCTCAAGTTTAATTCTTCGAAATTACTTTCAACCTTAAACACATATTATTTACTATCTCAGCATAAACAAGCAGATTTCTAATACAAACCTCTTTTCAGTACAACAGTTACAGGCCCAGGAAGGAGAGAATCAAGCAAACCAGAAGGCAAATGGTCTGTTACAGCAAAACGAGTTATGTCAGAGACATCACCAACACAAATGGCGAGAGGGCTTGTAAGTTTACGTCCTTTAATTTCATAGATCCTATGGACTGCTTCAGAAGAACTGCAAAATTAATCCCCACAGAAACCACAGTTATATAAATGCAAAGTGCAACGTTATTAAGTTTAGAAATGGTTACTTTGTGCATATAATTTCACAAACAAAAAAAAACCCCTCTTCAATTTTGTCCAACTTTTTGCTTATGTGTTTTGAAAATGGATATTGTGTTACCCATCCTTTCTGGGAAAACACATCTCATGATTTAACAAAATTATAGAATCTTCTTCCTATAATTACATGAAAGAAGAGTGTTTTTAAAAACTTGAAAATTTTGTCCAAAATTGTGCGGTGCCTAATTGATACCCATTTTTAGATCCATAAGGCAAGTGAAATAATACATACTCAATGCAAAAAAATAAATAATAAAAAGGAAAAAGAGCCCACCACAATATTAGCCTAACAAAAAAGTATTTTGGAAAAACAAAAAAAAGAAAGAAAGAAAGGAAAGGCAGACAAACACAAAAACAAAAAGAGCTCTACTTGTTGTGCATAAGAGAGATAAATACAGAAATCCTTAGAAACTAAGGCCCAAACGAGGAACCCAAACCACATCTCTTCCTGGGCTCTTTTTTCACAAGACCTCTGTAATGCCCCAGATCCACGATCTGGGATTCAGATTTGCACCTAATGGCTCTAACATTCCCTTGCATCCCCTGCAACCTGGCCACACTATATACTTGTCTAAAACTGCTTCTAAGAGTGAAAATTGTCCCCACAAACTAACACGAGTCTTTTCAACATGCTTTATTCTCACTCACATGCTTCCTAAGAAACTTTCCAAAGGGTCACCCAACATAGAATTGCTCCAAGCTAAGCATGCTTAACTTTGGAGTTCCTATGACTGAGGCACTAAGCTACCGAAAAGAAAGGTGCACCTTGTTGATATAGGTAGTAGTTATGGATTCTTTTAAGCATTTCTTAACCATGTTTCCATATCCTCGAGATCCCTTCCAATCAGATGTGATCTCGATTCATTTATGTACCCCTCTGAAACTTGGACGTTAGCTCTCTGGCTCTTCCATTGGCTCTAAAGCTCTCTAAACCACTCGCAGTAGTCCCTGCCCAAACAAACCACTGGACCATCACCAAGGAAGAAATGCAAGGAATAGTACTATCATTCACAAATGACAGAAAACCCAAACAAAATGAGCCCATCTCCTCTTCCTACAAGCTCATAAAGAGAAGACATCCTCTCAAAAAGTCACCTGCAACAAAGATCTACCTTTACAAAACAATTATAACAAATGAAAATGAGGGGCCATCTCATCATTCATTTTCACCCATCCACCCAAGAACATTGTTGATCTACCAACTGTAATCCAACTTGCATTCCTTGGGACTAAACCAATCGAGTGTTGCATTATCATAGAACGAACAAACTTCTCACGATCCATTATTAATCAAAGACCAAGAATTAGAAGAGGGCTCGCTCCTCTAGCACCAAACTCGCTCTTTCAACCGCACCCTCCTTCACCGAACACCCTTCCCTTAGCAAAGCAGATTCTTTAACCATCTTCTCAAAACAAAAAGATGTCCAAGTGATGAGAGAATGAAAATGACATCGAAAGGGTGGAGTAAGGTTCAAACTGTACAACAAAGGTATTCCCAGTTTTTTCTTGAATATTCTCCACACATTTTTAATTCAAGACAACTTCTTCGAGAAAAGTTTCAAACTTGGAGTGTGATTAATTGTGTTATAACCGGGAGGAGAACAAACCTATTTATGGGCAAATACAAAACTAACAACTTAAAGATAAGCTACAGCCAGCCCATTAAAGCCTTACAACACAAAAACTGAAAACGGTAACAACACAGTAAAAATAACTAAATGACCCCTACATCAATTTTCCTCTATGCCTGTTGCAATAAAGAGCAAAGATCTTCCCATGAAGATTCTCTTAAGCTACCATGCAACATTTTCCTCTACTATTTGAAACTAGCTACACCCATACCAAAGCCTCTGAAAGACATCTTTTCCTGAAGAAGAGTCCCTTGCTTTGCATTAATCTAAATTCCAACCAAGCGATCTTTCACCCAAATCACCAAGTAACAGAACTAAAAAAGATGACCTCCCCCTATTGTTCCCCATCACCGCCCACCACATTCCTGCCAGATGACTACTTCCCAACCACATGAGACCTACCACCTGCTCTCCTAGGAAGCGAGTGTGAGACACGCACTCCTGGTCAAGACCTCTCACCAAAAACCTTTGTACTAAACAAGATCACAAATATCAATCTCCCCTCTTATGAAAGATCCATGTAACTATTGATAAGTGTGTTCCTCATTGGCAAAACAACAAACAGAAGGTTGTCACCTCAATTTCCGCAACAAAAAGAATAAGAACTCACAAAATAAGATTATATTACTATTGATAAGTGCATTCCTCAGTGGCAAAACAGCAAACAAAAGGTGTCAACTCAGTTTCCGCAACAAAAGGACTAAGAACTCAGAAAACAAGACAATTACACAAAAACCCATAACAGGAATGACATACCAAGCATCACAAGCGAGTCCATAGAGAGTATCAGTAGGGACCGCAATAACCTTCCCAGCTTTAAGAGCATCTGTAGCCTCTTGAGCAAAAGCTTCAGAGGCAGGACGAAGTGCTTGCAAACAATTCTCCACCCGCATACAACATTTTTCCAAACTCCATGTCGTTTTAGGAAAACTCACCCTTGATCCTCTATTTTGTTGCAAGAACGAAACTAACCCATAATTAGGAGAACCTAAAACGTAATAATCTATGTCAATACATGTTTCAATCCCACAATAATCGTATAAAACAGATAAAGCGTTGAAAGATTAAACCGAACCTAGGTGAGAAGAGGGAAAGGTCACAAACGTTCTGATCAGAGAGAGACTCTCAACCATTTTCGCCGGAAGTATGTTCATAGTGGTCTGTAGCAACCCCAAGCGGGGTTTTGAAGAAAGAGAACAACCTGTTTGGAAGGTCGGGATTGCGAAGGATTTGAAATCGAAACAATTGTACTGAGGAATTGAGAGATGGAGAGAGTTGCAAAAGACTTGAGTGTGAACGTCAACAAAAGAATGGTTGCGAGTAGCGGTAGAATACAGGGGCAGCGGCTGCCGCAGTTACCGGAGAGAAGATAGGAAGAGAAGGAAAACAAAGGTGATGGAGGCGTGCGATTGCAGTTATGAACTGCGACAGAGAGAGTCGTGGCGGCGCTCAGTTGCCGTAGAGATTGAGAAGAAGGAAGAGTCAGGTGGGGGAACAGATGAGTTAGGTCAAAGTCAAAGGAGTTACGGTTTTACTATTATTAGTAGGGATGATAGTTGGTTACACTAAGCGATTTTATAATGAATGCTTTCAAGTTGATGTCCAATAAAAATAAAACAAAATTAATGGATTGATTTTTATTTTATTCAGTTTATTATCGATTTAGTTTTCAATTTTTTGCATTTTCTGTTTTTATAGATTGAAATGCAACTTTTTTTTTTCCTTAGCACTTTCCTAAATAAAAAATATTTAGGCTCTATAGTATATGTGATCTTTATTCTAAACAACAAATATATATGCACCATAATTATCAAAATATACCTAATATCAAAGTTTATTTTAAAGGACATACATATAAATTCGGTTTTTTTCGATTTTGATTGATTTTTCCAATAAAAATTTGATCCAAAACCGATCCAAACCAATACTTTTTTATTTTCTCCAAATACAAACCAAGATGTCGAATGTTATACTAAAAATCCAAATCAAATCAATGGATCAGGGATCAATTTGTTTTTTGAGTTTTGAGTTTTTCATTGTACTCTTAATTATTTGGGCAAAATGTACTTTTTGTTGTAAAACAAAGGGAACAAACAAAGTAGGAAAGGGAAAAAGAACACAGAAGAAGAGATAGTAGAAAGTAAATGTATTGTATATTCAATTGTATCATTAGGTTGTGTTCACTGATAGTATAATAGGTACAACAATCAATAAGGATTGATTGTAAAGTTTTTGGCATTTGAAGTTGGTGTTCATAACATTTATATACCAACAAATTCACATTTAAAGTCTTGTCATTATGTTGTTTTGATAGGAATTTGTTTTAAATATCAACAAAAGCTTTTTCAAGAACTATAAACTTTAGTTGATAAAGGAAATTCATAGTATTCCTTGTGTTTAAGGGAATACCACAAGGAATACAACTCCATCATTGCGGATCCATTAAGAAATTTCATACAAAGTTTTAGGACCATGATGCTCATACAAGTGTGAAATTTATGGTATGTCAGTTTAGTAGGAATCTGTGCCTTCTTAAAGTAGACATAAAGTTTAAGTTTTCTATAGAAGAAGATAAATTTTTGTGTTACTCTATAAAACCTTTCTAGTTGTAGTTTAACATAAGGTTAGAAAGAGTAAAGTTCAATCTCTCTTGAATAAAGTTGCACTAGTTGGGTGGTAGCACCCAAAAAGTGCTACTTTGCTCAACTTAACTTAGGATTGTTATGTTATTTAATGTGTTAAATTCTTTATTTTATAGTATCAGGGATCTAAAAAGTAGAGTCGAGCGTTAGGGAGCAAATGAAGTTAAAGTGGATCAATTCGAAACCCCAATGAAACAACCAGATCAAACAGAAAAAGAAAAGACAAATTTGCCCCCAGGTGAGAGCGTCGTAGTGCTGTTGTGTTGCAGCATAGCGCAAAAGGCAAAATAGGAGATTTCAAGGTAGCGTCGTGGCATTGTCTTGTAGGTTGCGTCACTATGAATTTTTCAAGTGAAGAATAGCCCGCGTGCGCGCTAGCGTCGAGGCACTGTCTAAAGCGTCGCAACACTTACCTACTATTATAAAAGCTTAATTTTCCAATTTTAGGTCATTCATCTCCGGGGTTTTCAACCCTCATATGATATTCTCCTTTCCCTTTCTCCTTTTCTCTAGTTTTTTGAATTCTTGTGTGTGTTTTTTTATGATTGTAATCTTATTCGTGGACCAGTTTCGTGGTTAAGGTGAGTATGCTAGCTTAGGGCTAGGAGAAACTCATTGTTTGATTTTGAGGATTTAAGCTTAATACCATATTTCTTATTGAGTTTATGTGGTTCTTGGATGTATTTTATCTTTTATGCTTAGAATGTATGATTGGATTGATCACCCACTATATATTCTTTGTTAGGCTAGAGATTGACACACATCTAATTGAGTGTTAATTGCTAAGTAGTAAATCTCAAGCGTGCTTGTGTGTAATTTTAGGTTATTTAGAACGACTCTTCTACAACACTGTATAATTAGGATAATTCAAGTATGAAATCGATTAGTAAGTTAGACTATCCGCGTTGTTAATTGTCTTAGTGAAATTCTCTAGGGTCATTGTGGATGATTGAATTTTAAGGAAGCTTTTGAACTCAATCAATCGAGCATCTAGGTCAATTAAGCAATTAATTAATGCATTAGAACGCTTGAATCGACATTCCGAGCAAGTAGGTTAAACACACTAAATCATGAAGAATAATTTATAGAAAATCCTATAATCAATCAAATCATTGGGTAGATTCTATTCTCTAATCTAGGTTGGTTTTAGTTTATTGCATTTAATTTACCTATAATTTACATTCCTGCATTTTATTTTCCTCTCGAAATTATATACGCACTTTCCTATGGATCTACGTAGACTTGTCACTTGTACTACTCAGTAGTATAGGTAGTAGCATTTCGTATTATGAATTTTATTTGATTGCTCACTTGCGAGCGACATCAAAAGGCTAGATCATTGGGAATATACATGTTTAGGTCACATTACATGTACTTTTTATGCTATCTTTCACACTTGATCCATATCATTGCATAAAGTGGGGTTGTAGTCATTAAAGGCTCAGTCACGTTTATACATGTGATAAAAGCTGCTTTGGTTCTTCATTAGTATACGAAATGGACCATATTGTGATTTAAAGAATTTTTTTAAAAAAGTAACATTGATTCATGCACTAAACATATAATTGTTAATAAGGAAGTTGTTATCCAAGTGAGAGATTGTTGGAATAATTTAATAATTAATTCATATATGAGTAGTAAATTGTATAACAGCGACATTTGGGCTATTTAATGGACGTATTGTGTGATCTTAATTATGGGCCAATATAAAAGTGTGGCTTGTTGAGTAAAATTCAGTCCATTTGAATGAAGGAATTATGGAACCTGAGGATCACCTTATAAATATAAGATTATGGTCCTAATATACTATGTCTCTTCAGCCTCTTATTTCTTATCTAATAGTGAGGGTTTATCCATTCCGATCTGAGTTGCATAGTTGAGGAACACCACAAATCATTGTGATTTAAGTTTCAGGTAATCTTATTGTCTTGTAAATTTTGGTTTTTCATTCATGTTTAGATCCTAAATACTGATTATTCTGTATAGTTATTTTAGAATAATCATAAATTGAGTTCTATGAATTTTCCAATATCTCTGTGATATATAAATTCTTTAATATTTGAATTATATATTATGGTACCTTTAATCATTCCAGGATAAAATATAACTATTATGAGATTCATCTAAATGCGTTAAGGTTATATCCATAAGATGTATCTTAAAATTTTCATACACAATCATATCATAAATTAGATATCTCAGGATATTGTATCCACCATAGGAAAAAATTCTCATAATCAATATCATCAGTCATTTGCAAGAATTATTGTGGAACCTATCTCACTTTCTATATTTTGACCTTATTCTATTTGTTTTTCTTACAAATACTCACTTGCATTCCACATGTTTGACCTTTTTGGTGTTTGAACTACAATTTCACACGATTTGAAAATTAATTAATTTATATTGGATTACTTCTTTTCACATAAGTCAACTTTCTATCTCGACATTTTTCTATAGATCTAAATATGTAATCCTCGTTTTCATAAAAAATGTCATGAGCAACATTGTATGCAAAAATGTTGTTAACTTATATAAGTATGGTTCCATCCTTTTTCCTATCGTGATACATAATTTATTGAGATCTCATTATTATCTTCATTTATTTTGATATTCTTGTGAGTACTCATATTCAAGATCTCTTCTAGAATATCCACATTTTCAATTAAGTAATTTTTATTATTGACTACTCTTTGATGATTTTTATCTTTGGAAGCCATTGAGATCTATCACGCTTCTGACGTGTTGTTGACTCATTAGTAATGACAATTTGTTGCATTGGGATATCAATTTTTTATGGTGTATTTGCAACTAGTATATATAGCGTAGTCACTTTCTTGCAACTGTAAACGATCTTTAAGTGCATCTGACATTTAATTCGCAATATTTGTAACGTCCCGATCCTTACACATTATGATCCGACCGCTACGACATGCATACTTAGACTTTTCTATCATGAGATGAGTTTTGGTTGAAATTTCAAAGAACATATCTAAATTTTATTAATTAGATAGAAAAACTATATAAAAGTTTATTTATCAAAACATCAGGATTCATAAAACATTAGCGTGGTGGTACAAAATGCATATGCCTATAATAGTGAGTTTGATGGTTGGCCATTTGAGCGACGTCCAATTCTGCCATCTACGTTGTGTCCTTACCTACAAAATCTGTAAAAATATAGGATGAGTATATAATATACCCAGTAAGTAGTTCTCACGTAGGGTAGTGACCAAATGCGCAATCACAAGCAACATGTCATGAAAACATATGATCGGGACCGAAAACGTATAATAATATGTGGTGGTCAGTTATGCTTCCAACATAAATCTCTCCGCCCTGATAGGAATATGAGGACCTAAGCGAAAACTGACCCATCTGATGATTAGCGGGTCATGCAGTCAGTAGAGCCAGAGTCGCATCCAACATCAACCATTAGCATAAACGTAATATTGGACTAGAGAGGTGCAACCATACATATTCTGTTAGTCCCTAGCATAAACATAACGTAAGATTAGGCCTGGAGGGGTGCAACCATACATGCCCCGCCAGCCCTGGAAGCATAAATCTCTCCGCCCTGATAGGAAGATGAGGACTTAAACGGAAACTAACCCATCTAATGATTAGCGGGTCATGTAGTCAGTAGGGCCAGAGTCGCATCCAACATCAACCATTAACATAAATGTAAGATTAGATTGGAAGCATAACTTACACCTAATTAAAACTTGATTTTAACGTAATCGTGATCAAACATAATGCATGGGGTCCCTTAAAGAGAAACGTGTTCTAAACATGTAATGCAATATAACAATTAACATAATCATGCAACATAATAAAGGTACACTACCATAGAACACTTAAAGAGAGGGTGAGATAAACTACTTACCGTGATCTAGTTATTCCTTATTATTCTTTATGATTTGATCAGTAGAGCTTTCTCTTTTTAAACTAGAAGGAAATTTGGGCATCACCTTACCCGAGCTTTTCTCTTTTAACCTCACAAAACTTCCTCACTCACACTTAGTCTTTCACACGATTCTTTGTTACTGAGATTTGTTTGAGAATGGGTTAAATCTTTAGGCAAAGGGTCCTATTTATAGTAGTTTTCAGCTCTTCTCAATGTGACAAATCATCGTACATGTGGCTTCTTTAAAATTACTTAGGGTTTAAGGATTCCTCTCAATAAGATACATAATCTTGGCTAACGTTTGTCCTTACGTCATCATTCTTTGTTTGTATTCAATTTTAGGGTTTTTCTATGTATAATCTATATTATCGTGGCCAAATTCAACGCATAATTCGCGCTTCTGTCCAAATCTCGCTCACTCTGCTCTCAGAATCTCGCTCTCTCCAGTTTTCTCGTTAGAAATTCGCTCTGTCCACTCTCGCTCCGTCCAAATCTCGCTCTCCCTGCTCTCAAAATCTCGCTCTCTCCAGCTTTCTCGCTAGGAATCTCACTCTCTCCAGCTTTCTTGCTAGAAATCTCGCTCTCTCCAGCTTTCTCACTGGGAATCCCGCTCTCTCCATCTTTCTAGCTACAATTCTCGCTCTCTCCAATTTTTCCTTCAATCTCGCTCTCTCCAGGAATCTCGCTCTCTCTACTCTCATCAGCCTCAATCTCGCTAGCCTCGCTCGCTGGGGTTTTTCGCTCTCCAATTCTCTCTTCGATCGCGTAACTTTCTTCTCAGTATCTCGCTCTCTCCAGTTTTCTCGCTGCAATTCTCGCTCTCTCCAATTTTCCTTCAATCTCGCTTCCTTCTAACTCTCGCTTTCTCCAATTTTCTCTTTCAATCTCGTTCTTCTCCAGGAATCTCGTTCTCTCCACTCTCGCTTTCTCCAATTTTCTCTTCAATCTCGCTCTCTCCATCTTTCTCTTTCTCTCTCCAATTTTATTTTATTTACTTATTTATTTATTTATTTATATTTCCATTAGAGTCTCGCTCTCTCCACCTTCGTTCTTTCCCATTTTCTTTTATTTTTATTTTTATTTATTTATTTATTTATTATTATTATTATTATTATTATTATTATTATTATTATTATTTATTTTTTAATTGTTTTTTCTGCTTCCTAAATTAAGGTTAGGAATATTTATATTTATCATCCAATAAATTTCAATATTTAATTTCCTATAGTGTATGCGTACAAATCTAGGTTGTTACAATATTTTACAAATGAATTATCTTTTGAACTTATAGTTCATAATGATCTGTATGGTAATCAAACTGAGATAATACTTATGCATCTCATTCAATTTATTTTCCATCTTCTTCTTAATTCCACCCCCTAATGTTAAAAATTTTGTCTCATTAATGACAATTAGCAAACTCTACATAGATACGTCACCCGTCAAGGGTTCAAAATATAACTGATGAGAAATCAATTTCAACGTAGATTGATAACCTCTTATGAGAACCCATCTCAATTGAAATTATTGCACATCTTGCATATGAATTAGACATGGCTTCTAGTCATATGCTAATTATGATAAGTCGTTGGCTTAAAGCGTATAAATGACATTGCATACAAAATAACATGGTTCGATACAGACTTAGAAGCTATGTCATTTGAACATAAGCTACAAGACATTCAACTTTTATTCCTATCAGTGTATAATTATAATTATCAAATGTTTAGGATGTAAACTTACTAGTATTATCAAAACAATATTTTTAATTTCAAAATCATGAAATTGTGCTATTAAATTAATTATTTGAGCAACTAATTTTACAAATGTAAGGTTTTGAAATGATAGTAAACGTATATGTAACCATTGATAAATGTCATATTTGGCATATTTTTTACCTTTAAATTATGATTAATTCATGTGATTCATGAGAAAATTGAGTATAAAGAGTGTCATCAAAACCTTGAGAAGTCCTAAGCTAGTCAAAATAAGTTATTACACGTTTATGAATTATTTTGGGTGATTTAATTGTGAAATGGGCTATCTTGAGATGATTTGAGCAATGTTGTATTATTGTAGGAAAATCCAAAAAAAAGTTGCCCTGATGCGACCATCCACTCCTTGCAAATCATGCATTCATCACGATCAGAATATCGCGATGCAATGACAAAGAGCAGCAAGTCTGGTCATCCCAAAACGAAGCACCGACAACACTACGACACAGTGCCATTGTGCTAGACAATTTCTTTTGGAGCGTCGCGGCGCTAGCAATTAGCTTTTCGAATTTCGTGTTTCTTCCTTTGTTTCGTGTCCTCTTCATAGCAACATCTTGTCACGATTGACATGGATTTATAGGACTCGATTGCAGTACAATTTACCCAAAATAATGGGTCCTTACATTGATCGAATCAAAGTATATTATAAATCTAAATGTCAAAATCCATAAACATCTATTATGCAAAACCTCAATTTTAAATCATAGATCACTTATGTATAGAGAAATTGCTTCCTACCATTCTTTTTCTAATTTTTAATCTAAATCAAAATCACAACATTACCTCTTATACTAATGGAAGGAATCGAATCCTCACCAGAAGCATTTTTTCACTTTTATTTTGGTTTTGGGAAAATGAAAAATGCAGAAAAAAAAATTACACACATCATATGCCATAAATTTGATGGCTAAGCATGAATTAAAATTAGAAGAGAAAAATACCATTGTAGTTTCATCTTCTATTTACTCAAGCTTCTTCTCCAATTCTTTGATCTTCTCTTTCGTTGAGAATGCCTCCAAAATGTCTTCCCACTATGTTTCTTGACAAGAACTCAATTTGTTGGAATCGATTTAAAAGAGAAAAAGGAATTGAGAAGAGAGAAACCTCAAAACATAGAGAACTCTACTGAAAACTTTTAAAAGAGAGAGGGGAGAGGGCAACCGCCCACCTTCCCACTCCCCTTTGATTAAAGAGGAGTTATCAATTAATTAATTAAATAGCTATTTAATAATTAATTTAATTAAATATCTCATATTTAATTTAATAAAGATTTTAATCACATTCAAATACATATTTAATATGAATCTCATTCATATTAATATATAACATGTAGTTCTAATATGAATCTTATTCATATTAATTTAATATTTGAATCACGTTCAAATACATTAATTTTCTTGGATTATCTATAATCTATAATATATTAAAAGGAATGTAGAAAAAAAACTTTTTTTTTATACTTTTGTCCCTTCTTCATTTTATTTATTTATGCACTTAAAATAGTTTAATCTTTACTTTTACTATAATTAATATTTGAATATTAAAAGTTCTCGAATTCAAAGAGTTTTTATAACTCTTATCTCCAACTATTATAAAAATAGAATTTTCTTCAATATTTTTCACCACCACATGGAGTTTCATTCTTTCCTTATTTTTGTTCTCTCGATTTTTGAACCATCTTAAGGCGTCGGTGTTATATTGAAGTTGCAAGAGATGTATGTGTCGAATCAAGATCTTGGATTCTAAACTTTTTTTTAGTAAATGAAGTTTAGGCTTTTGTGACCTTTACTTTACAACTCCACTTTGATAAAATTAAATATTAGTGTTTGTCTAGCAAGCGAGTAAATTTATAAAGAATACGTATAGCTAAGGTTGTTTTTTTTTTTTTTTTTCTTTTTCAATGAACATTTTCTCTTTTTATTGCTCGTGTATTAAAATATTTGTTGGAAAAAACAAAAGTTTATCGATCGATTACAAGCTTGTGTTTCTTTTGTTGAGAAAAAAAATCTATATAACGTCCCTATGCCTCACAATTTTTTTTTAATCAATTATCAATAGCATGTTAATCTATTAAATAAATTACTAAAAATTAAAAAGTTGGCATAAAAATTTAAAGTTGGAATATTGCAATAAGATTTGTAAAATAAATTATATTTCATTATATTGTGAAATCAAGTAACTAAACTAATTACATATTTCTCAAAAAGAAAAGTCAATTACATCTTTATTGATCAGTTTGAAAATTTTATTAGATGACAAAGTTAGTTTGATTTTTTTAAAAAATAAGTAATTAAAAAAGGTGATGATGGACCAAAAATAACCTTTAAAAAAACTCCTTCAATATAATATATATAAGAAAAAAACCTATAGTTTTTTTAATTGAATAGTAAAAACTATAAAATGTAAGAGAAATCTACCTCTATACTATATTAAAAGAGGCAAAATGGGGAGAATCTTATCTTTCCATTTTGCTCCTAATTTTTAATTATACTCCTAACATGTCTTTGACTTAAATGGTTAGTTATTTAAAACTCAAATATCAAAACCTCGAGTAACACGTTTTCAACCGACCTCCTTCAACAAACATCCTTTCATTACTTATCAAAACCGGCTTAAGGACATGTTTCCCGCAATATCCTTTCAATAAACATGTATTTAATCAATGTGGAGGGGATTAAAGATTTTAGGAGCAACCATCTCTTTCCAAATATAAAGGTAGTCATCATCATTGGTGCTTTCATGACAAGATCTTCCGGGAAAAAAAAAAAAAAAAGCATTCTCAATAAAATCCTATAAGTGTTTATTTTTGTTATATACATTTTTTTTGCCAAATCAATAAATTCTTCATGTATTAAATTCAACCATTGATGAGAGAATGGAGAGACAACAGGGAAGAGGAATAATTTTAATTACCGACGGTAACATCTTTAGAAAAAAAAAACATTTTCAATACAATACTTATTTTGAAGGAATCCTTCATGTTTACAATATTGAGTTCAACCATTGAAGAGAGGATGGAGACGCAACATGAAAGAAGGAGACATAGAGGGAGAATTTGAGAAAAAGTGGGAAGAAAGAGATACTGATGAATGAGTTTTTATTCGTTTAAAATTTTCTTAATTTTAATAGCACAACCATTCATCTTCTCCATTTTCTAAAATCTTATTGTTCATTTAAGTAACAATCATTATCCTTCCATCTTTCATGTGCGAGGCTTTTTCCTAAATGAGTGAAGGCATAATCGATTGAAAGCAGATAAAGTTGATTGAGGTGAGTGAGAAAAATGTGTGAAGTGAAGAAGATTGGGGGAGATATGAGAGAATATTTGAGAAAATTAAGGAAGATAGAGAGAGTTAAAATATATAATCTTCCTAATTTAAATTTCTAAAATCACAATGTGATTAATTATATTATATTGATTATATAATTATTGATTATTCTTTTATTCTTATTCTCTAATATAAATTTTCTTATATTTATTCTCAATAGAATAAATTTATTGTTAAAATTACAAACACGTTAAAACTATTTTTAACTTTTCTTTAATTAATAAAATCAACTAACTTTATAATTCTCTTCATGTTGTATTATTATTTAAGATAGGGGTATTAATTAATGAAATAGTATTTTGATGGAATGTTTCATAAAAAAATTAAATAGAATCCTTTTTCCTTAATAAGAGATTCATTTAATAATAACAATATGGTTTTTTTTTTTTTTTTTATAGATAATAGATATTAACATAAATATTAAAAATATTAAACTTTTGAGATTGCATGATTTTTAACCTACAGAACTAACAAAATCTTTGAAACGAAAAAAAATAACAATTATACATAAATATCCACTTACTTAGAAGATTCATCCCATCCATAAGATATATATATATATATATATATATATATATATAAAAGACCAATACACAATAGGTTAAAGCCATAATTTGGTTTTGAAAATTTTAGAAAGTCGGTATTTAATTTTTTTGGATTATAGAAAAAAATGTAGTATTCACATAATTTATTAGTTTGCTATATAATTTCAACCATAATTTCTTACCTATACTTTTAAAAAAATTATTTTATATATTTATCTTTCTCTCACCTAATCAAATCTAAGTTCTATTTTACATGAGTTAAAATGCATCATTTTTTCTAAGTATACCATATTCATTTTTTTTTAAATAAAGCTATTTTTCTTATTATTTAAAAATTAATCTATAACAAACAAAATTTATCATACTAAATATTTATTTAGAATTTTAAATTACAAAAAAAAAATCAAAAATTGATTATAAGTCTACTTTAGTTATTATATATAAAATAAGATGTTTTTTGTATGTATTTACCGAACAATTTTTAACCTACTTTTTAAAGTTTAAGCTTAAACTTACCAAACACTATTTTACTTTTTTTCCCTTTCTAAAATCACAATTGTCGGCAATTATTTTAAAAGCCCTAATCGAAACCTAAAACTATATGATTTCAAGTATAGCTCTATAATACAATACTAAAACATTAGCGTATTTATTTTAAAATTTAATTACTAGCACAATTTTTTACTTTGTATTAGATATAATTCTTTTAGTGAAATTAAAAAAGCGATAATATGAAGACACTAAAATAAAATTTATTAGATTACTAACTTTTAAAATAATATAGTAATCATAACAAAACTATGTAATATTTATATGATTTCAAGTATACCTCGATAATACAATACTAAAACATTAGTGTATATATTTTAAAATTTAATTACTAGCACAATTTTTTACTTTGTATTAGATATAATTCTTTTAGTGAAATTAAAAAAACAATAATATGAAGACACAATTTTTTACTGTGCGTGTGTGCGCGCGCGTGTGGGGTATGGGTGTGGGTGTGTGTGCTGTGGGTGTGGATGTGTGCGTGTGCATGTGCGTGTGCGTGTGCATGTGCGTGTGTGTGGGTGGGTGCGTGTGCGTGCGCGTCTGTGTGTGTGCTGTCTCTTATACACATCTAGATGTGTATAAGAGACAGACATAACGTATCTATATGCATCATACTAATCCTATAATATACAACTAGCATATGTTTCCCTAAATTAATTTGAATATTTCAAATTATTCTTTTAAAACATTGGTCATTGTTTATCTATTGTGAGCTACCGAGTGGACCTAATGGACCTACAGATTATAATCTCCAATGATTCAAAATTAATTAATTGAACTATTTAATTAATTAATCAGCATTCACTAACTATGAGGTAAATGACTATAGACCTATAGTTCCACTCTTATGCACTATAAGATATGTTGCATCCATGAATATATTCATTATACATAAGTCAATCATTCACGAGTTGTTCATAATTATAGTTGGGTCAAATGTCCACTTTACCCTTGTATTCACCTTTATATCCTTAAGTACCACTAATGGCTCAACCATAAATCAAATCCCTCTCAGACGGAACCCATTATTCAAGTCTTAGAGTCAGCACTTAAGAGGATTACTCATCTACTTACTCTATATGGTAAGGAGTGAATTTCATCTTGTGAAATTCCATTCCCAACTCTCTATTCGGTCAAGTCCCCAAAATGGTAGGTATATTGAGCTGACGCTCAAGCAATTCTCAACCATGCAAATCAAAGGACGAGTTCTCGTAGACAAGAGTTCATAACTCACTCAAGATTAAGATCGAGTTATATATAATCATCTTATGAAATATTAATCTCTTCAATTAACATAGCTACAAAGAAATATTAATTATTTCGCGGTTCAGTCTTATACATGTTGGGGTTGATGCCCTAAATCTTGTAGGGTCCAGTAGTTTGTAAACTTTGTTGAACAAACTCATTATGTATTCAATAAAATATTTGATATTTTATTCATTGTCTATAAAATATATGATATTTTAGTTGCATTAACCACAAACCAATAAACTAACGTCCAAGGTTATCTTTGTAACTTAAACATGTATATGGAGACATATAGGTGGATCATGTTTAAGTGATAACCTAAATGGTCTGTATAGATGGATTATGTTGGGTACCTTATCCTGGTGACACTACGAATATGACCCGCTTTGTAGATGTTACAATTGTTGTAAAGTGCTACAAATGATCTGATCCTGATCATTCATGTATAAACATGCGAGCGAGGATATTCTATACAAAAGAGTTTGTATAAGACTGGACCACTAAATGTATAGTCTCATTATATAATGTCATTTATAATAGAGACTTACATTTCACCAAGATAATCATAGGCAACATGACCTGAATCCTAAATGAGTTGTGAACTCCTCCCTATGAGGACGGTCCTTTGATTTGTATGGGTGAGAGTGGCTAGATCGCCGACTCAACAAGCCTACCATTTTTGGGATTCATCTTATTGAGGATCTAGGAACACTTCTACACAAGATGGAATTCACTCCTCCCCCGAGGTAGGGGTAAGTAGATAAATTACTCCCTTAAGAGCTGATTTCGGATCTTGAACAATGTGGCGTCACACCCTCTCCTGGCTCGAGAGGGGTTTAGTCATAATAGGACCATGATCTATTGTTCATTAAAGGGATCAATGGTATTTAAGGAGTTAGATGTAACTACATTGATAAAATGGTAATTTGGCCTAGCTGTACTTATGAGCAATTTGTGAAAGGTCATTGTATTGTTGATTGGCTATATCCAATGGACACAGAAATATATCTGTAGTTCGAAGAGTGCAGCTGTCGATCTTTAGTGGAGTGCTCGACAGTGACAAATAATGTAATTAAAGAGTTTAATTAATTATTCATATACCGTTGGAGCTTCAAACTACAGGTCTATGAGGTCCATTGGTAGCTCAATAGGATTTAGTTGAGAATCAGTTTTTGGATTAATTTGAATTGTTCAAATTAATAGAGGATCTTAATTATATATGATATAAGTTATTTTCATTATATGTGATATAATTGTCATAATATATTTGATACATCATAGTTTAATGGAAAAAAATAAATATTTGAATGAAATTCAAATATATTTTCTATGAATGAGATTCATAGTTGTTAAATTTAATATAAATTAGATTTATATTAAACGCCATATAATAGAGAAAATGAACTATAGTTTATATTGTATGTGATACAATATTAAAACTATAGGTTATATGTTATATTTGATATAACATATAATTATATATNATATATAATATGACAAGTCAGTTATCATATTTATATCTATATTATTATTATTTTAATGGGTGGTGCTTATTTCTCTGTGGGTGGTGCTTATTTTTATGGCAAGGAGAATAAAAGGAAAAAATGTTTTTCTTCTTCTACTACGATTGCAAGTTGCTTGAACGATTGAGTTTTTTTACAGAAATGTTATGTGTCTTTTTGAGTTTTGTGTGAAAGTTTTCAATCTTCTTTCTCCACATTAAACTTTTTCATCTTAACAAAAATAGTTAGAGTCCATCACTCCTAGGTTCTTACCCTAAAAATACCAAGGATCCATTGTGGTAATGTCTGATTTTGATTCAAGGTTTATCTTGAAGAAGGTCTTTAAGAAGTTCGTGATCCATTCGGAGGGAAACGTGAAGAAAAATGTCTTTAAATGTGAGGTTTCTTGAAACCCTTTTCTTTTAAAGCATGTTGTAATTTAGACTTAAATGGATATTTTATTGCTTGTTTACTGTAAAAACTTTGTATTCAATAAATTATAGAATTTGATTGATCCGCTTCTGCTCAAGGTTCTCTCATTAGAGTTTTTTCAATACAAACTATTTGTATAGGTTGTATGGGATACCCCTATTCACATGTCTCCACATGAACAATTTTGAGTTACATCATTTGTAATAATTATAAAGTGGGTTGTATCCATAGTATTATCAGGATAAGGTATCCAATCTTATCTATATACTACAGACCCTTTAGGTTATTACTTGAAAATAATCTATTGTATGTCAACTACATATTGTTCGAGTCTCATGTAAATAACCTTAGATTTTGCTTTATTTCAAAGAGTTATGGAAATTTAAGATACAAAATTAAATAGCAAATTATTTTACTAATAATTAGTAAATTGTTTATTTATTTACAAACCACAAGTTTAGGGCATAAAATCCAACACTCCTCTTATCTCTGCATCATCATATTGATTTGATAGTGCTTCAGGATAAGGTTGGTTCAATATATGAAGATGTTACAACATATACATGATTTGAAAACTTTAGATGATTTGATGTTCTCAGATGATCAGTTGACGTCTCAAGATAATGATGACTAATTTGTCAATTTAGAGCACGAGGATTTCCCATAATGTTGTATCTTCGTTTTTGTCAATGCTACAACATCGATTTTTCCTTCAAATCTTTTCATATGGTGATTTCATGTGTTTAGCAACATGTCAAGATAAGGTGTGGTCATATGTCAATTTAAAGAAAGAGAATATTCCACTATACTATTACTCTGAATTTACACAATCATGTAGCATCATTTTTTGGAAGTTTTATTTCTACAACATATTTTGTATACTCTTATGGCATGCTTTTGATCAACACCTTACATTTATTTCTTATAAATTTCTAATGGGATTTAAATGTTTATTTGTCTCAAAACATGCTATAGGACTAATAAAGATTTATGATTTAAAAGCATTAAATATCTTACTTTCGTAAGAAATCAACATGTTAGTTTTATAATTAGGCATGAAATTTAAATGAAATTGGAAGAGTTAATTAGTAAATTTTATCTTCTTGACCAATAGTTATATGCATGGATAAAATTGGGTTCTAAAAAGTTAATCAAACTTGAATCTAATTAATGAAACCAACAACACCCTAAGATATTTTCACCCATATTTGATAGGACCAAAAATATATTATCAAACTCTACTTGATCCGAGACTGTTACTTAGTTTTACATGTTTATTTAGTAATTTTACAGGTATCAGACATCAAATAGGTAGAATCAAGGTCAAAATGAACTAAAATGGACCAAAACGGGCTCAATGCATCAATCGGACAAAATTACCTAAATGTCCCTAAAGGTGTTGGCTTTTTGGCCCTTAATCTCAAATTAATTAATTTTAATTAATTAATTAATCAATATTTTGATGATAACAAACTCAATTTTTAATTACTGAAAATCTTAGTGTTTTAATATGTCCATAACGTAGAGCTCGGAACAACGNATCACTCAAATCGGAGCTAAAACGAAGACGATATGACCGAAACAAATCTATAGAGAAAATACCGTGGTGGATGACGTGGCATAACCAGACCATTTGCATGTAGACATGTGGCAGCATATTGGTTGAATGGTGGATCATTAAGAGATTAACATATGATGGACTTTTGATTTTTTAATTGATTTTAAATAAAAGAAATTGAAATTAAAAAGAAATTTAAAAGAAAAATAAATTTAATATTATTTTATGTCTGTGTCTAATGGCTAGTTTTTTACACATGGTATATTTTTTATTTTTGGGTTGACTTTAAAGAGAATGAATTTAATATTATTTTATGTTTGTGTCTAACGGCTAGTTTTTTTACACATGGTATGTTTTTTTTTTTTTTTTGATTGACTTTAAAGAAAATGAATTTAAAAAGAAAATGAATTAAAAGGAAAATGAATTTAATATTATTTTATGTTTGTGTCTAACGGCTAGTTTTTTACACATGGTATGTTTTTTTTTTTGATTGACTTTAAAGAGAATGAATTTAAAAAGAAAATGAATTTATTATTATTTTATATTTGTATCTAATGGCTAGTTTTTTACTCATGGTATGTTTTTTTATTTTTCGGATTAATTTTAAAAAGAAAATGAATTTCAAAAGAAAATGAATTTAATATTATATTTTTTGTATCTAACGACTAGTTTAGTTTAAAATCTCCATTGATTTTTCTTTTCCAAAATCCAATGGTCCAAATTAATTTTGATTTCTAAAAGTTTTTCCATCTTTATATAAACCATCTTCCTCTCCAAATTTTAAACAAACAAATTTTACATTTCATAATCTTCTAAAACTCAAAAGTTCCTTTGTTACTCTAAGTTCCCAATTTTTTTTCTTTTCATCTTATTCTTGAGAGAGTGTTATTGTATTGTGAAGATAAACTTGTTGAGTGCTTAAACTTGTAAATCCACTCTAGTGAGAGTTGTATTGTGTTCTTCAAAAATTCCAACATTTGTAACAGTTTGATCCTAAACCGTGGAAAGGATCGGGTTTTCTCTTGAACCTGTAAAAGGAGCAATGGTGTAACGGTTGGGCTCTAATCCGTGGAAAGAGTCAGAAAGATTTTATTCAAATTTCCAAGAGGCGCTTGGGGAGTGAGGCAGGTCGAGTTAGACCGAACCATTATAAAAATTATGGTGTCTTCTTCTCTAACTCTTTTCTTTTTATTTTTGCAATTAATTGAAGCAATTTATTGTATATTTTAGTTTGTTCTTATTTATTTGCTAAAATTTGATAGAATTAAATTATCACATTTTTGTCATCTTATTTGTTGCATAAATTGAATTTTTCTTATTATTTATAAAAAGTATATTAATTAGTTTAATTGGGTTAATTTAGAAAAAACGTTTAATTAAACCCTATTCACCCCCTCTAGGGTTGCCATATCGATCCAACAAAAGGCAGGGTGTCATGTAGCATCGTAGCAATATGCGCGGCACCTAAGGTCAGCATGCGAGGATGGAGCATTGCACCGCTACGACACTTAGGGCAGAAACAGTGATTCAAGGTAGCACTATGTACTTTGACGGGGACATATGTTCGTGCTCAACGACGTTGCAACACAATGCAGTAGTCTGAGTTCTATTTTAGTGAGAGTGTTGCAACATTGAACCCTAGCGTCGCAGTACTATAACGATTTCTATATATATTCTTCAACCGCCAACACTGCTCATCTCCTAATTTCCTAATTTTCCCTCTACGATTTTCATCCCTCTTCTACATCTCACTGTTTTATCTCAATTGGGACTTATACTAATCATCCTTCATTGATTTGAAGAATGATCATCAGCTAAAGTAAGTTGTTCTAGCTTGGGTTAAGTTGTAGGATGTCTTCCGTTTTAGTGCATTTGTGAGATTTATTATTTATCGAAAATAGATTGTAATTCTTGTTCTTTAGATTTTAGCTTAATATAATTGCTTACTTATCATATTATCTTGGATTGTCTGACAAACTATTCATCGATTGTATGATCGAAAACTTTTCAATAGCACATGATACATGACATATAATTGTATGTTAATCATAAAGAAGCAAACAAGTTAGGTTTAGCTTTGTAGGATCAGTATGGCAATCCTAAAGGAGGTGGATAGGGTTTAATCAAACTAATTAAAACTTTTTGTTAATGTGGGTCTAAATAAACAAATTAACAAACTTTTTGCTAATAAATAATTTAAAAAATAAATTCAAGCACATAAATTCAACCCAAAAAACCAAGTAATTAAGTAATTAAAACTAGCACTTTTAAGCACCCAATTTAATTTTAATAAAAAGACTGATATGAGATATATAAAGATCAATTCAACCAACCTAAATAAACATTAAGCAATTAATTTAAGGAAAAAGTACTACAATTAATTTCATGCAATAAAATATAACAATAAGTTAATTGCAAAATTAAAGTAGAAGGGGGATAGAGAAACTAACACCAAAAATTTTATAGTGACAACCAGTTTACATCCATTTCCCAAGCTCTTCTTAGGTACTTCACTAAAAGTTTTTTATTGTTACCACGACTTAGAGTGGAACCGCTACAATGCTCTTTTTTCGGACGCAAGAACAACCCGATCCTTTTCACAACTGAGAATCAAATTGTTACAACAATTCTTTTTTCGGGATTAAGAGCAACCCTTACAAAAGTTTGAAAAAAATTAAAGAACACACTTACAACTCTCTCAATAGAGTGGATTTACAAGTTGTAGCACACAACTAATCAATCCCTATAATATAAAATATCTCTCTCAAGAAGAAGATGAAAGAAGAAAATTGAAGTTTGGAGAGAGCAACAATGGGTGTTGAATGAGAAATTTTGGACCAATCACAAGTTGCCACGTCATTTACTAAATTAATGACAAAATTCCAAATCATTAAATTTGAGCTCAATTAGGAGTTGACATTTGTCCTAAATTGAAGTTGAAGATAAATTTTGATGATGCCACGTGGTTTTATCATGACCGTTGAATCAGATAAGATTAATTTGGCCCAATTTGATATTATTATTTGAGTCAAATTTCAACTAAACCCAAAAATAGGTTGAATTTGACACCCAAATGTCAAATCAGGCCTAAATCTGATTAATTGGGCTCAAAGATCAGACCCATGGACCAACCAAGCCCAAGTCTAACTAATTGAGCCCAAAGGCCAGACCCATGGATCAATTAAACCCAAGCCTACCTGTGAACTCTATAAATAGGGAAGCTCTCCTCATTTGGAGAGGTCAGCAATTCTATACTCCAAAGAGCTTATATGAAATTCTCTATAATCAAAAGACTCTTTGACTCCTGAAGCTGACCACACCTGAAGACTGAGGCCCTTAAAGATACAAGCATTCTGAAGACTGAAGTCCTTTGAAGATGCAAGCATTTTGAAGACTGAAGTCCCTTGAAGATACAAGCCTTCTGAAGACTAAAGTCCTTTGAAGATACAAGCAATTCTACATTCAGAGGGCCTAGAGAGAATTCATCAACAAGCAGAAGACTCCTGAAGTTGCACCCCCTAGAAGACAGAAGACCCTTGAAGACACAAACACTCTTCCAAGACTTCTACTTCAAGAACGTCCGGTGCTTTTCTTCTTCAAGTCAAGCACATCCACCCAACCGAGAAAGAATCAGAGGATCAAGTACTAGAGATCGAACCACATCACATCAAACCAACCTCAACATCAACACCAACTCAAGTTCAACTCCACGAAACAAGTTTCTCCGGAAGCCTCGTGCGAACACTGAACATCCAAGAAGATCAACTAGCCCAAAGGTCGATCATCCAAGAAGATCAACAAGCCCGAAGGCCGATCACCTAAGAAGATCAACAAGCCCAAAGGTCGATCACCCAAGAAGATCAACAAGCCCAAAGGCTTATCGTTCAAGAAGATCAACCAACTTAAAGATTATAATTTATTTTGAAAACATCAAAATACTATGTATTAAAGATTGTACTCACTTTTCACAAAATTAATACAAATACAAAGTTTCAATTTCACGAAATAAATTTCACTTGAAATCTCGTACGAACAAATTGGCACGTCTGGTGGGATATCTCTACCTCTCATCTCTTTCTCAACATTCAAGTAAACTAATGGCACCAAAGAAAGCTGCATCCAAAGAAAGATCGACCTTCAGCATTTGCTTTTGATCGTCTCAAGACAACAAGCGATCAACATAAAGGAATGATGAAAATCTTGAAGGCGGCATCATTCCATGAAGAAAACAATGGCAAAAAGATTCACAGTCGTGTCCCTTCACGCATAAAGAGGAAATTTTCTGCTGACATATGTACAGAAGGTTCCTTGATATTGAAGCCAAAACTCATCATATTGACGAATCCTACAAATGAAGAGGATGATCAAAACCATGATGAAATAAGAGCTTCTGAAGTTTAAATGAAGAAGCTCATCATCGCAAGAGCCTAAACTGCATGATGCTCCTGGCCCACATGAGCTTAAAATGTGAACAGTGCCCCAAAAAAATATATATTTGTACGAACTACGTTACAACTTGATCCCTGTCATTATAAAGGATACGTGGGCAACTTAAAGAAATTTAAGTTCAGTCGCGCAAAAAGAAAACAATCTTTACGAACTACGTTACAATTTGATCCCTGTCATTATAAAGGATGCGTAGTCAACTTAAAAAATTTAAGTTTAGTCATGCATAAAAAAAACATTCTTTTTGAACTACATTATGACTTGTTCCCTATCATTAGGAAGGGTGTATAGACAGCTTGAAAGAAACTCCAAGTTCAGTCCAATTAAGAAAAACTTGAACTATGTCATGATTTGATCCCTTTCTTTAAAGGTACGAAGGAAACTTAAAGAAATTTAAGTTTAGTCCATCAGAAAAGGTACCACAACCACCTAAGTATGATACTACAATATTGATGTTGATCATTCCCGTTAAAGAATGACACTCTAGATTGAAGATGTTGATCTCTATTAGGGGCAACACAATGGATTGAAGATGTTCGTCCCTCGTAAGGAGCCAGCACAGTAAATAAAAGGCACCCACTTAGAATGCGTTTCGCTTCCTCTTTAAAATCAAACTTAGATGCTCTTCCATCTTCAAGTTCAGAGGCTTCATCGATGCTCTTCAATCTTCAAGTTCAGAGGCTTCATCGATGCTTCTTCATCTTCAAGTTTAGAGGCTTCATCGATGCTTCATCTTTATGCTCAAGTCTGGAGGCTTTGCAATGCCATCCTCATGCTCAAAGTCGCGAAGTCGAGCTCAATGTGAAGATTCATCGATGCTTTGTCAAACTCAAGTACGAAGGATTCGCTGATGCTTCAAGCTCAAATGCAGAGGATTCACCGATTCTTCAAGCTCAAGTGCAGAGGATTCGTCGATGCTTCGTCAAACTCAAATACGGAGAATTTGCTAATACTTTGTCAAATGCGAAGGTCTCGTTGATGCTTCTCCATCTTCAAGTTCAAAGGCTCCATCGATGTTGTTCCATCTTCAAGTTCAAGATTGGCATGCATGGCCCCACTTCCATCTTCAAGTTCAAGGTCGATATACATGCTCCGCTCCGTCGTCAAGTTCAAGGTCGGTGTGCATGGCTCCGCTCCATCTTTAAGCTCAAGGTCAGTGTGCATGGCTCCGCTTCATCTTCAAGTTCAAGGTCGATGTGCATGGCTCGGCTCCATCTTCCATGGCTCGGTCTACAAAATCATGACGCAGCTTCGCTTCATCTCCAATCTAATGGCACGACTTCGTTTCATCTCCAAAGTCGTGGTGTGGTTTTGTTTTCTCTCCAAAATGTTGGTGCGATTTCACTTCATCTCCAAACTGATGATGCGGCTTCACTCCATCTCCAAAGTCATGGCGCGGGTTCGTTTCCTCTCCAAAATATTGGTACAACTTCATCCCTTCTCCAAAATGTTGGTGTAGCTTCGCTTCCTCTCCAAAAATGTGGGTGTAGTTCCACCTCCTATGCGAGATCAAGTTTGGTTTGCCTAACTCTACCTCATATGCGAGGACAACTCTGGTCCATTCGACTCTGTCTTATATGCGAGATCGACTCTAGCTAACTTAACTCCACTCAAAAGCTTGATGGCATATTCTTCTCATCTTCAAAGTTTGATGGCATATCCGCCTCATCTTCAATACTCGATGGCATATTTCCCTTATCTTCAAATTTTGATCAAGAAGTAACATAATAAGGCAGATCTATCTGGGATCTTCCCTAGAGTGATCGAATGGGAAAGTTATAAGCCTTTACGGGCCCCTCCTATGACGCTCAGGATGCAAGAACAGGCGAGACAAGGCAGATCTTTCCAGGATCCTCCCTAGGGTGTCAATTGTGAGAGTTATAAGCCTTTGCAGGGCCCCTCCTACGACGATCAGGATGTACGAACGGTGCTACAAGGTAGACCTTTTCGGGATCCTCCCTAGGGTGATCGAATGTGAGAGTTGTAAGCCTTGGCGAGCCCCTCCCATGACGATCAGGATGCACAAACAGCGCCACAAGACATACCTATCGGGATCCTCCCTAGGGTGACGAATGGGAGAGTTGTAAGCCTTTGCAGAGCCCCTCCCACAACGATCAGGATTGGCAGAACGTGCTACAAGAGTAGACCTTTTTGATCCCTCCCTAGGGTGATCAAATGGGAGAGTTGTAAGCCTTGGCAGGGTTCCTCCCATGACGATCAGGATGCACGAACTGTGCTACAAGGAAAATCTTATTGGGATCCTCCCTAGGGTGATAGAATGGGAAAGTTGTAAGCCTTTGCGGGGCCCTTCCACGACGAACAGAATATACGAACGGTGCTACAAAGTAGACCTTTTCAGGATCCTCCCTAGGGTGATCGCATGGGAGAGCTGTAAGCCTTGGCGGGGCCCCTCCCATGACGATCAAGATGCACAAACGACGCTGCAAGTAGTCAGCAATCGAATGAAGGGGTCATAAGTCTTTGTGCGATCAGGATGCACGAATGGTGCTACAAGATAGACCTTATCGGGATCCTCCCTAGGGTGATCACATGAGAGAGCTATAAGCCTTGGCAGGGCCCCTCCCATGACGATCGAGATATGCGAACAGTGCTACAAGATAGACCTTTTCGAGATCCTCCCTAGGTGATCGCATGGAAGAGCTGTAAGCCTTGACAGGCTCTCCCATGACGATCAAGATGCACGAACGGTGTTGGTAGTCGGTGATCGAATGAGGGGGTCATAAGCCTTTGCGGGTCCCCCATGACGATCAAGAAGCACGAACACGAGCACAAACAGGGATACAATAGATATACCATGCCAAGGTCGTCCTTATGTGCACCAAAGACGGGTCGGTGAGATTAAAAAAAATTATTTTATTGTGCTCCTTTGGTTGCACTGTAACTCCTACAAAAAAATAGTAAGGGGGCGAGTTAGTAAAAAAAATCTTCTGAAAAAAAACATGTGAAAAAAAAAGTGTTGAAAAAAAAAAGGAAGGAAAAAGAAAGAAAAAGAAACATTGAAAGAATAAGAGGAAAAAGAGAGAAATGAAAGATTAGAAAAAGAATAGGGGATGAGGATAATGGAGGGGTTTAGGGTCCTATTTATAGAGGTTCCTAGGTTCTATAACAAATGAGAAAATCCAAATCAAATAAAGATTTGATTCAAAATATTAGATTTTTTATTAGATTTTCTAATTTGATTCTATCCTAATTTCAAATTAAATTAAACAAATTCCCTATCTAATTTGATTTTATTAGATTTTGTCCTTAAATTTACCTTTGGACATATTCCAAATTTTATTCAAAATCAAATTTAAATTGTGAATAAAATCACAGATTAAAATTTGGCCATATTCCAAATTTTATTCAAAATGAAATTGTTCAACATTGAGATTAAATTGTAAATAAAATCTCAAATTAAAATTTATGCATATTCCAAATTTTATCCCAAAATCCAAATCATGACTTTTATCCTCAAGCCAAATTATTAAGGATAAAATCTCAAATTAAAATTTGGACATATTCCAAATTTTATCTCAAATTCAAGCTAAATTTATGTACTAAATTCATAGTTTGACTGTGAGACAAATTCAAAAACAAATATATTTGGATTTTAATTCCAACTTTATATTTTTCAAGATTTATCCACCCATATATGTGCATAAATCTCAAAAGGGGCATTTGTTGAATGAGAAATTTTGGACCAATCACAAGTTGCCATGTCATTTACGAAATTCCAAATCATTAAATTTAAGCTAAATTAGGAGTTGACATTTATCTTAAATTAAAGTTGAAGACAAATTTTGATGACGCCACATGGTTTTATCATGATTGTTGAATCAGATAAGATTAATTTGATCCAATTTGATATTATTATTTGAGTCAAAGTCTAACTAAGCCCCAAAATAGGTTGAATTTAACCACAAAATGTCAAATCAGGCTAAGTCCAACTAATTGGGCCCAAAGGCCAGACCATAGATCAACCAAGCCCAAGCCCACCGTGAACTCTATAAATATGGAAGCTCTCCTCATTTAGAGAGGTCAGCAATTCTATACTCCAGAGAGCTTATATGGAATTCTCTATAATCAAAAGACTTCTGAAGCTGACTACACCTGAAGACTGAGGTCCTTCAAAGATACAAGCATTATGAAGACTAGCATTTTGAAGACTGAAGTTCTTTGAAGATACAAGAAATTCTACATTCAGAGAGCCCAGAGAGAATTCATCAACAAGCAAAAGGCTCCTGAAGCTGCACTCCTAGAAGACAGAAGACCCTTGAAGACACAAACACTCTTCTAAGACTTCTACTTCAATAATGTTCGGTTCTTTTCTTCTTCCAGTCAAGCACATCCACCCAACCGAGAGAGAATCAGAGGATCAAGTACTAGAAATTGAACCACATCGCATCAAACCAACCTCAACATCAACACCAACTCAAGTTCAACTCCACGAAACAAGTTTCTTCGAACACGTTATCATAGTGTTAAGTTCTTAAACAATGTTGGATTGCGTTGATGAAATATGTTAACTTGCGTCCATTAAGCATCGTTTTTCTGATATTGCGGTCGCATGCATTCAGTACAGTAGAACAGTTGATTTTTGTATTTTTGTGCAGAATATGCGTTAACGTAATGCAAGGATTGCGATCATAGGAATCATTGGTCGAGCGCAACTTCACCGTAAGGCTTTGCATTAATCGTGCTCGCAAACATTCGCCCAAGAAGGATCGTCGCAACTTGGTCAGCACAACATGGTGGGCGCATCTGGGTTAAAGGCCAATTAAGCCTGATGGGACAGAAAGCTAATGACAGTCGAATCCAAATTAAGTTGACAGCCGATAACGGTCACAAAGTACATTCAGCTTTATCGGTGACAATTATTCGGCGCATCAGTCAGGAATTAAAGCGGTCCCATCTATACAACTAGGAGAGAGAAGCCGCCTTTCGTCATGGATGCTTTATAAATACCAAGGGCATTCTTTGGAGAATGGGTTGACCAGTTCACAAGTTTAACAGTTAGAAATTTCATACTTTAGTTCGCACGTCTTTAGTTTTCTTTCATTTTAAGGCAGACACGAGGGAAGAAGTTATGCCGGCAGATCGTTCCGGTAAGCTTGGGAGAGCGTCGGAAGCTTCACGGACAGAAAGAGGGCTGACGCCTGCAGAAGCAGGAACATCTTTAGATCAAAATAGAGACTCTAGTGTAAAAAGCCTCGGTTAGCAAGGAATTGCTACTAGGCTCTCTACCTTTACTTTCCATTGTCATTTTGTACTCAACTCATCTATAAAAATGGAATTTCATTCTCTATATTTGTTTACTCTCTGTTATTTACGCATGAGTAGCTAAATCAGTTGAATGGGTTGAGAAGCATTTAGCTAGCACAACTAGGAAATCTTCATTCTTTGCGATTATCTTGTTTATGTATGTTTCATTCATTCATTAGAGATACTTGGGGGTAATCTAAGGACAGGTTCTAGACTTAGGAAGGTCAAGTTAGAATCTAGACTCGAAAGAGCCAGATTAGAATGCATAAACAAGAGATAGGCGCTTAGGAATGAGCACTATTTGTTATCAATGCATCGCATGCATCCTAAAGATAAGATATGATTGTATGCAGTCACCTTGCTTTTATGCACTTTGCATCATCGCATAGGACAAGAGTAGAGACTTAAGGATGAGCTCTATGGACATTTTGCATTCAACACATGCGTCCTAGATTTAGAAGCATCGCATTTACATTGGAAAATGACTTGTTGTACATGGTTGTTACACAATCGCATAGTCTGATGCATTCCCAAGTAACGCTAGCTAAAGATCTTCTCAACTCGTTCATCGCATACTCATTGCATCTATTAACGCAGTTGTCTTTTCTCAACTCCACCGCATTTGTTTATTTTTTTTCATCAACGCAAACAACAAACCCAACACCTTATTTATTTATCCGGTTACCGCAAAGTTCTTCATAAAAATTACCAATGCAACTGTCTTCACAAGTCCTTGTGTTCGACCCTAGACTTACCAGGAAACTCAGAAGAATTTACACTTGGATTCCGCTGGGGAAACTTAACTGCACAACGCAATTCCATTAACGCATAGCATCCATATTTCCACTTCATAAATACAAGTATCACCGATCATCCAAGAAGATTAACAAGCCCAAAGGTCGATCATCCAAGAAGATCAACAAGCCCAAAGGCCAATCACCCAAGAAAATCAACAAGTCCAAAGGCCGATCGTTCAAAAAGATCAACCAACTTAAAGATTATAGTTTATTTTGAAAGCATCAAAATATTATGTATTAGAGATTATACTCACTTTCCACAAAATTAATACAAATACAGAGTTTCAGTTCCACGAAATAAATTTCGCTTGAAATCTCGTGCGAACAATGGGGACTTTGTGTTTTTGGAGAGGATTGAAAATTATAAAATTTGTTGTGAAATTTTAGAGAAAGAGATGATTTTAAAAAGAGAAGGAAAAAGTGAAAACCAAATTTAATTTGGGCCGTTGGATATTGGTACAAGAAAATTGAATGGTGGAGATTTAAACTTAACTGCCGTTAAATACAAACAAAAAATAATATAATAATATATATCTTTTAAAATCCAAGAAAAAACAAGAGTCCACTATTTGTCAAAAACTAACTGTTAGTCACAAATATAAAATAATATTTAATTCATTTTTTTTAAAGCAATCCAAAAATAAAAAATCCACCATGTGTCATCCTCCATTACTCCAAGTGACTTTTTCTAATTGGTTCAATTTGATGATTTGGCCACCACATCACCATCTCGGGTATTTTTTTCGTTACGCTTCTTTTTGCTATATCTTCGTCCGAACTCCGATTTGGGTGATTCAAAAGTCATAGAAATCGTTGTTCCAAGCTCTACACTACGGACTACTGGAAATATTGAAATTATTAGTAAACAAAATTAGGTTTGTTATCATCAAAACATTAATTAATTAATTTGAGATTAAGGGCCAAAAAGCTAACAATCTCCCATTTTTTATGATGACAAACCATAGAAGAAGAAAAAACTTGAAATGCACATAACCATAGCAACACATATGATTAACAAGTAATTTCAATATCAAGTATACATATCACCACAAAGATCATACTTGAAATTCATTCAAAAGAATTAACTTCTTCCCTTTAATTAATTCTCCCCCTAAATAATACATTCAATAGAAACAATTATTCAACATAATTATGACACATTTTTCTTATACTTTTTCCCCTTTGGAATCATTAAGAAAAAAAACAACAAATATATGCGTACTCCCCCAAAAAGTATGACATATACAAAGATTCCAATTCTCCCCCTATCAAAATGCATTCTATCACTACAAGAAATTATGCTTTTGCCGACGGAAAAGGTCAAAAAAGCGTCGGAAAAGGCTTTCCCGACACTTTTTTTATCGTTGACAAGATCGTCGGGAAAGCCTTATCGGAAAAACCCTATTCCGAAGCAAAAAAGTTCCTTCATCGGAAAAAATTGATCTCGCGACGCTTGAAATTGGGAGGAAATATGCCGACGCTAAAAGGGTCTTGTCGGCAATAGTCACCTTTCCTAACGGCAAGAACGAAATATTTGGCATCGGGAGAAATACACTATGCCGACGCCACTTCTTTGGTGACAGCAAAGGGTTGGATATGTTGGGGAAAAAAACCTTTCCCGAGCCAAATATGAAAAATAAGCATCGAAAGAGAGTGCTTTTCCAAACGCCAACATGATCTAGCGTTGGGAGAGGGTGCTTTTCCTGATGCCAATCTAGTTTGGGTCAAGAAAGACTAAAATTGTGCATATTTTTTTGCTATTTTTCCCTACGTGTTAAAACTTGGCGTCAAGAATGGTTTTTTTTTAATAAAATTTTTCTAATTTACTGAAAATCAAACCTGTAATTTTTTTAAGCAACTTGAATCTTACAAATTTAAGCAAATCAACTAAAATCAACAACTTTTATACTTAATTAGTTTTCTTACGTAACATCCAATTTAGTTTCATAAAGAACTAGTTTTCACACCTTATTCGGGATCAACAGGAATCAAATCCTTAGTATGGGATGGAACATATCTCCACTCTTTAGACATGGATGAAAAAACATCGTCCTTCTTTTCATTGATGCTCACCTGCTGTTAGCATACGTGCTTGGCATGTATTTCATCTCATCATAGTGACTAATTAGTTAATTAGGACAGTTGATCAGGTAATCAACTTGGCTAGGCTTAGAGAAGAAGTTAAAATCAAACTTTGTGTTCAATAATCAAATAGACTAATTAGGAGATACTCCAAAATAAACCCAAGCTAAATTTTTCATTCATAGTATTTCTCTTTGATCTCGTTTTACTTCCATGCACATTTATTTTTATGTAAGTTTACCTTAATTGCATTCAAATGAAACCAAAACTCCCTTTGGTTACTTTGGGACTGTGAGCTTTCTAACTGAGAAACACAAATGTTCGTTGTAGATTTGACCCGTATTTTTTCACTACTACAGTTAAGGAAAGAAAGAAACTTTATTTAATATGCTAGAGAATTGACATCCTCCGATGTGCTGATCAATATTAATTTTAGATTTAATTTAAAACTTAATTCAATCCATCATTTAGATTCTCAAAATAAAGTTAAGTGTCATATTGAACTAGAAATCTAATCTTGAAGACGAAATTGAACACTCACGTCATTGTATTAAAATGACACCCTAAATTTATGGTATTCACTTGTTGAAGCTCAAGAAAATGATTCTCTGCAATATTTCATTAATCAACATAAAGAAACCTAGTTATAAAAAAACATATCCTTATAGGTTTATATGCATAGGGATTTATGGCCAAAGGATTATTGACCCTAATACACTTAACCTCTAAATCTAATTAAAGTTAAACCCTAAACTAACTAGTACAAATAAAGAAGCTTAATTAGCAATGATGAAAGTTTAGATGATGGGTTTATGCCCTTATTTAGAAGTCCTAAGTACATAGAATGGATCGCTCAAGAAGAGCACGAATGTAAGGTCTTTTATTAAATCCTCAACTTAGAATCTCAATATAAATGATAAATAACCATAAAGTGTAAAATATACGCAAATCTTTTATCTTTTGAATTTAAATATTCAAAGTCTCCTCTATAAAGAGTCAATGATTCATAAAGTAGCTATATTAAAGAAACGATGGTCCATAAAGTAGCTACATTAAAGACATGTGGATCTAAATGAAAGATTATTAATTCTAAAAGAACTTAATTTTGAATGAAATTACACAATAAAAACGATATATATTAATTAAGAAAGATTGTTAATTCTAAAACATTAACTACAAAATGGAAAGAGGGTTTTATTTATTTTTTTTTTCTCTTTAATTTAAGTAGATAATAACAAACTTAGCAAGTAAGCAATCTTACCTTTTGAAAACTAAGACCTAATAGCAAAAATAGAGTATCAATGATTCTCTAAAGAAATGGTCAATTTTTATTAAAGTATTCAAATGGACTACTTAAAAAGTAGTGTTGAATTCAATGGAAAATGGCCAACTACAACTGTACTCCACTTCTATTCTGTGTAGGCATTAAATTTGGTAGGATTTTAATTTATTATTTTAATGAAACTATTTTTTTTAATCATTATTTCCTCATTTCATGCACCCTCTCAAAATAATCTGGAAATATATTATATCAAGTCAATAGAATGTTGCATTCTTTTAAATGGAATAAACAACTTTTTTTTCTTTAGACCACTCTTCTTAAATTACACATGAAAATGAAACAATTTGCCTTAGCAAAAAGGAAAATAAAAAGTGAAATCACCTAATCTTTAAAATATTTTGCATTTATATTCATAATTAATACTCAAATATAAAGAACCCTTTTACCATTCTATATTTAATATTCAATTTTTTTAGTTCGATAATCGTAGAGGTAGAGATCAAACCATCAATCTTTGAATTGGTAACGGATGTTTTATCTACTTTATTATGTTTAAATTGGCCAATAAATAATTCACTCACTAGTATCATTATTTACTAATGTAGGCTCCCTTTAAATACCATTTCGGTTTTTATTTTTTATTTTTGAAAATTAAGCTTATAGTCACTACTTCTACCTTCAAATTTCTTCGTTTGTTATCTACCTTTTACCAATGGTTTAAGAAAACAAGCCAGAATTTGAAAACTAAAAAAAATAGCTTTTGAAATTTTTTGTGTTTTTAAAATTTGGCTAAGAATTCAACCTTTGTATTTAGAAAAGATACAAATCGTAACAAATGGGGAGAAAATAAACTTTATTTTTTTTAAGAAAAAAAGAGAGAGATGATTACTAAACGGAGTCATAATCATTAAATTATTGATTTTATAATGCCACTAACCTACTAACTTATATAAAATAGTCGATGAAAATTTAATTTGAACATAAATTTATATTATCAATTTTGAGGTGAGAAAAAAAAATTATATACCAATAGTTTTGCTGGAACGTTTGATGGTTTGACTTTTACCAAAAAAAAAAAAAATTAATGATTAAATTATATTTTAAAAAAAGTTTAATAATTAAAAAGATGACATCAACCGAGTGATTTAACTTTATATATCTTTTAAAATAGACATTAATTTAAAAATGGGAGGAGAGTGATATGACACGTAAGCAGCAAGTATGAAATCTTGAAAATGCTTAACTAAAGATGACATAATCTTCCATATATTCTCTAACCTTGTCCATGATTTGTAACCATTAAATACGTAATTAACAAATAGTCATAAGGCCAAAGAAGTTAAATTTAAAAAAAAAACTATTGGTCACTATTTATACATCAACATGTTTAAACTAAGAAAAGGAAAATCTTGACTCAATTATTATTCATGTTTATTATTATCATGTAGAGAGAGATTTTTAAAAATAGAAAAATAAGAGAAATTATCTATACAAAATATCAAAATTTAATCTCCTTTTTTTATAGAGGTCGATAGAAGTTTCTCGATGTTTATCAATGATAAAAACTAATTGAATTTTATATTGATATTATGTGATAGATGATGATAGAAGTCTGTCTGTGTTTAACAGTGTTTTTTTAATTATTATTTCTATAAATAATTTAAATTAATTTTTCTATATGTGAAAATTTCCCATATCTAAACGATGATTAACTAATTTGGTGGTCAAATTTTTATTTTAACACCTATGTCACCTTTTGTACTTTCTATCGTTTATTTTTCTTTTTGAAAATAAAATAAACTTCCGTTATTGCACAAAAAAAAAAAAAAAAACAATACAAAACAAAACAAAAACACTAAATAGAAAATAGACAATATCAAGACATCAATCTAAATACGGTTTAAGTAGGGGTGTTCAAATTTCGGAAAAATTAAAAGGATATTGTCCTTTTAGAAACTATTTAGGAAAATATTGTTGTTTTCAAACTATTTGTAAAAATATTATTGTTTTTTTTTAAATAAGTCAAGGGTTGAAAATTCAACCTAGATAGGTCGAATTTTAAACCCTCGACCTTCCCATTTCGCTTTACATTTGCACGTCGAACTTTGAACTTTCAACCTTGCCCTAACATTATTATTGAGTCTGTTAATTATCATTCCGGAGACCTTCCTCATAATTATTTGATGTGGAGAGAACGAAAAACCTTCCTCATTCCGGAGACCTTCCTCATAACACTCATAATTATTTGATGTGTTAAAAATAATTTTGTATTGGGAGAGAACGAAAGAAGGAAGAATAAAAGAGGAGGGGCGAGTTTTGGAGAGAGAGCGACGAGTTTGAGAGAGCGAGATTTTGAGAGCGAAAGCGAGATCTTGAAAGCGAGATCGAGTTTTTTGAGCGAGATATCCGTACAAAATTTCTCCTTTTTTCTTTTATTATTCAATTTCTAACCTTTTCTTTCTTTTCTTTCTTTTTTTTTTTTTTTAATTTTCCATTTTATAAAAACAATTCTAAAAAATATTTTTTATTATTAATAATTTAAAAAAAAAAAAAAAAAAAAAAAAAAAAAAAAAAAACTCCATCAAAAATCTTGGTACAAATGACAAAGGAATCCGAGATCATTATTGTAAAGTCTTTTTAAACTATTGACCTCACTACTGTGATTAATAATTTCTGTTCTTATATCAATAATACAATCTTATTTATAGACTTGCATGTGAAGGTTTTGGTGTTGATTTGATTTATTATGTCCCCAAATTATTATCTAAAATATGTAAATTTGAATATTGAAGTTTTTTTTTACCTAACTTTTTAGATTTAGACTATTTGATGTTGTTATTTATGTCAATGACATTTAAAAGTCTCTATATCAAAATAATTACTATTCATAATATATAAAAAGAATAAATTAAAAAAATAATATCTCATAAAAATAAAAAAAAATTGTAAATTAAATATCTCATTTATATAAAAATAATTACAAAAATCAATGTGTCTCACAAGGCGGACGTCGTCGATTTCGAGCTGGTTGTCGTCGTTGACTTCGAACTTGAGGTTACTCGAGTTCTTCTTGATGTTACTCTGGTACCTCTGCAGGCGCTTCATAATATAAATATTCATTATACTCTCCATGACCCCAACCATGTCCATGCACGTATGAAGACGAAGGACTAGCCTCTGAGTCATAATGTCATGAACCAAATGCTGGCATCATTACCATCGGATTAACATAATCAGTTTGACTCTGCGTCTGCATCATAGGGGGCAACTCTTCCACATTATGAGCAATCTCATCAAACTCATCCTCTTCCCAAACAGGTCCTTTACGTCTAAGAGTTGGTGGAGGAACAATAGGTATATCGTACATATAATGAATTTCCTCTATATAGCTTTAGTTGTCACTACATATAGCAAGAACCTGGTTCAGATCATTCACAACCTCACGGAGTCTACGATTGTTTGATCTTTGTGAATTATAAAACAATTAGACAATATTTAAAATAAATTTAGATTAAAAATAATTAGATAATATTCATTTACCAGATGACTCACAACTGCTCCCGGACGAGTGACATAGCGCCTTGTGATATTATTATACCAATGAATATATTCTGGAGTGACATCTGTGTCAAACTGTTCAAGAAAAACCCCCACTGCAATAAAACTTGCACGATAGTGCCATCGCACTACCAAATGTGCAACTTTTTCAGACCAATCTCCAGTCCTTAGGTCAATATCATGCAGTACGGGTTCAGTTACAAGGCGTTGGGACATTCTGCTGAAAACCGAATTGTCTCATCACCCTGTCAGGAAGATGCCACTCACCAATGTGAAAATATATCAGAGAACCAATCGTCCCCATATGTTTTGACCATTCGTACAAAAATTAGACAAAGTATGCATAATAATTTTGTACGACTCCCAAATAACCTGAAACACAAAATATTATAGTAGATAATATTAAAGATAAATACAATAAAAATGTGTATAAAATAATCAATTAAGTTCAGTGTAATGTACCTGTTCAGGTTGAAGCAGAACAAACATGTATCTATATTGGCTGACTACATGTGTGGTTGTCCTAGTTACACAAAATTTGTCTCTCCACCTAAAATTTTAAATTGATAATTTAGAATTTAAATTAACTAGATTAGTAATATAAAAATTAAATTGAATTAAAACAACGTACCGAGAACCGTAGGCTCGTCCAACTAACTGAGCGTCATTAACATGTAGTAGCTATGGAGCCATTGTTGGAAATCGCTCCCAAGCCCATAGTTGCAAAAGTATGAGAGGCCCAACTATCTCTCGAACCTCTGGTCTTGTTGCTTTGCATAGTTGTCTATACAACATGCCAAGCATGCTCCACCCCACGAATACCGCCCCGCATCATGGAGGTTAGCTAACAGTGGCAGGAATATCAAGGTAACCCCAACAACACTTATATGTCTTGTAGAGTGATAGTGCACTCTCCAACAGACATATGAAATGTATGCGTCTCGGGCCTCCATCTCTCAACCAAAGTTGTGATCAGATGCCAGTCCAACTAAATAAATCATAATCTGGCAACCCATATAATCCAGATGTGCGCAATAGCGGTAGTATTCAAGGGTGGAGCAGAATAGTGCATTGGAGAACTGCCTCTCGATGCCTGCAAGATATTACTCCAGTAGTACGATCTCGCCATACAACACAAATGATCGATGAATGGACTGGTCGTACAAAACATCGGAATCAACAGTCCCGGGTTAAAGCCATGATCTAAAAAAATATATATTATTTCTCAATTAAAAAATATTTGTTTCTCATTAGAAGAATAATGTACAACTTAATTAGAAGAATAATGTAACAACTTAATTAGAAGAATAATGTACAAGTTAATTAAAATAATAATGTACAAGTTAATTAAAATAAATAATGTAACAAGTTAATTAAAATAATAATGTACAAGTTATTCAATAATAATGTAAACTTTTTTGTATCAATCATATTACCATTTATAAACACAAAAAATTCCAAGCATTTGCCTGCCATTTTCTAATAAAAAAAAAAAGACAAACATCATTTTTTTGTATTATACTTTTTATAAGAAAGATATTAAAAATATTAAACTTTTTAAGTTTTATGAACATCAACTTTTTAAACATAACAATAAAATTAACCTTTTTATAACTATTTTTAAACATAACATTAAATTAAACTTTTTATAACTATTTTTAAAAATCACAATTAAACTTTCAAATTAAAATAACAACAAATTAAACTCAATCTCAGCTCTCACATCTCGCTCTCTCTTACTATCTCGCTCTCAATCTGTCTCTCTCTTACAATCTCGCTCAGAATCTCTCTCTTTACAATTCAAAATTCTGTTATTGTTGTTATTTTTTTCATTAATGATTATTAATGCTTTTTTTCTCATTGGTCATGTATAATATATATATATATATATATATATATATATTATATATATATATATATATATTATATATTTCTATGGAAAGAAATTAGTGAAGACAATTATGAGCCAAGATCCTCCTCATGAAGCAAGATCCTCAAGCATTTTTTAACAAACTGTCTTCCTAGCGATGCTCACGAGATTCAACCCACATTTCTAGCGAGATTCCCTTTTAGAGCAAGATCCCTATCACAAAATTAGCGAGATTTCCTTCTAGAGCGAAGATTCTTATCACAAAATTAGCTTCACCCACTTATCTTCCTTGTCGAGGTTGAAGTTTCGACTTATGTATGTCGAAACTTCAAAACCCTCGACAACCCTAATATACAATTATTTCCAAGTTTTTCTTTGTTTGTTGAGTTCTCAACTTTCGACCTCTACATTAATCGAATCCTCAACCCTCGACTTCTAGCCTCGAACTCCCAAAACAACAATATTTCTCTAATAAGTTTCAAAACAACAATATTTCTTTAATAAGTTTTGAAAACAACAATGTTAATATTAAAGGTCCTTCAAATTTCTATATTACTAAACCGATAACTTAATTTTGAAGAAAAACAGATCGAATCAATAGATTTGATTTAATTCGATTGATCAGTTCATACCGATTTTTTAAGATCGTGAGACGTCAACTTAAACATAATTTATCAATTTTATCAATAATTCTAATAAAGGCTTTTAAGTTTAATGATAGAACTGTCAAAAGAGAAGTTCTAAATAGGAGTGATTTAATAATGTACAATTTTGAAGTAAAAAGTGGTTCTAAATAGGAATATGAAAATAAGTCCACAACCAATGATTTTTTTGTTTTGTTTTGTTTCTTGGTCGAGTACAATGAAGCTTGATGGTTAACTTAACACCATATTCAATGGGGGAGAAAATAAAATAAAATGAAAGAGGTAATTGATGGATAACATGTCGGGTTGTTTGGATTAAGATTTTATAGATGTATGAGAATAAATGATGTTTGAAACTATGATATCTAAAAATTAAAGATGATTGTTTGGTTATGTATAAGAATAGAAATAAGATGTCTAGAAATATGTAAAGACTTTTTCATGCAATTATAAAGTATAAAATTAATAATAATTAATTTAGTAAAATTTTCGTTTGTCAATTTATTTTTACTACATTAAGTTATTAAATCAATTTTAAGACATTAAAATTTAATTACATTTATCTATTTACCTTCCAGTTTAATATATTATTATCGATTAAATTTTTGTATTGCACATTTATATTATCTATTTTTATTAAAAAAAATATTGATAATTAATTTAAATATCTATTTTATTAATTTTTTTTATAGTTTTGTTAATTGAAGAGTTAATTAACTAATTGTTTAATATCAATTATAAGTCTTATATATATACAAAAAAAAAAAGTAGATATAAACTAATTGATTCTAAATCATCGAACAATAATTTTAATTTTTTTAAAAAATAACTATGATTATAGATTAAAACTAAAAGTACAAATATATAAGATTATTCAATTGAAAAAATAAGATTATTCAATTGAAAAAATTAACTTATTTTATTATTAGTTAATTAATTAATATTTTTTAAAGACTAGTTAATAATTTTAATATTTAATTTATTATGTTAATATTTATTACCAATAAAAAGGGATTTAAGTAAATATAATTATGGTTATTCATATATTTTTTAAAAAAGATTATGATTTTTCATATTAATTCATAATAATAGAATAAATTATTATATTACCATTATTATTAATAAAAATAATTATATATGTCAATTATAAATTTAATTTAAACATATTTATAAAAATTAAATAAATTAATCAATATCAACAAAGAAGAAAAACAAATAAAATAAAAAGATAAAAAGTAAGAGAGAGAAAAACCATTGGAAATGGAGATAACCCATCCATTTGGGTGGTTATGAAAAACATCTATTTATGAAAGGCCTTAATAAGATATTTTCATTCCAAGGTTAAAAACTTGTACCAAACATGGTGATAGAATATCATTTTTCATTCACCTCTTATTCTGATGAACCAAACGGGCCAATAAGCAATTATGAAACCATGAAAAAGAATTATAATTACTTGAACCTTGTATGCATAACCCAATCTTGCATTGATTTTCTATTTTGATTCATAATAAATTTTATTAGAAAAATTACATTTTTAGTCCTTAAATTTTTATTTTATACCACATTTATCAATTCATATTGAAAAATGATATAATCGTAATGGAATTTCATCGATTGATCAATCGTAATGGGTCACAATCATAAACGTAATTAGATTGCTTTTGATCAGGTTTACTTAGAAGTATGTATTTATCACATTTACTGTAACCGTTACTACTACTGTTTAGGGTCAAACAGTAACGGTAACAGTAAATATGACAAAGTCATAATTATCATGTTGTAACAATAACAGTAATAGTAACGATATCGACGTAATTTTCAATTGCAATTAGATTCAGTATACTCCGCTCGTCAATCAGTTTGCGTTTTTTTATTACATATTTGGAAGTGAGTCCTAGATATCAGTACGGGTGTGGAACACATGTAAACAACACCATATATAATCAAATGAGACCTACTTTTCAAATTACAATTAATTTATTATGTTTCTCCTAGGTTAAATGTGGCCTTAATTTCCATTTGGAACCTAAATTTTAAAATGTTACACTTTATTTATTAAGTTTTGAGTTTGATTTCAAGGTAGTCCATCTGTTTAAAAATGTCACAATTTACCTTTGAGAGTTCAATTTAGTCCCAAATTTCAAGATTTATACTTTAACTTCATTTTTTTTTACTAAATATTCACTTTTAGGCATGCCTTTTATGCCGATGTTTATTAACTACTTTGAAATAATTAAGAAATTATAATTAATTAAGTATTGCTAATTTTGTACCTTCTATCGTTTATTTTCTTTTTCTTTTTTAAAATAAAATAAACTTCAATTATTGCCAAAAAAAAAAAAAAAAACACCTAAAAACACTAAATAGAAAATAAACCATATTAAGACATCAACTTTAAGTAGGGGTGTTCAAATTTCTATATCACTAAACATATAAACTAATTTTGAAGTTTGATTTAATTTGATTGATCGGTTCTTACCGATTTTTTAAGATCCTAAGACGTCAACTTAAACATAATTTATCAATAATTCTAATAAAGGCTTTTAAGTTTAATGATAGAAGTGTCAAAAGAGAAGTTCTCAATATGAGTGATTTAATAATGTAAAATTTTGAAGTAAAAAGTGGTTCTAAATAGGAATATGGAAATAAGTCCACAACCAATGATTTTTTTTTAGTCCAGTACAATGAGAGCTTGATGGTTAACTTCACACCATATTTCAATAGGGGAGAAAATAAAATAAAAAGAAAGAGATAATTAATAGATAACACATCGAAACCGTTTGAATTAAAGTTTTGTAGATGCCTGAAAATAGAATGTCTAGAAATTAAAGATGATTGTTTGGTTATGTGTAAGAATGGAAATATGATGTCTAGGAATGTGTTTTTTTTTTATACAATTATAAAATATGAAATTAATAATAATTAATTTTCGTTTGTTAATTTATTTTTATTACATTAAATTATTAAATCAATTTTAAGATTAAAATTTAACTAAATTTACTCATTCACATTCCAGTTTAATATATTTATTATCGATTAAATTGTTTATATTGCATATTTATATTATCTATTTTATTAAAAAAATATTGATAATTAATTTAAATATTTTTTTTAGATGTCGAAGGTTCGATCCTCCACTATCATAATGATTGTATTAAAAAAACTACAAGGCCAAAAACACAATATATTGAAATTAAAGAATAGAAAAGTAAAGAAGTAATAAAAGATGTGATATTTTCGAGTATAGTAAGATGAGTCAATTTATTTACAAATATAACAAAATGTCAATGTCTATTAATGACAATAGATATTGATAGACTATCACTAATGACAAATAAAGAGTGATATTTTATTATATTTGCTATATTTGAAAATATAGAATCAGCTGAGAGTGACATAAGTGTGACATCATATAAATCCATAAGTATGACATAAGCGTGATATTATATAAATCCGTAAGCATGATGTAAGCAAATTTCGTAGTTTATACTCTGAATTACTTAACATGCTTTTCCGGTAAAAGGTGAACAAAATCTAGTGCTTTAAAAGCATCACAGTCTATGGTTTATTGTCTTTTTTTAAGATTCTTTTTTTAATACAATAATTTGGAGCAAAGGAATTCAAACATTTAATTTAACCATCTGGTCAAGAGTGAACTAATAAATTTTATCACTTTTAGTTTAAAATCCTTAAATGAATATACTTTAATTAAATTTCAATAATAAATATCCAAAATACATAATATATATAAAAATGTGCCATATTTAATTGAAGATCTCTTAAACATAATTTCCTACAGAAAAATTATAAATGAATGGTCCAATATAATTTTTGTTGATTCTAAACTATAGATATTGAATGTAAAGTTTAAAAGTAATATAAGAGATAAAATTAAGTAAGATATTATTATTTATAATTTTAAATATTATGAAGTAAAATGAAATATGACACTGAGTGCTTTTTTTAAGATAAAATGTGAAAGGTTGTAAGAAACAGATAAAAAAATATATAAAATGTAAAAAGGTAGTTATTATATGAAGGGATTTATATATTGGTTAAAGGATGCATATGATTTGAAATTTCATTTTACTAATCTTTTATTAATTAAAAAAAAAAAAAAAAAAGGTAAAAGTCCCCATAATAATAATAATGAAAAAAAAAGAACAACAAAAAGGTAAAAGAGTTTAAAAAAATGAAAGGATATAAGAATAAATAGAAATTATCGTAAGATCTAACGATATAAAAGAATTTTAAATTGAAAAGACTTAAAAGGTACGTATAAAATATAAGCGATGTAACGAAGGACAAAATAGGAATCATGAAATAATTTTAGGGGAAAATGTAATAAATTAATTTTGATAAAAAATAAATAAATTAGAGGATAGAGTTTTGAAAAGTTAGTCAATCTATTATTTACAATACTTTCAATTAGTTAAGAGAGAATCTTTTCATGTCCTCTTATGCCACAAAAGAGGGGCATTTAAAAAAGGGGGAAATTTTTATATTGGATAATCTTAATTATTACTTCATTATGATGTGGGAAATTTCTTTTTTGTACAAGTGGTTGCCCATCTTTATGTGCCCAACTGCCCAATTAAATATGACATATCTTTGTGTTCTCCAAATTTATTCTTTAATGATCACTTTATTCTTTTGGTGTGGTTTTAAAAGGACTGAAATCATTTTCATTATTTTTAATATCATAATAAAACATGTTTTTAATTATTTAAGATTAATTTTGATAATATAAAACTTGTATTTAAAAAGATAAAATTTAAAATTAAATTAACTTTAAATAATTAAAATAGTCGAGTGATTTATAAAAATGATAAAAATGATTTTGATGATTTTCAAATCACTAGAAAATATAATTAAGGTTAAATATTTGTGCTTTTTTTTTATCCATTTTGTAAATAAAAAACCAAAATAACAATATAAAAACTACACTTTTTTTGAAAAATTATTTTAAATAACAAAACTGCTGAAAATATTTACAAATAATAATAAAATATCATAATCTATTTGGTCTATCGCAAGTAGATAATGAAATTTTACTATATTTGTAAATATTTTACTTTATTTTCTATATTTGAAAACAAGCCCTCTTTTTTATTTATTACACAATAATCAAAACAAGTATATAATTGTAAGTATCGTTCAACTAGTTAAGATATATATCTTCGATCAAAAGGTTGGAGGTTCGTATTTTTCCTCAATTGTAATTGAACCTAAAAAAATCAAATGTGGGACTATTTTGTTCTTTTTATTTGATACTTGTAACTCTTGATTATGATTACACTAATGTTTTTTTTCCCCAAATTTAAATACTATTTTAAAATTTGAGTAAAATTGAATAAATTTTTAGGCCTTGATCGATGATCATTTAATTTTTTGATTTTGATTTTTGAAAAATGTACTAGTTTAGTTCTCACCATTTTTCTTTCCAACGATTTCTATCGTTGTTAAAAAAACATTGGAATAATTAATCAAATTTTAACAATACAATCAAGTTCTTAAAAACTACTATTTTTTTTTCAAATTTTTGTTTTTTTAATTTAATCAAAAAAATCAAATGTTTATTTATAAAATATGGAAATCATGTTGAAAAAATGTGATGCAATAAATATAATTTTTTTAAAGAAAATTTAATAACGAAATAGTTATGGCACAATATATATATAAACAATAAGGGCATTTTCCATTACCCAATTAAATTAGTGGAATAATCTCAAAGGGTAACTTTAGTTATATCCCTTAAAAAACTTTATTTTATTTTATTTTTTTTAGTATATCTCACTTCAAGAATCTGATTCATTAATTTTTTTTAAATGAAAAGAAAGTTAAAACAAAGCAAATTCATGCAACCCTCAAATAATATGAATGATCCACATCCAATTTTTAGTCTCTTAAAAATTATTGGATATTTGGTTGAAATTAAATTTTAATTTCCTAAAAGGAGATTCCAATTGATTTTATTCTAACAGAAATAAAATCAAGTTAATGGTAAAGAACAATGAACAAATATGAGTTGAATAAAATTATATTTTTTTCCTTTGCAAAAAAAGAATATTAATATATTTTTTTAGTTTCTTTTTAATTATTTATTTAGTATATTCCACCCTTAAAATAGGGTAATTCTCTGGTTGTATTTACCACCCAGCTATGCTTGGATTAGCGTTGAGAAAATTTATTATATTCCAGTTCACATTATAATTTGGTTTTCATAAATATTTTTTAATATTATATAAATATCAGTGGTCTTAGTCTATTTTTAAAAATACATTGATGTGACATACAATATTTAGAATTGGTATAGAAAATTTCCTATGCTACCATATCATAGAATATTTTCTCGATTAGTGGGACTTTATTTATGTGAAGTGTGAATCTGATTCATTCTTTTTTTCAAAGGTGGGGGATTGAACTATACTTCGGAATGACAACTGGTATCTTATCTATTTAGTCACATTAGGATTTGCATGTCAATTGATATAAAAGAAAAATGATGACTTTCTTGACTTAATTTTAAGGTTAAAATACTATTTTTGGTTCCTAAACTTTCATAAAAGCAATAATTTAGTCTTTTAAACTTTGGTTTGTACCAATTTAGTTATTGTATTGTCATAAAAATAATAATATTAGTCTTTTAACTTTAGTATGTATAACAATTTAGTCCATATATTTTCAAATTTAAAACAATTTAATTCATATTGTAAAAATTTTCATCAAAATTAAATGTGATTGAGATTTTGTAGCTCATAAACGCATTAGATCCCTGATTTTGTTTATACTGCTATATCTATACAAGAAATTTAATTAGATCTAAATATTAACTTTTACAATACAAATACTAAATTAATCACTATAAATTTTAAAGTCAATATTGTTACAAACTCAAATTTAAAAGATTAAATTAGTACAAAATTAAAAATATATAAACTAAAATGGTTACAAACTAAAACTCAGAAACTAAACTTTTACTTATTTTTTTTTCTTTATTATCTACTTTTTATCAATGGTTTAAAAATCAAGTCAAATTTTGAAAAATTAAAAAAAATAGGTTTTAAAAAAAAATTTTTGTTTTTTAAATTTGGTTAAGAATTTAATCATTATACTTAGAAAATATGCAAATCATTTTATTAAAAAATAGAAAATAAATAGATTTAATTTTTAAAAATAAAATAATTGACAAACAGGACCTTAAAAGGTCATTTCTAACCCCATTTTAATACCACAATAATTGACATGGAAAATGCTTACTTCAAGGCCAGATGGGCATATACCTTCTAGAAGTGGAAGGGGAGATCAGTAAATGAATAATTTAATATAAATGAAACAGAGAAAAAAAAAGTAATTATTAATTAGTTATATATATTTTTGCGAAAATGCGAAGCACAATGGAAACATGGATATGAAGAAAATACAATATAATAATATATCAATATAATAATAAATAAATTTAAAAATAAAAATAAAATAAAATAACTAAAATTATGAAAATTGGATAATATGAAATTTAAGTGGAATTTTGAAGTGGATTAACTTAATGTGTATGTTTTTAAGATCCACTAAATGTCACTATTTATAGGCAAAGTGACAAGTAAAATATAGTCTTACAAGGATACGAAGCATGAATAATTACAAGGTACATGGACAACATGAAAATTGACACATGGCTTTTAGGATACTAAGCATTGAGCATCTATTATTATAATATTTATAATACTCCTTCTTAGATGCCTATATATATGAAATATGTCTTGTTAAAACCTTACTAGAAAAAATCCAATGATAAAAAATCCTAATGAAGGAAAACAAGTATCTATTTCATATAATATATATTCCTAAAATAATACAATATATTTACTTCTCCTCATAAAAACATCACTTAAGATCTCTGAGTCGCTGCATTCTAATGTTGTGCACTAATTTCTCGAAAGTTGTGGTTGGTAATGCGTTTGTAAATAAGTCTGCCAATTTATCTTTTGAATGAATTTGTTGTACAATGATGTCGCCATTTTCTCCAAGATCATGAGTGTAGAAAAGCTCCGATGAAATATGTTTTGTTGTATCTCCTTTAATATATTATCCTTTGATTTGGGCTATGCAAGTTGTGTTGTCTTCATATAATATTGTTGGAAGATTTTTATTAAAAGACAAAGCACATGTTTCACGAATGCGCTGAGTCATTGATCTTAGTCATATACGTTCTCGATTAGCTTCGTGAATTGCAAGAATTTCAGTATGATTTGAGGAAGTGGCCATTATGGTCTGTTTTACCAATCGTCAGGATAAAACAGTTCCTCCAGATGTGAACAGATAACCTGTTTGAGATATAACTTTGTATGGATCAGATAAATATCCAAAATCTGCATAACCAATTAGATAAAAAATTGATTTATTTGAATAAACAAATTTATATCAATTGTTCCTCGATGATAACGGAGTAAATGCTTAATTTCGTTTCAATTACTTTTTCTAAGAGAATAACTATATCTAGCTAATAAATTTACTGAAGATGCGATACCTGGTTTTGTATTATTAGCAAGATACATAAGTGCACAAATTGCACTAAAATAGGTACTTCAGGACCAAAAATTTCTTCATTATCGTCTTGAGGTCGAAATATATCTTTCTTTATATCCAATGAACGGACTTCCATTAGAATATTTAATAGATCTGCTTTGACCGTATAAAATATTTTTAAAATTTTTCCTGTATAAGTTGACTGATGAATAAATATCTCATCTGTTAAATGCTCAATTTGCAAACCAAGGTAAATTTTTTTTCGAGATCTTTCATCTCAAATTCTTTCTTAAGATATTCTATTGCCTTTAAAATCTCTACGGGAGTTCAAATTATATTTAAATCATCAACATATACAGTTACAATAGCAAATGCTGATTGTATTTCTTTATAAAAACACACATACATATTGAATTATTTTGATATCCTTCTTTCAAAAAATATCCACTCAAGCGATTGTACCACATCTATCCTGATTGTTTCAATCCATATAGTGATCTCTGTAACTTTATTGAATACAATTCTCAATAATTTGATCTATATGTTTTAGGTACTTATCCTTCTGAGATTCTCATATTATCTTTAAGTATTTCACCTTCTTACTAGTCATGTCGAGGATTTTTTTCATGGGTATGTACTGTTGGGGTTGATGCCCAAAAGTATCGTGTCTTGTAGTTTGTAAATAGTTCGTACGAACGCTTGTGATGTATAATATATGATATTTTACTTCACTTCTTGATTTTGCTCATCTGAATGTTTTATTTTCTTTACCACAAACCAATAAACTAAAATTCCTGGTTGTCTATATGTAACTTAAGTTCTTGTAATTGAAGAATAAAATGAAAATTGTTTTCATTTTGCAAGAGATCTGAAAATTCGCTCACAGTGTGAAAGCCTTCGATCGCTTAGTATTGAGAGCCTATACGATAGCGCCCACTTTTCTAAACGATCGCACACCCGCATTGCCTAAACGATTGCCCGTGATTTCTTAAATGATCGCTTACGTTTGCTAGACGATCGCTTAGCACGCCGAGTGTAACTAGGTCTTTTTTTTATCCGTAAAAAGATTCCAACTAAACAGGTATGGTGGGACTAGCGTTTTTACAAAAAATCTCTAGCCAACCTTCCTGTAAAAATCGCTTACATTTTGATAGACAATCGATTAGTATTTACTACACGATCATGTACCCCACTCTAAACGATCAAGCATACTCGACTATACGATAGTCTTCTCCTTTCTCCTAGTTGCTTGTTCGTATTACATGATCTCTTTTCCTCCTCCCCTCCACCAATTCCATCAAAGTCCACCCTTTGGATTCTCACTCCGAGAATACTGAAGGCTTCGAGTGGTGGTGTCATCCCCAGTTGCTTGTTGTTCGTGTAGACAACCGTGGTGCTGCTAGGCAAATGCTTACTGGACGAGTAGGAACGAGAGAAATTCGTTCACATTGGACCGCGTTCTTGTGAAGACTGTCTTCAACTGGTAAGTCTCTCGGTCTTTTGTATTTATCTTTTAAAGCATTCAAGTAATTAGTGTTTACAATGCATATCTGTATGTTAGAATGTGTGTGTGAAAATTCTGTCACAATGAAATTCGCTTCCGCTCATAGGCACTCTTGTATAAGAGTTCCTTCAATTGGTATTAGAGTCAGGTTGTCTAGGTTAATGAACCCCTAGGTAGAACATTTAGTGGGAGTACTTGGGACATATGATGCTTCATTTAAACCTTTCACGTTTCTCCTATATAGTCTACACCGTAAGATCTACCCTCAGTCTCGTGGCACCCTAGGAGTGTCCCCCTAAAGTATGGTGTTGAGTAGGTCCAATATAAAGGTGGATGGAGAGAGTGTTCATAGTAAGTGGGAGTGGGAAGTGCGACATCATATCCCACGGTCTCCCTCGTTGGATTGAATAAAGTTACTGCACATCGCCTCGAGGCACCCTCGGAGTGTCCCCTATAGGATGATAATTTTGCATGTTTGTTTATTTGATCTCCTGCAAAAGGATAAGGTTATTTAGTCTCTTGTCCTAATCTTCTTTTTCCCTATGATGGGTTCATTAGGGCGGGACTCTGGCGTCGAAAGCGAGGGGTCGCACTTACGTGGAATTGTTAAAGGTTAACAGTTCTGGACCAAATAAATGGTGGCTGGTAGGTTCAGTTCCAAGAGTTGGTTCTACCTAATGGTTGATAATGTCTCATCCTAGTAAAGGGGCATCTGATCACCCCACCGTTGACGTTTGTCCTACCTCGCTGGGGCATCATTGCAAAATAGAAGTCTTTACACTTAGGGCACTTGAAATCGTTTTTGCTAAAATTAATTGGTTAAAATGTGGTTTAGCAAAATCTTATAAAGGTTTGTTCGTTTTTCAGCGACAAGTTTTCAAAATGGCTACAACCACGTTAACTTTGCTTAGTGTTGAGAAACTTACTGGCGACAAATTTTCAACATGGAAACATATGATCACGACTATTTTAATCATCGAGGATCTCATGGTTGCCCTTACGGAGGTTTGTCCTCCTATTCCAGCTCCCAACGAAATGTAGGAGCATATTCGAGACATGAAATGTAGAAAATGTCGTATCTAACATATCAACATCGTGCATAACAACAATTTTGAACTGATTTTAGATAACGCGGAATTGTAATCACTTAGGAAGAATTACTGATTTAAAATCTTGTAGCCTTAAATGCATCCACTCATAACGAGCTTTAGGAAGAATAACTGTTTTGTTATGATTATATTTTTCTTTCAAAATTTTTCATAAGATATGAGGATCTTTTATTATAAGATACTCCATTTTTAATCCCTAGTGGATATGATGATGAAGGAAAATCATAACTTTTTCCTTGTCCTGACTGGATGTCGTATTTCCTTCTTCAATTGTTTCTCCCAAGTTCTTAACATCCAGGTGGATTTCCGCATCGAACACCCATGACAAATAATTATTGTTATTAATATCAAGTGCTTCGAATCCTAATTTCGTAAGGTTTTTTATGACAAAACTATCCCAAAATATTGTATTTATATTAGAAATCTAATATGTACTAACATATGCAAAATAACATTTAATTTAATAATTATAATCAAGAGAAAAAAATCGACCTACTTTTAGGACCTACATTCAGTGATGGAAACGACATGGGCTCGTGTTGATAACGTTTTGTGAAATTCGGAGCACAACGAGAACATGTATATGAATAAAATATAATATGATAATATATAAATATAATAATAAATAAATCAATATAATAAAAAAATAAAAATATATTAATTCTATTTATTAATAGGTGATTGGGTCACGTGGTAAATGATTGTAATGGCTGCAAAATCCCTATGTATGATTATGTTTTTAGCATAAAGTCTTTTGGTTGAGGCTGAGAGTTAACAGGTTCCAAAGGAAGGAAGAAAAATGAAAAATTCAAATTTTCCTTTTTGTATTATTAATATTAAAACAATAATAATAATAATAATAATAATAATAATAATAATCTTTGGTCATTACTTCGTTTTTTCCCCCGAACTTCCAAGGCTTCGAACTCCATTAATGAGCTATCCAATTTAATTATCATTACCATCATGTCAAAATTAAATGTTTTCAAATTAAGAGATTAATTGTACTAAGTAACAATTTAAGAGGGATATATTTATAAGTAATAGATATATGAGCATTGCTTAATTTTTTAAGAAAAAATATCACTTTATAATCTTAAAAGTGATAATCTTAAGTTTTTTTTATATGTATCCATTCATGGCCCATTCATTACATCATGTTAAAAGAAATATAATGTGAAATTTATAAATATTGTATCAATTAAACTTATAGACCTTTATAAATTAATAAATTTAAATTCTTAGATAGATTTTCCTTTGAAAAACGTCTATATATTTATTTAATATTCCATCTTGTTAAACCTGCAATTGGATACGTCTACACATATTTGAGAATTAATGCATACATGATTCTTGAAAGTAACCATGATAAATAAGTCAAATTGATTTAGCTTATAAAATTTTAAGGTCTTGTTTGGTAACCATTTTGTTTTTTATTTTTATTTTTTAAAATTAAGCTTATGGACACTATTTCTACCCAAAATTCTTCATTTGTTATCTAACTTTCGCAAATGGTTTAAAAAACAAAGTCGAATTTTGAGAACTAAAAACAAGTAGTTTTTGTTTTTGAAATTTGGCTAAGAATTCAACCATTGTAGTTGTGAAATATACAAATCATTGTAAGAAATATGGATGAAATATTCTTAATTTTAAAAAACAAAAAAAAAATGATAATCAAACGGAATCTAAGAGTTTAACTAATTCAAATTATATGTTTCATACTATATTGGTCATTCGAAATCTAGAAGAAGATATAAATTGATAATTGTGAGTTTATATTAGATAAAAATGATATTTAAAAAAAGTATATTTTTTAAAGAAAAAAATTGCATAACAAAGAAATGTGAAGATAATTGCATTGATAATTTTTTGTCTCTGTTTTTCTTTTAAAAGAAATATTTTATGCCTCTGTTGTTATAATAAAAAGGCAACATTTATTAATGACCGGTGTGAGAAAGAGAATATTTATCCTCCAATAAAAGAGAAGTACTTTCTTTTCTTTTAATTATAATGATTACTAGGCACCCATGGAAGAGAGGGTGGAAATATTAATTTTGATGGGTAAATATTTCATTGAATTTAAAAATTTCTTTGCCGACCACATAATTCTCGGAAGAAAAAGCCAAAAACTGCTAAATTGTAGAGAGTTTTATTTTAGAAAAATTATTTTAAAGGATAAAATTATTTAAAATATTTATAAAATATATTAAAATTTCAAAATATATCAATGATACATTCAGATAGATATTGATAACTTTTATTTACGTCTATCAGAAACATAGAAATTTATCAATGTCTATTAATAAATAACTTCTAAAATTTTACCATATTTTTTATATTTAAAAGCCCTCTATTTTATTTTCTAAAAGATTTAGAAAACTAAATATTTGCAGAAATATTAAAAGAAAAGCTTAAAAAAAAAAAAAAAAAAAAAAAAGCGCTCCTTTTCTTTCACACATAACAAAAATTAATAATTAACTTTTTTTTTTTTTTAATGAAGCATCAACAGTTTTTTGATCGAGTACAACCTGTATCAAATCTCTTCCTTTTTGAAACCTTCTTTCAATGGCCTCCAACAAGAACTTTCCACAACAAAAGCTTTATCTGAACAAGTAAATTTCCATGGCATTTTTGACAGCGCATTAAAAAAAAAAACAAACAAAAGTTTAAGCGTTTTTTTGTTTTTGTTTTTTCTGGTTCAATTTTCCACAAACCAAATCGCAGTTTTCCAAAATTTCTCTCTACTTTCTTAGTTATTTTCCCTATTCTCTTTGACAAATCTAATAAAGCGTTTTTTTTTTCTTTCCCGTTTTTAGTCTCCTGATTCAGTATTCGGCAGCTAAATTGCATTTTTTGAGTCATCACTATAGTGGGGAAAATTTCCGACCACATGAATATCATATCCTTTTCGGTAAATTTCCTTGATAAATAACAGTAGACTCTACTTTAATGTAAGAGAATCATTTAAAAGTATGTTGACGTAACATACCATCACCGGAGGAAATTTTCATAATATTGAAATTTTATGACAGTCCATAACACAATCCAACAGACAGGGTCCAAAAGATTCTAAAAAAGAATCAAGCAAAGTTTTAGAAACGAAATCGACCCAACAAAAAGTTCTATATTTGCAAATGGAAATTTGGAAATGAGCAAAGTTTTAAACGAAATTCCGTTTGGGGAACCTGTTCCGATGAAGTTTCTATTTTCAGCACAGCTATAATTTGGAAGCTACTTTTTTGCTGAAGTGATTCCCAACAAAAAGTTTCATAACATTATTACCAAACTACTTCCAAATCCACAGAGCACAGGGCAAGAGCCAAGATCCATCAAATATGTAAACAAATTCGATTTCAATTTATGAAATTAATCATAATCTCAACCTAAAGTAACAGAAACAGGGGTCTCAAGAATTACACATTTTAACAAAAAGAAGGAAAATAAAACAAAATAATTAATCAGAACAAAAAGAATAAAAAGAGAAGAAAAAGGGGAAAAGCTTAAGGTTATGGTGTAGAGTAAATGCTAAAATAATACACTACATCTGATTTCATACAGAGCGAGACACCCCGAGCGAGAATTTACCAGAAGCTTAGTGAGCGAGTTCATGATTCGGAGTCAAGAACTCGCTCACTCTTCTTCATGACTCGGACTGAGCTTCCGAGTTGTAGCCGCTAGTACCTGGAGCCGGCGTGGTCGAAGTCGAGGTTAGGGTTTCGTCTTCTCTCCGTCCTCTTGCGAATCCTTCCGGTATCGATTTCACTGTTCTGAAGATGCTTCGGAAAATTCTGATCTTGATCAAACCTCGTCTCGGCGGCAGCTCCGACGGCCGCTTCAACCGTTCTTTGTTCGAATTCATTGAAATTGAGGTCCGAAACGGTGAAATTGGTGAGAGAATTGGCGAATTGAGTGATTGGAGCAGAGTGAAGGAGTAAGAAGGCAGCGAGAAGCTGCGGCGACGGCGGCGGATGGCGGGCGTCGGCTGAGCCTGGAAATATATATTTCTTTTTTGGGGAAGGAAAATTGTCGATAAAGAATGTGAGATAAAAGGGGGGGTTTTATAGAGGGAGATGGGTAAATTGGGGATTTCCCTTGCTTAGCTTGTTTACGAAGTCTGCTACAGTGTTTTAAGAGGAGGGTCCTTTTTTCAAATTTTTAAAAACTTAGGGGTACCATTAGTTTATTACAACAGAAGGGCAAATTTGTCCATTAATTTACATTTCTTTGGACCCTAATTATATGTGATGTCATTTAGATGCATGAGTTTGCCATGTATATCAAATTTTGAATATGTATTTTGATGATCAATAAAACTTTTGAAATTTTATTATTAAAATAAAGCATCAAACTAGTTGTATTTGATAATGTATGTAATAGATGTGTATATATATGTATGTATGTATGTATGTATGTAATAGATGTGTATACATATGTATGTAATGGATGCATATATATATATGCATAAATACATGCATGCATATATGTAGTATGTATGTATGTAATAGATGTATATATATATATATATATATATATATAGCATAGATACATGTGACATCCCAAACTTTTATGTAATATAAATTATTTTGTAATATTTGAGGATAATTTTAGATTTTTTAAAGGTTAAATTGGATTATTGTAGACGGATAATTCTATTTTAATATTTATCCATAAAAGAATCCTAAAGGAAAATTTAGATTTATGTCAAAAACATTTCAATATTTGGATCTTGGAAAAGATAGTTAGAATTAAGATAATTGATTTGGAATTATTTTTCTAAAAGAATTTTGGATTTTAAATCCAACTGGATTTTGAAATTGAGGAAGGAAAGGGAAAGGGTTTTAAGTTGCTAAATAGGTGATTGGGTTAGGGTTCATTTATATGTTTAGAGAAAAAAAAAAAAAAAAAAGAAAAGAAAAGTAGAAAAGAAAAAAAAAGAAAAGAAGGAAAAATAATTTTTTCCCCTCCCCGCCACGCGCCCCCCGCCGCCCCCCGTTTTCGTTTCGTCACGCACCCAGTTTTCTTCGGTGCAGCGTGAAGCCCTAGCCGACCAGCTTGCGTTCCAGCCACCGTCGTCGACTGCACGCCGCTGAGGCTCTCAGCCGTGGCCAGCCATCCCCGTCCGAACAGCCGCCGTCAGCCGTTAACGAGCCCGTCCGACGCCGTCGCGTCAGTTCTTTTTCACGTCCTCCGTCCGGCCACTACTTATTCACTTTTTCCATCACTAGATCTATCGATTTGGGTAAGATTTCTGTTGTTTGGGTTTGTTTTTTTATTGATTCATGAATATCCATTATCTTTTGGCATCAATCAATTGGTATCATTGTGTTTCAACTTTGGAAGTTTTTTGGTGTTAGGTGAAATTGGAATTTGTTTTAGCGAGTTTTGGTAAGTTTTATGCTTGATGACCCTCTTGTAGATTAATTTTGATTGTTGAGAAATTTTGAAAAAGTATTTTGGAAGTGACTTTTTTTTTTTTTTTTTTTTTTTTAACCAAGCTACATATGTTTAATTTATTTGAGACATTGATAGTGAATTATGTGTTTGATTCAAGCTTTAATTATGTAAGCCTAATTTCAAGGTATGATTAGGGACTTATTCAATAATTTATTTATAAAGCTTCATGAAATTCATTTTTATTTTAAGGGACCCAACAAAAGATTTTTCGGTTATTTAGATTTTTTTTTTAAAAGTTATTTATTTAGTAAAATTCTTTTATTTTTAGTTAGCATTTATGATAGGGTTATTTTGAAATTTATGCATGTGTGTCTTTAATATCGACCTAGTTTAAGTCATAGAAAGTCGGGTTGTTACAATATATATGCATAGATACATGCATGTATGTGTATATATACATACATGTATATATACACACACACATACATATACATAGTATTAATTTTCAATCTAATATGTCAATATTTTTACACTTTCATGGGTTTAGCATGGATATGAATGATAAATCGATATTTTCATTATATAGTAAAAAATCCATGAAACACGAAAACATAAACAACAAATGTCATTAATGTGAATATAATATAAATAATAAACATTCTAATTTGTTTACAAAATTATTGAATATATTTATTCACTATATTTTTAAATTTTTTGTTTTTATAATATTTTTAGAAATATCTATTAGTATCAACATTTTATTGATATTTCTCCAACATTTTTGTTGATATCAACATTTTAAACCTTGCATATAGAAAATGAAGACACACACTTGGTAAGAATATAACTCCATTTTTAAAGTGGATAAATTGCACACACATATATATATACACAAATGTGGAAAGTGCAAGGTGGATGATGTAGTATGAGGTGGTATCGTAGGATATGTAGATGTTTGTATGCTTGACACGTGGTAATTGTAGAAAATGATGAATGCATGAGACAGAAAATTATGCAAATGATGAATAGGTTGTGAAATGATGAAGTTAAGTTTAATATGATGGATGTGTGAAATGATGAAGTTATGTTTTGAAAAATCTAAATATAATAAAGAAATAGTGATTTTCTAAATAAATAAAGTAGATGTTTAAAATATAAAAATTGCTGAGAAACTTGAATTTTGTAATTAGGAGTTGGAATAACAAGGTAATACGTGGAGAAATGAAGAACTTTTATTAAAATTTTTGACAGAGTACAAGTTCTTTTTTCTCTCAAAGCAAAACAATCAAAAGATTAGAAAAAGACTTCTATCTTTTGATCCATATTAAGCTTCCTTTATATACAGATGGGAAGCTTTTCATGCAATACATTAATAGGATATGTTATAATTTACTATGACACGTTATTCTTAACATCATGGGTTGTAGGACACGTTTTTACTTAAAGTTTAAAATTACAACTGTACAGTACTTTGATATATTAAAACCTAAATTGATATACGTACAACACTTTGTCTTAATTTACAATTTGAGAATTTTGTCTTCTACTAATTTGGATCGGTGGATTGGGTTTTGGCGTAAATATGATGCATAAAATTTACAAAATCGTTTTCATCCTCTTCTTCTTGAATGTTGAATGTATTTTCTGAAGGAACCCTTATTCAAGAGTACCTATGAGCGGAAGCAGATCTTTCCAATTCATTATGACAGAATTATCGCATATACATTCGAACATAATTTCATAATGGGATCAAGAAATCATACCAGGTGAAGATCTCTTTTTCATAGCAAGTCTGAAGCCCAACCATCTACCTCAAACAATCACCACTCGGACAGAAGGAAACGGAGAAGATAACACCACTTAGAGCCCTCAATATTCTTGGAGTGAAAATCCAAAGTGTGGGCTTTGTTCGGATTTGGTAGAGGAAAGGAGGAAGAGCGATCGTACATTACGATCAAGCAAGTAGGAGATGCGGTTGTCTGTCACATAGACAATATGCTTGATCGTTTAGGTGAAGTATATGATCGTGTAGTAAAAGTAAGCGATCGTTTATAAGATCGTGTAGGAAAAGGTAAACGGTCATCCAAACGATCGTGTAGGAAAAAGGGTGAGTGATCGTCCAAATGATCGTGTAGGAAAAACTAAGCAATCGTCTATACGATCGTTTAGTAAATATCGGGAGCTAAACGATCGCTTAGGAAAAAGGTAAACGATCATTCAGATAATAGCGCGCGACGGTGTAATTGGTATGCGATCGCTTAGCAATATTGTATATGTAAGCGATCGTGCAGTCACTATCGTATAGCATTGATTTCTAAAGAATGACACTATCTTTTTCACAATATCCGCGCGCCTCGAGATCAACACACCATCTGCTATTTATAATGCATTCATCCGTTATTTAGAACGAAGATGCCGTCTTCCCATTTCCTTTATAATCGTCCAATGAATGTTGATCTTATCACATTCATAACTTATAATTAAATCATATATTAATTATAATATTTTTCCTCCACTAGATAAATCATATTTATATTCCAATTTCCTTCAAATTAATGTATCTCATATATAAAGTTAATTATATCATATTTAATTAACTCGTTCAATTATATCATATATAATCAAACTCCCTCTTGTCAATTTGAAACATTTCAAATTGACCCAAAACTGACTCTCAACTTGTATCCAAGCTATTAAGAGGACCTTATGGACCCATGGCTCGAAACTCCCAACGGTACGTGAATAACAGACTAAACTCTTTAGTCACGATATCCACCATCCGTTAACTGCCAACATTCCACTAAAGACGACAGTTGAACTCTTCTCGCCATAGATATATTTCTATGTCCATTGGATATAACCAATCATCAGCACGATGACCCTTCATAGATGCTCGTAATTACAACAGGCCAATTTACCGTTTTGCCCTTGTAATTACATCTTCCTTCTTTAAGTATCACTGATCCATCTAATGAACAATACAACATAGTCCTACTATGTGTGAACACCTCTCGGGCCATGAGAAGGTGCGTGCGCCACATCGTTCAAGCCATGGAATTAGCCCTCAAGGGAACTATCTATCTACTTACCCCTGCTTCAGGAAAGGAGTGCATTCCATCTTGTGTAGCTGAGTTCCCAGCTCCCAAATCAGACGAATCTCCCAAAATTGTAGTTTGAGTCAGCGTTCTGGCCACTCGCACCCATGCAAAATCAAAGAACCGCCCTCAATGGCAAGGTTCCCAACTCACTCAGGTTGAGATCATGTTACTTATGGTCATCCTAGTGAAATGAAGTCTCAGTTATGAACGGTGTTATATAATGAGACGTTAACACTTCGTGGTCAGGTCTTATACAAACTCTTTGTATAGGACGCCTCCGCTCGCATGTCCCCTAACGAATGATCAGGATCAGACATCTGTGACAAAGTCACAAACACTTGTGGACACATTCCACAAAGCGAGCCACATCTGTAGCGTTACCAGGATAAGGTTTCCCTCCTATATCCATATACTATAGATCATTTTAGTTATCACTCAAGATATGATCCACTTGTATGTCACCACATACACGCTTAAGTTACATACAGATAACCAGGGATATTAAGTTTATTGGTTTGTGGTAAAATCTAAATGTGCAAAGTCAAGTAGTGAAGTAAATATCATTTATATTATGCATCACAAGTGTTTGTATAAAGTTGTTTACAAACTACTGGACACAAGACTTTAGGGCACAAACCCCAACATTTTCTTCTTGGTTAGTAGTGGATTGAGACGAAATTTTTTGAAGGATATATTGAGTTCTTCTTCATTTGATACTTATGCCATTACAACCACTAGTCTTTATTTTTGAGTCAAGAATTGTTGACTTTTTTTTGTAGGTTTGGCTTCATATTGTGGAGATAGATGGAAAACCATTTTTCCACCATATTTTTTGAAGTAACAACTATGTTAAATTTGTCCCACCTCTTGATTCTGTATGTTCGAAAAAGACGGAAGATTCTATTTGATTATGTTATTAAGTAATTCCAGCAAAAGATCCATACCAAATTAAAATAATTTGAAAAACGTAGAGTTTGTCAAAAGAATTTGAGAAAAGATTATTTGAAAAGTATTAACTTCCAATAATTTGGTATGATAGGATAGCCTCATCAAGGCCAAATATATCCCACCAATCATTAAATCATAATGAAAAATTTTGAATACATGTTTTGTCAAACATTATGAACTAGGAATGTTTAAATTGGTTTAACCAAACATATTATAGAAGCATTTTGATAATCGATGCATGAATAAGTTTGTGGAAGAAATTGATGAGAAAATATTTTTTCGGTATAAATACTTTAATTCCATTTGGTTGGAGTTAGAACACGAAGAATCCTAACTTTTGAAAAGGCAATTCCGTTGGGGTCGTCTTTATTTCTATTATGAGTGATTTCAATTGAGTCGGTATCAACAAGAGTAAATTCATAGAATAAACGTTTTTTTTTTTGTGTGAATGATTTGGAATAAAATGAAAATTCGACAAAAATATTTTTTGGATTGTTTTTAGACTAAATACCTAGGAATTATGGCTCAAAAGTTGTAATATGTGAAGTTTGGGTTTTATTATGGTAAGAGGTGGATGAAGATGGTCGATTATTAAAGGTTTTGTTTGAGGGTATAACTTTTGAATTTTGAGAGTTTGAGTTTGTAACGACTTGGATGTAAGTGATTGGAGGAGTGGATGACTCCTCAGTTTTGATAGCAGAAGAGTTGATTGTCATGCAGAAGGCCTTAAAGGGATGGATGATCCCAAAATTTGAAATTTGTTTGATAACGGTATTGTTTGATGATTTTTACCTTTTCGATCCTCCATTGCTTGTGATGATTCTCCTTTGAAAATTGAAACGCTTGAGAGTACGAGGTTTTAGTTTGTGGAGGTGTTGAACGTTGTTATTGTTTTTTTTTTTTTTATCACGATCATTATTTTCTTCTTTCTTACAAGTATAATTCATTTTTTCTTCTCTCTCTCTTTCTCTCTCTTTTTCACTTTTGCTTAAATAAATTCTCTTGTGGGGTAATCAGGAAGGGATTTTGTACTTCTTTTTATAACTTCAATTTTGAAGTCAAAACAAGAAAGTATTGCATGCCATCTGGACGAAAATTGTTGAGAAACCAAATTTTTAACATCATTTTCTAAAACATCTGTAGCTGCTTTGCAATCAACACGTATTAAAAAGATTTTGTTGATTAAACCACTTTGGAATTTGTTTATACATAAAACAATTGATAAAATCTCCTTTTTTATGGTTGAATAATTTTGCTGAGATCCTAGCCAGATACCTGAATGATATCTAACTAGTTGTTTGATCATTGATGGACTTTTTGAGGATGCCACCATATCTTATATCTGATGCATCTGTTTCTACAATGAGTCATGCATGTGGATTGATGATCGATAAACATGGAAGACTCTTGTCTAGATCTTTGATGGTTTTAATGATGCATGTATGTTGATGAGTCCACGGAAGGAAGTTTTCCTAAGTCTTTGATATAAAGGTTCATATGTTTGTCTCAAATTTGGAATAAAGTCTGATATATACATGAAAATTTGTTAGCAAATTCTATCAATCTTTAGAGTGATTTTATTTTTCCTTGAAAAATATTGTATCCTAAGGACCTTTTTTTATTTTTTATTTTAGGTAGAGAAACAACTAAACCACTTCATTTAGTTATTTTGTAAAATATTTTTAAATATTTAAAATGTTGAATTAAAAAAGATTGTTAAAAGATTGAAACATCATCACTATAAACAATTGTGAATTCTTGATATGGATTAAAAATCTCATTCATAATATTTTGAAATTAAGAAAGGGCATTTTTGAATCCGAATTACATTACATTCTATTCGTATTATCCAAATGGAACATTGAATGTTGTTTTATACTTATCTTTTTCACCAATTTGAATTTGCCAAAATCCAGATTTCATATCAAATTTTGAGAAGACTAAGACATTTTGTCTTCAATTGATTAAGTCATTTTTGTTTGATATGGGATAACGTATCCATTCTAAGATAAAATTTAAAGGTTTGTAATTGATTACAAGATGAGACACTCCTCGTTCAATTTCTGCTTGAATATAACATAAAAAGTTGCACAACTCCAGGGTGATTTACTAGGTCGTATGAGTTATTTTTCTAAAAGTTCTTAAATTTCTTTATGATAGTGTCTTAATAGTTCATGATTCATCTGTATAAGTCTTGCTTTGGTAAGAATTTTTGGTTCATGAAAACTTTTAATGTATGGTAGACTAACAATTTGCTACTTTCTTTCCTAGAAGACATTAGGAATAGAAGCACATATTTCTTTTTCAAATTAATTCCTTGATGTGATTAATTTATTTTTTAATATAAGGATCATCTAGTTGTTTTTCAAATTTTTTTATGATTTATTTCTACTTTTAGAAACTGTATTTGTTGAGTTTTTCTTTTAATAGAATTAACAATTTTAAATATTGAGGAATATTGAATAAAATGTATTGTTTTAGTAGATATGAAATTTACAAATTTAAAGGTAATATTTTGATCTAAATTTTTTGAAATTATTCATTTCTCATTTACCGAGAGTGGATAAAGTTGGGGTAGGAATGAAGTTCCTAACATTATTTCTTCATCTAAGTCCTTAACTAATATAAATGTATTTTTAAAACAATATCCTTGATTGCAAATATGTGCATTTGAGAGTTTGCAGCGAATTTTTAATCTTTGACCATTGACACCATGTAATTTTTCTGAGTTTTTTTTCCAGAGTATTGAGTAGGTATAAAACCTTCTCATATACAGTTTTGATCAACTCTTGAGTCCATTAAAACCTAAGAAGTCAAATGGTATACCTTATTTATGACAAGGTTAATAATAGAGTACCATTTGTGTAATTGAACTTTATTGATAAGGTTGGTAAAAGACTCATGAAAAATTTCATTGGCTTTGTTATCAATTTCAATATTTTTAGGATTTTCAGAAGTGGGAAGTTAATCAATTATTTGTTGAGTTTGAAGTGATAATAGTTCAAATTTAATTTGAGAATTTTCTTTTTTAATGTTAGATATTTCTTCTTTTATTGTATTTATTTCTCTTTGAAGGTTGGAAATAGTTACTGGTTTTGTTTTAGGTTTGAAGTGAGAAAATATATCTTTAAGATTGTTATGTTGGAAATTTTGTTGTTTAGGTTTTTCTATAACAAGATCTTTAAGTTTTTTGAAATATTCTTTTTCAATTTATGGATTTTCAATTTTTCTAATGACTTCAAAAAGAATTTCTTGGTCTCTTGAAATGATATTTATAGTTTTATTACCTGTACATGTTTCTATTTGATTATTACTAGAGGATAATGATGTTTCAGAATTAGAATTATCAGTATTTTCTTGGATTTAAAAAATTTGGTCATAAGAGGATTCTTCATTGCTGTATGACGAAGAGGAAGGGTCTGTACGTATTATTAAATTTAATAATTGAATTTTTTAGTCTTCTTCTATTTCTAAATTATTAATTTTCTTTTTCATAGGATAGTTGGAAGCAATGTGTCCTTTTTGCCTACATTTATAAGAAGTAATTTTTTTCTCTTCTTAGTAGTTTTATAATTCTTATATATATATATATATATTCTGTTTTGATTTATAATTTTGTTTGTTTTGGTTATTTTGAAAATATCATTGCATTCTATAGTGTTTTCTGTAAAAGTTTCTTCTAAATTTCTTGGGTCGCTTTCGTGCTAATCGAACATGTATTTTCTCATAATCATATTAAGCACAAAAAGATCCAAGTTCCTACTTTTGCTTATGAAATTCATTTTTCATTTTTGCCTTTAATTTAAGGTTTGTACATAAAGCTAATCCTTCATTGTTGATAAAGTTAATTAGTTCAATGTAGGTTAGATTATCAAAAGGAATTGTACCTTGATAAGTTTGTCTTATTGTTTACGTACCTTTTTAGCAAATAATTTTGGTAATCCTGAGAGAAATTTTTCTTTCCAATATTTATTGTTGCAGTCTATTCGGGTGTAAACTTTACTTAAGAAAACATCTTTATACCATCTGAAATCTTGAAGTTTTGGACAAGTAAGGTTCTAAAGTATTTCAAAACTTCATTCTTGGCATTGAACAGGTTCTCCATTAAAGTTTTTGGTAATGGTGTAAATCAAAGTTGCAATAGTATTTTGCGTTTAATTTATTCCTAAGTCACTTTGTTCAACTTTAATGGCAGTTAATATTCTTGTTTTGTCACTTGAGAATACACAATTATCCCACAATCCTTTTAAATTTCAAGTGAATCCAAACATTTAAGCAATTTGGTAGTCTGTATTTTCGTGTATCTTTTAAGCAGTGGCGGCTAAGGTCATCTCATGCATTAAATTTAGAATTTGATGTTCAGTCATGCCATCTATATTCCATTCATAGATGTCATTTCCTGTATATTGAGTCTGGGTTAATTGATGTCTCTCTTCATATTGCATGTCAGAGAGAGATGGTTTGGTATAATAATTTCTTAATTTTAAGTATCTAGGATTTATTATCTTTTGAAGAGTGGGAATCTGAAATTGTTCTTCCAGGTTATCATCAAAATTCTCTTTTAGTTTTATGTATGTCAGAATGATTTTCACCAGGAGTTTCATTTATAGTATTAACTTCTGATGTTGATGTATTTAATGTTTTTGATGAATTTAGGTTTAAGTTTTGTAATTGAAGGTTAATTTTGTCTAAAGTATTATTGGATTCTTTACTTGAAAAATGAATTAATTTTAAATGTTTATCTGAAATTTCAAAAGGTCTAAATAAAGGTTGTCTTATCAATTGGTTGAGGTTGTGATTTTATAGGATAATGTTAGGGTTCAAGTTTAGAATCTATTCTTTCCACTGGGTTAGATATTGCATGTAAAATTTTATTGGAATAATTATTTTGTAATTATATATTTTTAATATCTTTTAATGTCGGTAATTTTGTTTCGATTTCAGGTACGTCAATTATTTTGAAAGGAAAAGTTATTACTTCTTGATTATTGTTATTTTGAAACTTAATTTCTTCTAAAGGGGGACATGTAGAAGTTATGTATCTTTTAGGATTTGTAGTCTCCCATGTGGGAGAAGAGGTATTTGTTTTAATAGTTTGATATGAAGGAGATGTAATGTTTTGATAATATGTCCTATATTTCATCCAATTGAAGAAATATATTTATTTTGAGTTTTTCTATTGTTTTGTAATATTCATCATGAATTTCACTTTGTTCAGTTTTGTTAAAGGATTCAACATATCTCTTAAGAGTTTATTTTTGTCCGACCAAAATTCTTTATTTAGTTCTATTTTGCTAATTATAAAGGATTTGGAAATAACATTTAATAGATTAATATTTTGCATATCAGAATGGGATGTAGGTAAAGTTGGATCCTTATCTTTTATATAAAAAGATTGTGGCATTGTATTATCAAACCGAACTCCTTGAAGGTTTATAGAAGTACTTGGTTGAGGAGGTTTATATGTCGTAGAAAATCTAGGAAGTTCCATTTTTGAAGATTGAAACTGTATTTTTACAATTCCATCTTCATTTTCAATAATTTGGGTTAATTTTTGATCTTCAATCGATGGTTTAAAGGCGTCTTCTAAATTCCATTTGGGATTATAAGTAATTTGATTCCAAGATAACATTGTTGGAGTAAGCGTATTTGAGTATTGAGTATTAGCTTCAATTAGAAGGGTTTGATCTTTAGGAGAAGTCCTAAGAGCTTTAGGGGATAAATTTGTATGCATTAATTTGTAATATATTCGAAATATTCCTACAATGGATTCAGTTTGTGGTTTCCAACCCATATTTAGAATTTTAATATCAAACATTAAAGATTGAAATATATTTGGATGACTTAATAAAACTGAAAAGTTTGGATAACAATTGAAGTAAACTGGTCATCTTTCTAGATTTGATTCAGCTATAGAGAGTACTGAATTTTAAAAGTTTCTATGTCTTTTATCACGTAATAGTAATAGATTTAGAATATCTAATCTTATCCTATAAAGAGATTTTATGGCAATTTAAACTAATCCTATATGAAGAAATTTCTATTTTTCTTGGTGTTGAAGAATTGATTGTCTTGAGAATAAACAAAGAGTTTCTGAGAGTCTATTAATTGGGACTAATTGTTCTTTTGTCTTGATTCTATAGTCTTGAAGAAAATCAAATTTTCCTATATGATAAATAATTTTAATATCCACTTTTAGTATATGCCAATTATGGAGGCTTTTTTCTATTTTTGCTATCTGAAGCTCTTGACTATTGACTACGGAGAGTTGGAAATCATTTGTATAATCTTCAATTATATTTGAGTATTTTGTAATATGGGTTTTAGAGAATATTTTTCCAAGTAACTTAGACATTAGAAATTTATATCTTAAAATCTTATTAAGATTCTAATTATCTATTATGACGAATAATCAGGATGCTAAAATTCTACAACATTGGAACTCCAAGCTTACCAATAATCTTACGATTCTGCTGTCGGGAACACAAAGTTTACCAAAATACTATTCAATATAATTAATTAGCAAAACTTGATTATTATCACAAAAGATACTTAGAATAATATTAAAACAAAGACCAATAAATCTTTAATGCTAATTTAATTGAACTAATACACTCTGCTAGTAATGCTTAGCTCTGATAACATTTTTTACGTGCGCATATGGCCAGTGCGAGATGGATGCATGTAGCATGAGGTAACATTGTAGGATATGTGGATGTTTGATTAATTTAATATGATGCATGCAATTATATATATATATATATATATATATTCCTACAAATGGATATAGATTAAAATAAGGGAAAAAGTACCTCTTTTTGGTTCCTAGATTTTAGGTCTAGTCTCAATTTGGTCCCTAAGTTTCAAAATTTTACATTTTTAATCTTTAGGTTTTGAGTTCCATTTCAGTTTGCTCCCTAAGTTTCAAAATGTTATAATTGTACCATTGAAATTTGAGCGTTGTTTCAATTTGGTCCCTATGTTTCAAAATTTACACTATCAACCTCAATTGTTCATTAAATACTCAACTTTTTAAGCAACTAAATAACTTTCTGCTAATATCTATTAATTAATTTAGAAGAATTATAATTTGTTGGCGCTTGAATCTCATCCTCGCTGGGCTTTGCTGCAAGTGTCTAGTGGTCTTTATCTTTGGTTTGTTTCTCCTTAGTCTGCTTTGAATATTCTCCGAGCTGACAGCGCAAGAGTTTCTCGTACTGGTGCGGTGTTAAGCCTATTAAATTCCGATGCTTAAATTAGTACAAGGAATGACAAATTCAAGTAAACACAAAAGAAGTAAGGTTTGGTCTCTTTTTTGAAAATTACTTACTTTCCTCCTTTGGGTTCGTTGAGTGGGGCTATTTATAATCCTGTCATGTGACACAAGGCTATGGTTACGTGTGACGATAAGGGTTCCAGGGACGTTTTAAGTGCTCGAGGTTGTAGGATGTCAGTCTCGTCTTAACTCGATTATTTTTCGATTGGTATATATTCGCAGACTCGATTAGTTGGTCCAAACCTCGAGTCACTGATATTTTCTTTTTGGGACCACACTCCCTAAACAGTATGATGTCACTAAGATCTAAGGTTATATGATGTCACTTGAACAGTATGTGGTTGCCATACAGATAGTTCATGTTCAAGTAATAACCTAAAAGGTTTGCAGTAAATGGATGAAGGTTGGATGCCTTATCTTGGTAACACTGCGGATACGATCCACTTTGTAATTGTTACATGAGATGTAAGTTTTATAAACAATATGAACCATATTATTCATGTAGAGACATGTAGTGGAGGTATCTTGTATAAAGGAGTTTATACATAGACCAGACTGCATAATAATTAGTTTCTCTTTATAACATCATTACTTGAAGAAACTAATATTTCACTAGGATGACCATAGGAGACATGACCTTATTCCTGAGTGAGTTGTGAATTCCTGTTTATGACGACAATCCTTTGATCTGTATGGATGAGAGTGGCCATGATAGCCGACTCAACAAGTCTACCATTTTTGGGATTTGTCTGATTAGGGAGCTGGGAACACAACTACACAAGATGGAATTCACTTCTTCCCATTCCCTGAGAAAATAGATAAATTGCTCCTTTAACCGCTGATTCTAAGTCTTGAACAATGAGGCCTCAACCTCTCATTAGCCTGAGAGGTGTTAGTTTGTAGTTGGACTATAAACTGTTTATTCATTAGAGGAATCAGTGATACTTAAGGAGTTAGATATAACTATAGAGGTAAAACGGTAATTTGACCTAGCTGTAGTTATGAAAGATTTTTGAAGGGTAGACTCACTCTTGATTAGTTATATCCATGGACACAGAAATATATCTACAGTGCGAAGAGTGCAACTATCGATCTTTAGTGGAGTGATCAGTAGTTAATGAATATTGATTAATTGGATTAAAAGAGTTTAATCAATTAATCTCATATCATTGGAGCTTCTAATTTATAGGTCCCTAAGGTCTCTTGGCTCACTAAAGGATAGTAATGATGAATGATTTAAATTGAAATCAAATGAAGAAATTTTATATTAATAAAATTAATATATAATGGTTAATTATAGATGTGATCTATAATCCAAATTATGTAAAAAAGATATATTTAAATAAGATTCAAATATTAGATACATATGAATTAGATTCATAAAGAAATCTATACATATAAATGAGTGATATCTATATGTTAATTAACTCCATATTAAATATGATTTAATATAGTTACTTACTTAATTAATTAATAGTTAATTAATTGATTAAGAAATTATGGAGATTGGAGGTTAGCATAAACATATGATATTTATGATGATTAATTAAATATATATTAAATAATATTTAATATATGGTTATTTAATTAATTAGCACTAAGGGCATAAAAGAAAACTCTTGGAGAAGGGGTTGACCCTTCTCCATATAAATACATCCTTATAGCCATTTTAGGTAAGGTTTTGATATCACACAAAAACCTAGCCTCCACATTCTCTCTAACTTCTTTCTAGAACTCTCTAACCTTTTCCTCCCCAAAGTTCTTGAAGACCATATTTCCAAGTTCTTTGAATCCTAGAGAATAGCAAAGTAACTCCATTGGTGGTGTTCTACTACGTTGGAGAAGTTCGAGATTATTAACAATGGTGGAAGAAGAAAACTAGAAGAATCAACAAAGGTAAGGTTTGATTTCTCCTATTCTTCCTTTTTATTTGAATGTTTATCCTAAAATTACATGTTTTATTTTACTGTTTTTATTTCTTTAAAAATCAGATTTCTAAATGCAAGACGTTCACACACTTCCATTTGGGATTCGATTGCTTCAGGTACTTGGGGTAATTGCATTTCCAATGATCATCCACATTGTAGTAGAAGTACTTGTCTTTTTCGGCCACCTTGTCCTTGCCTTTGCCTTTCCCAATAGTAGGAGTCTTCCCTTCCCTCCTTTCTTCTTTTGGATCTTCTTAGAACTAAATGATGAAGGAACAGACTTAGTTCCTAGAGAATGAACCCTTATGAAACTTTTTGGAATGAGCAACATTTGTCTCTCCTTCTATTGGTCCCTTACTTTTCATAAGAGAATGATAAGTATGTAACTCATTTAGAAGGGTAGTTATGGTATACTCTATTTTATTTATAACAATATTGTTGCGGAATTGAAGGAAACTCTTCAGAAGAGATTTTAGAATAAAAGACACCTGACTTTGCTCGTCGATGACTACACCATTCATCGTGGCGACATTGAAGTGGACCATCAGGTCAAGAACATGTTCTCTCACTGATTGATCTTCCTTCAATCACATGTTATTAAACGTACTTGAGGGCCTCATGTCGGATCTGAGAGGACGTTTGTCAAAACATCTCCTGGAAGAACTTCATGATCTGACGTGCATTGATCATGGCCTCGTGCTTCTTGGTAAGAACGTCAGACAGACTTGCCAAGATATGTAGACTCGGGCCTTGTCATTAACCTTTGTCCAGTGGTCATGAACATCACTCATTGCTTGGGATACATTTCAAGTAGGGATTGGAGGACACTCCTCCGTTAAGATGAACCACAGATCATCTATAACTAGAATTGTATTCAAGTTAGATTTTCGAGTCGCATAGTTTTCACCAGTTGATTTTTCGTTCTTTAGAAAGGATATAATTATTGGATTGGTAGCAACACGCAGCGGAAGAGAACAGGATCCATAATTTTGGCATAAACAGAAACATGCTTAAACAGAATTTAATGGGTTTCAAGAACATACCTTTGAAGAACCATTGAAATCTCTATTTCCAGCTGCAAAATCCTCCAAATCTTTGTGTAGACCACCATAAGATCTTCCCTACTATTCTCTTAGTACTCTAGATTGAGTTGTGGGACTCAAAATAAGCTGAAATCAAAGGGAACTTGGAGAAAGCTCACTGTTACAATCGAAAAATGAAGAACACCTTCTTAATCGGAATGTTTCAGAAAAATTCTATTGATTCATCATCCAACTACACTTCAATCTGTTCAATATATTGCAGACATTCATGCAAAGAGATTTGTTGCATAGGATGCAACTCATGCTTGGTGTTAATGAAGGAAGAGGTGAGTTTTTTTGTGAGCTACTTTTAAAGATGTAGATGGAAAAACCTTTTTTTTTTTTCCTTTTTGTGTAATTTTTCTATTTCCAAAATCTATTTTGATTTTAAAATCATATTTCTTTATAAAATAAAAATTTATTAATTTTAAAAATTAATTTTCTAATAAAATTAATAAATAATTATTTAAACAATTTAAATAATTCTAATTAATTTAATATCCAATATTAAATTAATTTTAACATAAATTCATCTTCATATATTTAAATCATATTTAAATATATATTCTCCAATTCCGTCTTATTCTAATTTGGACATTTCAAATTAACTTATCATGCTACTCTAAAGCTTATCCATTTCTGAGCTAGGAGGGGGACCTTGTGGACCTACAGATCATGGGCTCCAACAATTCGAGATTAATCGACTAAACTCATTAGACCGATCTAACCCCCCATTCGTTAACTAATGGTTCACTCTACTAAAGCCCATAGTTGAACTCTCTTCACTGTAGATATATTATGTCCACTCGATATAACCATGATTAGTAAGTCAACCTTTCATAGGTTGTTCGATATAACCGTGATTAGTAAGTCAACTCTTCACAGGTTTATCGGAAAAATAAACTTGTCAATCTTTACTAATACAACTCCAATCTTCCCTCTATGGTATCTAATGGATATGTCAGCAAGCTGTAGCATTACCATGGTAGGCGTTGCTTCACCAATCCCAAGCTTTTTGAAAATTGAAAGGGGCATCAAGTTGATACTAGCTCCCAAGACACATAACGCATGGCTCACATCTATTCCTCCGATCAAGCACGAAATTGTATAACTGCCTAGGTCTCTATGCTTTTCAGGAATATTTCTTTTCTTCGATAAAATACCCTTCAGAACTATTTTTTCCTAGGTCTCTATGCTCTTGAGTTAATGCCATGGTCTCAAACTCGTTGATCTTCCTTTTCTTCGATAAAATACCCTTCAGAAACTTCTTGTAACTTGAAATTTTTTCTAACGCTGCAATGAGTGGAATGTTGATGTGTAGCTGCTTAAGAACATCGAGGAAGTGTTTGAACTATTTTTCGTCATTCTTTTTCTGTAGGCATCGGGTAAAAGGTGCATTCAGACGCACATCAAGTACTCCCCCTACATTGGACATGCTTGGTTGAGAATGACTAGTATAGCAGGGGGGCTCTTTTTGATTCAACTCTTTCAGGTGTCGTAGTTGCTTAAGATGTTTGTTCAAGTGTGTCTGCAGGTGTTGAAGGATGAAGGTTATCTTTTCTTGAGTCTTTTCTCTTTTCTTCCACTAACAGTTTACCATTGCACAATGTCACTACTTGACATTACTCCTATCCATTGTTCTGTCTCGGTGCTTCAGTATTGCTGGGCAAGGAGCCATGCGGTCGACTCTTCAACTCACTTGTAATTTGTCCAACCTGCATCTCTAGATTTTTTATTGATGATGTTTGAATTTTTAATAACATATCATTCTAGGCTATATACTCTTTCAATAGGTTCCCAAGCAGAGAAGGCGAACTCGACGTATTGCCTCCTCTGTTGAAAAATTGATGTTGTGGTTGTTGTTGCATGGGTTGGAATCCAGGCGATGATCCATGCTTGTGTTGCTAATATGTTTTAGAATGATCTTGATTCTATTGGTGACCACCCCAGGAAAAGTTTGGATGGTTTTTTCATTTAGGGTTGTATGTATTGGAAACTGGGTTGATCTTCACGAAACAAACTGACTACGGATTTTGGGGGCAATCATTATTGGCATATGACTCCCCGCAACCCATACAGCTAACATGGGTTGCCCAAATGCATCGATCTGATGCATGTTCTACATCTGGGCTGCATTGTTTAATTTTAAAGTCTTTAGCAAGTTTAACATTGCAGCCACCTTAGAGATTATTTACTGAGTCAATATCAATCACACTCCGTCATTGTTGCCTATTATCTGTTTGGAATCATATGTGTCGTCAACCAACCCCATATTGTGTTTGAAAATTCTATCCAAAATATATTTGGCTCCATTATAAGATTTTTCCATAAGGCCGCTTGCGGTAGCTGCGTCTATTGCCATCTGAGATGGTCTATTCGGTCCTTCATAGAAAGTCTCCATTTGGATAGCTAGAGGCAATCCTTAGTTAGGGCAGTTTTTTACCATCTTTTTTAGTCTTTCGCATGCTTCACTGAGTGTCTCAGAGTCTTCTTGCTCAAAATTCATAATCTCTGGTGTCCTTGTGTTGTCTGTGGGAGGGAAGTATTTTTGCATGAACTTCTTTACAAGCTTGTCCACATCATTACCTCACTAAGCTTCAAGGAACTCGCCCATTCTTAGCGTCGTCTCGGAATGAATATGGGAACAAAGATAGTCTAATTGCTTATGGCACGATTCTAGGAATCATGAATGAATTACAGGTCTCCAGGATACGTTTCATATGAGCGTGTGCGTCTTTACCGTGGGCACCACCAAATTGTACTGCGGTCTGTAACATTTATAGCACGACGGATTTCATCTCAAACTGGGTCCTATCAGGCGTTGTATAAATGATCCCAAGTGAAAAGTCATACAACACAAGCGAAATATATTCACGCATCAGACGCGTATTGTTCACCATGAGAATTGGATTTGCGGCAGCATTGGCTAGTTGTTGAGTCCAATTTTGGTCATTTTGGTTGTTTGCCATTTTTTGTTGCCTTAACCTTCAAAGTCTATTCGATCTGTTTCTCCGTCTGAAGATCCTTTCAATCTTTGGGTCGTATCTGAGTTTCGGAGCTCTCACTTTGCTCATAAAACGTTTACAAGTTTATGCTTAACTTGGAATACACTTCGATTGAAAGTCCTGTAAAAAGATACAATGAAATTTTTTTAATTAGCTACGTTGCTAGAATCTCCGGCAACAACGTCGAAAAATTGTTGCGTTTGCTCGTGTTTGTGCCTTTTAAGATGATTGATGGTGAGAATGTGATTATGGAAAAATGAATGATCTATCTTTTTGTGCGAAGATGATGATATGCATCAGACGGATGACAGATTTATATTCAAGCACACTTCGCCAGTTGCATATAAGTTTTTTTAATTAGATACAAGTATAAATCTAACTTAAGTGTCTTGGTAAGTCTAGGGTCGAACGCGAGGAATCTAGAGTAGACTAACCCAAGATGGCCTACTGATCTGTTTACAGTGGTTTACTAATTAACGGTATGCATTGGTTATGTACACTAAACTACTCAGCACGCTTGCAAGAGGAAGTAGGAGTTCAGATAAAGGGGAAGAGGGTACATGAATGAATGGATCATACATTAGATGGTATGCATTGATTTCTTAGTTATAACAACAGGCCTATGGTAAAGATGTTTGCTAGAATCTAAGTGTATGTGTGTGATGCGTTTACAGTTTTTCTCTAATTTATGCTCAACATCTCTCAATATGAATGCCACATTTTACCTATCTTTAGGTTGTATGCATTAGTCAAAATGAGCAGACAAATTACATGAATAACTTTATCTCTAAAATTTGCTCAACGCCTTTGATGAGTTCCGCAAATAACGACTCTCTTGGGTAACTAAGTGCTTTTTACTTCAATCAACTGATCAGGTAGATTCGAGCAATAAACTTTATGCAAATATCAAGCAAGTAAACTTCACACACACAAGCAACTTAGTAATTTAACATATAAGAATGTGGAAATGGTTGAAATGGAGATTGAATTAAAGAAATATGTTTTGATACATAGAATTTCAGTTTAATCAAGTAAAACAATGAATGAAAATTCTAAGGGAGAAGAGTCAAGCCGGAGGGTTCAATCTCTTGTCCCCCTTGACTCGTTTTTGTGCTTGTTGTTGACAACTACATGGAAGGGATGAAAGAAATGTCTCTCTCGAGCTTTTCTCTGGCAGCACTTCATTACCAACGGTGGAAAATGGCAATCGTTTCTCCTCTTTCTTTCTTAAAATCAAGAGAGTTGAAGGATCTATAGATTTTTGAAGTGTCTAACTTTCTAACTAACTAACTGGCTAACTATCTAACTCTTTTATCTGTAGAGAGCTTCTCCCTATATAGGCAATCAACTCAGTAACTTAGTGATGTGACTGCATTAAATTCCATAACCTGAGATAACCGCCTACAATTCTGCTTCGATCATACACCACCAGTCAGTTGTCCATGCTTGCAAGGTGTGATTTGATGTTAATTGCACGAGTCAAATGTATCTACCATGCATCGGATTAACTGGGTGCATGCTTCTTGCATTGACCTTGTTTGCAACACTTAGTAAATTATCTTGATTTCTACATTAAAGTGCGTTAGTTATGCAATTTTTACTTGAAGGATACTTTTGCATGTGTTTATCATATGTATACAATTTCATGCGTTTTTACTTTATTATGAATGCGTTTACATCATTTTAATCCTAATTATTCCAACTTTGAGAGAACAATAACTTGTATTTCTACAAGTTATCAGTAGTCATTCATCCGACTAACTTTTATCTAAACTAACTCCTTTTCACTAGAGCACACAACTTATTTGATAGAGTTCAACTATAGGTCACATCATGACTACTTTTGAGGCTTCACTACATCTTTGTTTGACACCTGATGATTTATATCAACATGGCTAAGCTAAGGGATGATTATAATACTACTTATTAGGGATAACAACTCACCTAATATTTTCACAATAGTATGATATTGTATCTACTTTGGATATAAGCCCTTATGGCTTTGCTTTTGGGTTTGACCCCAAAAAACCTCATATCAATGGGAATAGTTGTTCTAACTTGTATACTCACAAAAAATTCTTATAAAATATCCACATATTTTATAGCTTAGACAATATCTCAAATTACTGTCAATTCTACAAGCTTCTACATAAAATGAAGGAATTTACATATTTAATTTCCATACTTCAAACAAGCTAGGTGATAGTCAAAATAACGTTATAGGGCTAAACTCAATTTTAAAGTATTGATAATACTTTTCAACTTCATGAAATTAATGGCCAAACATTACAATTTAATCATGCATAAACTTTGTCAAATATAACACATGTGAATATTACTTCCATTCATACTAACATGCTAATAAACATGCTCAAGTAGATCACAATAGCATCTCATTTAAGATATGGATAAGAACAAGAACATCATTATTTTCTTATTGTATTTTTCATGAGACTATTTGCTACTTATGAAATATTCAAATATCTTTGAAAGATTTGAGATCGAACTTTTATTTCTATCAAGATTTGAATCACATTGTGAAAATCTTTTTTTATCATCGTCCAAATTGACAGTAGTTTGAAATTTAAAAGTTGGAGGCATTTGTGGAACAAACCATCAAAATATCTTCATTTAAGGATCATTATATTTGATTGATGATCAACAACCACAAGATCCATCATACAAACTATCTATCACCTGCACATATAACAATCACCATAAATCAGTCCACTTATTTACTCATCATAAAGTGAAAATTCAATATGTTGAACTCTCTCCAAAATTCTCAAATCATGCCTTCAGTTAGATGACTTAGTCAATATACCATTTCAAAAATAGATATAAAATGAAATTCATTTATAAGGATCAATAAAATTATGATCACATTCTAAATCTAAATTATTCATTCTAAAACTTAAGGTTCAAAATATAAATAAAGCACACCCACTAACCATATTCAAGCTAAACTGAAGACAATAATGAAATATAGAGATTATGAGTGGAGAAGCCTTAAATTAATCAACAACATAAATGTATTCACAAAATAAAAAATATCATTTGAAATATTGAATTTGGTGGAACAAACAATCAATCAAATTTGTTTCAACATATTTGAATCAAATTAAGAAGATCTCATCACAAGTGCCAATGATAATTTAATTAGGTAATTATTTCCTTAATTTATTCGACCCAATATCTTTACTTTCCTTATTTTATTAATTTTTCTTCTCAATTTGCAATTAGAGTTTTTCCTAATTTTGATCATACTTTAGTAATCTAAAATGAGAATTAAAATATAATTCACAGATTTCTTCCCAACATATCATTCATTCATCAAGAACAAAGCAAGTAACTAATTCCAACAAAGGTTAGCAACACACAAATGAGTGACTTATATAGGTAGAACTCGATAAATCTAGTAATTAATTTTTCTAAAAAAATACCTTCTTTGTATCTAGTAATAAAAGAAAAACCATCTCTTCTCACCCTTCAGTTCTTGTGCGTGTGAGGAGGGTAGAAGAGGTCACCGTTCGTTCATGCCTCATCGACATTCCATATTGCTCAAGCTGCTGGCTGGTGATTTGTCTCAGATCTATCCTCGCGGTAGTAGATCCAGCTGAATCCAGTTGCCGCCCTTCGATCCTCGACTTCTTCACTGGTAAGCATTGCTTCCTCCTTTCTCAAATGCCACCAATTGATTCATATCCTCTTATATGTTTTTTCCATCTTCAATCAAATTCCATAGTATTTTTTTTTCATGTTAAGCAAGTTGAATCCGTTCTGCCTTTGTACAAACTCACACAACCCAGATCTAGCATTGCTTTTCAGATCTTTGTTAATTGTACACCAGCGCCCCTCTTCATGGGTACCAACATGGATCTCCCATCTTTCAGAACTTTTTATCTCAACCACAACTAGCCTATACGTCCGCTGAAGTACAAATTCGTCAAAGGCCTTTAGACCCATATTAAGTCCATTCAGTGCCTTCAAATCCATCAATTCTCCGTCTAGATCCACCTAGATCTCTCCATGTTCTTGATCACGTTTCAGATATTAAAATAAATCTCTTTAATTGCTTTCAGATTGTTAGATACAGATGTCGAAAAGTTGTTGGGTCATGGAAGAACCTTACCGTTTTTTATCGACATTTGGAATGTAGGATGAGTAAAAGAAGATTTTTGCTTTTAACTTACTATTCAAAATGAAGATTGATGTGTCGTAGATAATCCCACTACCTTGAAAGCAAGAACCTTGGTGCTATATTGTAAGAAGTCGGTTGCTCTCTAAGGTTCACTCAACACCTGACTCTGACATGCACTGTCAGAGAACAGATTGGAATCAATTGAAAAATTAACTCAGAAACGTTAACGGCAATTGAAAACATAGAAGATCAGAAGATTTGAAAGGCTAGTTTTTTCTATGTCTCCCCAAGCTACTCAAAAAACTTTTTTTTTACGAAGAAGAAGAAAAACGAGAATTTAACACATTTATTTTGGTAAATTAAAACTTTAACAGTAATAAAACGATATCTTTTTAATATAAAAATTAAAAAGGATATGTAGTAAAAAGTTATTTATTTTTCACACAAGCACAATTACCCAAACTCATCCATCCATCCAACCAAACAATGGCAGTGATACGTACATGTGATGAAAGAATTATATTTCCACCACCACAATACTTTGTAAGTTCCCTTACATGCATTTATAAATATATTGTCTTTAAATGTAGGACAACTTCTACTCCTTTTCTCTCAAAATTACTTTTTCCTTTTGTTATGGATAAAAAACTCAAAATCATGTCCAACAAATATATTTAAATTTATATAAAAAAAAATCAATTGCTTTTTTAAAATCATAAATTTACTAAGCATCTATTAAAAATAAAATTGAAAGTTTAGAAATTACATATTAAAAAACTTTTGAAAATTATCCAACAAAATAGTGCAACCTTAAATTTGGGGGATAGAAATTGTAATTTAATTTGTAATTTTATTAGTATAAATAGTCTATTATATGATTCATGAATAATATTCTCTACCAATGAAATTTTAGTCATATGAATTCCCATGAACATTCCAATTTCTAGTTTGGTTTTGGATATGAGAAAAGAGTCTCCAAATCCTAATCTCTTAATACGCGTCTTTCTTATTGTATTTTTTTCTATGAAATTAATCCTAAAATATTATCGATTGTGATGTGATATAAAGCTACTAGAATGAAAATGATTGATTTACTTATTATTATTATTAACTTATATTAAATCACAACTTTCATTATTCAAGTTTTAGATTTGTTGTATTTAAGTATCTCAATTTTCAAAATTTTAAATTGAATACATGAACGTTCGAAAATTTTGGAATTCACAAATCTTCAATCTACTAGACACAAATTAAATGTTAGGTTCTATCATTTCTAAATATATTTAAAAAAAAACAATCTTTTTAAAATGAGGATTTTCAAAAATAGAAAAATAAGAGAAATTATTTACACAAAATTACAAAATTTAATTTTCTTTGATAGAGGCTGATAAAGGATGATAGACGTATATCAATGTCTATCAGTAATAGAAACTGATAGAAATCTATCATTGATATTATGTGATAGATGCTGAAGTCTATTAGTGTCTATCATTTTTTTTTTTTGTTATTTCTGTAAATAGTTTGACATTTTTTCTATCTGTAAAAATTTTTCTTTTGAAAATTATGAATTTATTAGGAACTATTAGATATAAGGTCACATTTATTTCCATAATCAAAAGGTAATAAGAAAAGTGGGGAATATTTAATTACATTTTGTTACTAATATTATGCAATCGTAATGAATTGTGAGTCACATAATGAAATCCATAATTATATATTTTGAATTTCAAATATTCAATTTTTAAATAAATAAATTATTAATTAATTAATTAATTTAATACAAAATATTAAATCATTAAAACACCTAATTCAAACATGAATCACTATTCATTATTTTAATATTTAAATCAATATTTACAACTCTCTAAAACCATTTAATACGTTAATTAAACGCTTGATTATATTGAATATAAAAATCCAAATCCTAAATATTAATGCTTGATTATATTGAATATAAAAATCCAAATCCTAAATTGAATTTGAACATTTCAAATTCTCTCAACACGCTACTTTAAAATTTAATCCTTTTACGAGCTAGTAAAGGGACCTAATGAACCTACATTGTGAAGGTGAAGATGCTCAATATAATTACGTTTGAAAATATATGGGACCTACTAGTCTTTTTGCGTGAATGTATTAAAGATTTTCTAGATTTTTCCTCACGTGTCATCAATATCGTTCGAACAGTTAAAAGCGATAATGGTAGTCATGGCCCAAATGGTTGTATATCATTTTGGTAAGATTAGAGGTTTCGATTTTACCGTTAGTCGGAGTGATAACAACAACGATAAGAATAAAAGTACTTTTTTTTTCTGTTCCCTTACTTTTTCATTACAGGCTTTTTGTTTTTTTCCTTTTTCTTAAGTTTGGCATATATCGAGTACTGATACCAATAACTATAGATTTTGTTTGCAAATTATATTATTTGTTGTGAAATTGAGGAGCACGACGAGAACACAGATATAGAAAAATATAATAGGGGACACTAAGTAATGGGCATATATTTATTATTATAATATTCATAATACTTCCCCTTAGATGTCTATATATATAAGAAATATGTCTCGTTAAAACCTTACTAGGAAAAACCTAATGGAAAAAAACTCTAGTTAAGGAAAAAGAATACATATTTTATAAAATATATATACTCTTAAAAGAATACAATATATTTACTCTCCCTTATGAAAACATCACTTAAGATCTCTAAGTTGTCGCATTCCAATGTTATGCACCAATTTTTCAAAAGTTGCGGTTGGTAATACAATAAGTCTGCTAGGTTATTATTTGAACAAATTTGTTGTACAGTGATGTCGCCATTTTCTTCAAGATCATGAGTATAGAAAAGCTTCAGTGAAATATGTTTTGTTCCATCTCCTTTAACATATCTTCCTTTGATTTGGGCTATGCAAGCTGTGTTGTCTTCGTATAATATTGTTGGAAGATTTTTTTTAGAAGACAAGCCACATATTTCACGAATATGCTGAGTCATTGACCTTATCTATATACATTCTCGACTAGCCTCGTAAATTGCAAGAACTTCAGCATGATTTAAAGAAGTGGCCGTTATGGTCTGTTCACCATAATATAGCAATTCCTCCACATGTGAACAGATAACCTATTTGAGATCTAGCTTTGTGTGGATCAGATAAATATCTAGAATCTGCATAACCAACTAAATCAAAATTTGATTTATTTGAATAAAACAAACTCATATCGATTGCTCCTCAGAGATAATGGAGTATATGTTTAATTCCGTTGCAATGTCTTTTTGTAGGAGAATAACTATATCTAGCTAATAAATTTACTGAAAATGCAATATCTAGTCTTGTATTATTAGCAAGATACATAAGTGCAACAATTGCACTAAGATATGATACTTTAGGACTAAGAAGTTCTTCATTATCTTCAAAATCTTTTCAAAATTTTTCCTATATAAGTTGACTGATGAATATTCCATCTGCTAAATGTTCAATTTGTAAACTAAGGTAAATTTTTTTCTCGAGATCTTTCATCTCAAATTCTTTCTTAAGGTATTCTATTGCCTTTGAAAGCTCTTCAAGAATTCCAATTATATTCAAGTCATCAACATATTCAGTTATAATAGCAAATCCTGATTGTGATTTCTTTATAAGAACACACGGACATATTAGATTATTTTGATATCATTCTTTCAATAAATATCTACTCAAACGATTGTACCCACATTCATTCTGATTGTCTTAATCCATATAGTGATCTCCATAACTTTATTGAATACCATTCCCGAAAATTTGATGTATATGTTTTAGGTACCTTAAATCCTTCTGGCATTCTCATATAAATATGATTATCAAAAGATCCATATAAATATCTTGTGACTACATCCATAAGATGCATATCCAAACTTTTATACCTAGTCAAGCCAATTAAATATCTTAGTGTAATTGCATCCACTACTAGAGAATATGTCTCCTCATAATCAATACCGGGTCTTTGTGAAAAACCTTGTGCAACTAGTCTTGCTTTGTATCTTGTGATCTCATTATTTTCATTTCTTTTTCTCAAAAATACCCATTTGTATCTCACAGGTTTAACATCTTCTAGTGTTTGGACTACTGATAAAAAAATGACATTTTGAAAGTGAGTTTAAGTCTATCTCGATTGTTTCTTTCTACTAAAACCAATATTTTTTGTGTCAACATTTTTCAACAGATTTTGGTTCAGGATTCTCATTTTCAGATATAATATCAAGAGCAACATTATACGCAAAAAATATTGTCAATAATTACATTAGTTCGATTTCCATTTTTTCTGATATGACATAATTTATTGAAATCTCATTATTATCTCTAGGTATTTCACCTTCCTCACTAGTCATGTCGAGGATATATTTATGGGTATTTACATCCTCAACCAAGTATTTTTCACTATTAATTATTTTTCGTTTTCGAGGATTTTTATCTTTGGAACCCACTGGTTTACTATGTTTCTGGTGTATTCTAGACTCATTAGTGACAATTTGTTGTGTTGGAATATCAATTTTTTATGGAATATTTGCAACTGGTATATGTGACTTAGTTACTTTCTTTGCATCTATAAATGCATCTGGTAATTGATTTGCTATATTTTTCAAATGAATTATTTTCTGAACTTCAAGTACACATTGATCTATATAGGGATCTAAATGAGACAACAATGATACATTCCATATAATTTCTTTTTCCAATTTCTTAATTCCTCCCTCTAATGTTGGAAAATTTGTCTCATTAAAATGACAATCAGTAAATCATGCAGTAAATACATCAACTATAAAGGATTTAGAATATTCAATAATTGATGGAGAATCATATCCAACATATATTCCTAACCCATCTTAGTGCGTTTTGGTGGAGCAATTGGGACATATATTGCACACCAAAAAATTCTCAGATGGGAAATATTTGGCTCATTACCATGAACTAATTGTAATGGTGAGTACTTATGATAAGCTACTGGCCTAATGCGTACAAGTGATGTTGCATGCAAAATATAATGTCCCCATACAGATGAAGGAAACTTAACTCTCATAAATAGTGGTCTTGCAATTTATTGCAAACGTTTTATAAATGATTCTACTAAACCATTTTGTATATGAACATGAGCTGCAGGATGTTCAACAGCTATCCCAATTGATATACAATAATTATCAAAAGATTGGGATGTAAATTCACCAACATTATCAAGACAAATGGTCTTAATTGTAATCTTGCAAATGCAAAATTTCGACTTGATAATAAGCACACGTGTGACCATCTATTGAATGCATCTATTAATACCATAAAACATCTATATCACCATATATCACCATATACCAGTTGGTGGGTTAATAGGTCCATATATATCACCATGAATTTGTTCTAAAAATGTAGGTGATTTAGTCCCCACTTTAGTTGGTGATGATCTAATTATCAATTTTCCTTGAGAGCAAGCATCATATGATAACTCATTAGATTGAAGAATCTTTTGGCTCTTCAATAGATATCCATTTGAATTCTCAATAATTCTCCTCATCATTATAGATCATGGATGACCCAATCGATCATGGCAAATTGCAAATATGTCTGGATTCATGAACTTCTGGTTCATTGTTGCAAATGTTTCAAATACTCGTATATGAATATAATATAATCCAGAAGATAAAGCATACAACTCTTCCAATATACATTTTTCATTTGAGATAGTAGATATGATATATAGATATTACACATTATTCTTACTATTAGTCTCAATATGATAACCATTGCAACGTATATCTTTAAAACCTAGAAGATTTCTCTTTGATTAACTAGAGAACAATGCATTGTCAATTGTAAATTTTGTTCTCCTAGGTAAAATAATATTTGCTTTTCCAAAACCTTCGATTAGGTTTGCAAAACCTGATATCGTATTGGCTTTTGTTTCCAACATTGTTAGTTTGGAAAGATATTTTTTACTTGTAAGTATTGTTTGTGTAGTTGCACTGTCTGCCAGATATAGATATTCTTTGCTCATTTTTTAAACACCCAACATATGAAAATGATCCATATTTCTTCATTAAAAGAAAATAATTACAACAAGAAAAACACACTTAAAATATACAAAAGTTACTAAAAAAACATGAAGATAAATAAAAGAAAACAACAACATTAAGTCTAGATATTCTCAAACTCAAAAGAAACATTTGATATTCCATCAACTGTGCCAATCTTCCCTTCAGGAGATTCAAAGAAGTCCGCCACATCCAAATTTATCATATGGGATAGGTCAAATATGTCATTATCTTGGTATGCAAAATTTTCTTCCACATTTTTTTCTTTTTCCTTTAGGGAGGCTTGATAGAGGTTAACTAAGTATTTTAACATACGACAGATACGTGACTAATGCCCAGTTATTCTGCATCGGAAGCATTTATTTTCAACACTCTTTGAACTTTATTTTGTGGAGCTTTTCCTTTGTGTTCATCATTTTGTATGGTTCTTTTGAGGTTTAAATGATTAGAACAACCACCACGGAAATAATAATTATTTCTTCCTCTGCCACAGTCGCGACCTCGACCTCGACCACGACCTCGACCATGATTATTATTAAAATTCATAGCATTCACTTCAAGGAATGATATCGTTCCGGTTAGTCGAGATTCATGATTTTTCATCAATAACTCGTTATTTTGTTCGGCCACGAGAAGACATGAAATTAATTCAGAATACTGTTTAAAACCTTTCTCTCGATATTGTTGATGCAACAACATATTCGAAACATGAAATGTAGAAAATGTCTCCTCTAACATATCAGCATTAGTAATTTTTTCTTCGCATAACAACAATTTTGGCTGATTTTAAATAATGCGGAATTGTAATCACTTATTGATTTAAAATCTTATAGCCTCAAATGCATCCATTCATAACGGACTTTAGGAAGAATAATTGCCTTTTGATGATCATACATTTCTTTCAAAATTTTCCACAAGATATAATGATCTTTTATCGTAAGATATTCCATTTTTAATCCCTTGTGGAGATGATGACGAAGAAAAATCATAACTTTTGCTTTGTGAATGTCGTATTTCCTTCTTTTAACTTTTTCTTCCAAGTTCATAGCATTCAGGTGAATTTCAGCCTCGAGTACCCATAACAAATAACTATTGTCATTAATGTCAAGGGCTGCTAAGGTTTGTCATGACAACACTATCACAAAATATTATATTTATATTAGAAATTTAATATGTACTAAATATGGAAATAACATTTAATTTATTAATCATAACGAAGAGGAAAAAAACAAGATACCTTTAGGACCTACTTTTAGCGGAGAAAACAACAGGAACTCGTGCTGATAACGTATTGTAAAATAACTAAATTTATAAAATTGGATAATATGAAAATTAGTGGAATTTTGAAATGAAATTCTCACAAATATATGTGTGATTTTAAAATTCATCAAATGTTACTATTTATAGACAATGTGGCAAGTAGGTTGTGGACTTACATGTACACTAATCATGAATAGTTACAAGGCACATGGACAACATGAAGGATGACATGGTTTTTAGGATACTAAGCATTGGACATCTATTTATTATTATAATATTTATAATACTATTATATTTATACGAGGATGATGTGTTTTTCTTCTTTAAGAAAATTATAATTTTTTCTATTTAAACAAAAAAAATTATGTGTTTTTCTAAAATGAAATTGGAATTACTTTTTTATTTTTTAAAATAAATATAGAATGTAACTAGTACATAAAAACATACCAATTTAAACGTAATCTTGGAAAATTAAGGGAAAACGTGAATAAATTACAGAAAATTCAAAATTTGAAAAATGAAAAAAATAAATGGATTATATTTATTATATTGTTGACTTACACTGATCATCTTCCCATATGTCTATTAGTTTCAGGAAAAGAAAAAATATTTCAAATAGTAAAATTTTGAAAATATTTACAAGATATAGTAAAATTTTAAAACAATCAATGATAGACGTTATTTATTGATAGTTCTAAAATTTTACTATATTTTATAAATATTTTTGTTTATTTTTCTATATTTAAAAATAACTCTCGGATAAAAATATGGAATTTTAGTTTTTTTTTTTTAAAGAAAATTCTTTATTATTAAAAAAAGAACATAACAGAGCTTCTCGGAAGTTGCAAAACATTTAAAGGGAAAGTCAACAATTATGGAAAATACAACCAAATTTCAAATTTTAATTACGAAAACACATGGGGTATAATAGTAATTTAAAATATGGCTCTCAAATGACTTAGACATGGATTGAGCGGATATTTTTAAGATCTACGACAGGTTACAAGACCATTAAAAGGATTTCATTATATGAATGTAAGCCTATTACGAACGTGACAATTTTGATTGTGAGTTAATAAATATGATTTAAAATTGAAAGTTCAAGAATAATCATTAAACAATTTTAAAAAATTAGAAACAAAATAGTCAAACTTTAAAATTTAGGAACTAAATTTGTAGTTTAATTTTTATATTTATTATATCATTCATGGACAATATTGGGCACCATTGAAATTGTAATCATATGAGTTCCCATGAGTTCCATTCCAATTCCCATTTGTAGTTACTTTTGGATGTGAAAAGAAGATGTTTCCAAATCCTAATCTCTTAAAACGTGTCTTTCTTGTTGTAATCTTCTATGAAATTTATTCTAAATTATTATTTATTTTGATGTGACATCACATGAGCTACTAAAATGAAAATGGTGGTCTACGATAATCAAATAAGTGGTGTACATATTTCAAATATTTATTTTGAAAATTTAAGAATATTTATACCTTATAGCAAAAAGTTTCAAAAGTGTTTGTGTTTTTTAAATTTTTTGCTATAAAATTTAAATATTTTTATATATTTTTTATATTTAAAAAGACCATTTTTCAAAAACCATTTTCGTTGATAAAAGATATATATGTGTCCTCTTGCTCTGTGTTAAAATGCATGTCACCCAACTTTTGTGCTTCAGTTCAATATATGGAATGTGCATTATTTTTTTACTCTCAATATTTTACGAGGATTTTCAAAAGTAAAAAAATAAGAAAAACTATTTATATAAAATAGCAAAATTTTAATCATCTTTAAGAAAGGTTGATAGAAGTTTATCTGTATAAAAACTTCTTGATAGATAGATACTGATGGAAGTCTATTAGTATTTTTTTTTATTATTTTTATAAATGGTTCGACATTTTTTTCTATCTATAAAAATTTTCTTTTTAATAATTTTCTTAATGAAATATGTATGGTCGGAGATTTGCCAACTATCTATGAGGATGGTTGAAGTTCAAATCCCAAAACATCTATTTCTCTTTAAAAATTTCAACTCGTTATATAGAATTAAATGAAGGGAACATATTTTTGAAATATAAAATTATTTTCCATTTTATCTAAAAAAATTTTAAAAGTAAAAAAAGGTCAATCATGAAGTGAAAAAAAATTATTTTTAAAAATGTAACTGAATAAAAAAAATTCAAATAACAATTAAGAATAAAATCTCGATTAAAAAAGTCAATCATATTAAAAAAAAAAAAAAAAAAAAGGACGCGCTGTTCTTTTTAAAACTATCAAAGTTGTGAACTTTAAAGAAATAATTCCAAACTCAATTAAAATTAAGTCAATAACATTGAAAAATAATCGACAACCTAATTTGCAATTAATCATGATCGCTTTTTATACAACTTTTTAATACGAAGAACATGCATAATTGAATCAATTGTATTAATTAAAAATCTTGTTAATAACTTTAAAATTTTAAATCCGTTTGATGATTATTTCATTTTTAAAAAAAATTAAATATATTTCCTCCACATTTTTTTATAATGATTTGATGTTTATATGGTTGATTTCTTAGCTAAATTTCAAACAAATAAACAAATTTTTAAAAACTACTTTTTTGTTTTCAAATTTTGACTTGATTTTTAAACTATTGATAAAAAATAGAGACACTCAATTTTTTGTCGTGGGTCCTGTGGGGCCCACGTCAAATAGGGTGGAGTTTCCGATTAGGCAGGAAATGGGGGAGGGAGTTGGAGAAAAGAATTTCCATGAGCTAAACAGAAACGGTGATGGGGAATGCATTTCCTGTCCCGTCCTCGTCCCCACCACGACTCCTTCCCCCGTCCCTATCCCGATTAATCTCTATTTATTTATTTAGTATAATTATTTAATGTTATATTATTATTACTACTATTATTATTATTATTATATAAACATTACATTTAAATTTCAAGTTTGATTATTTATTGATCAAGATAATGAATATTTTTAAATTAAATATTTATATGTTGAATAATTTGATTTATATTTATTTCTTTCTACTAAAAAGTTGATTAGTTTTTAAGCCAAAATTTGAGTAATTTATCTTTAAATTCAAATTGTCATGTAAAACTAATCATAATAAATAATTTAGTGATAAAATTAATTATTTAATTAAAATTTATCTAATTTAAATTAATTATTTTTTTTAAAGAAAAACTAACAGAAAAAAAGTCCCTTCGAGGAACTCGATCTCCACGAATTCTTCGTGGGATAGAAACAAGAAATTGTATCTCGGCTCCACCCCATCTCGTGGATATCTCTAATAAAAAGTAGATAACTAAGAGAGAAAGTTGGAGGAAAAAACAATGTCTATAGATTTAATTTTAAATAATTAAAAACTAAATAGTCATGAAATGGCCTTAATTTTTGTATGATTTATTCTCTTTAATACTTCACTGTCATTTAAAAGGAGAAAAAATGGTGGTTCATAAAACTATTATCCTTTTCCAAAATACGGATAAAATATTCGAATGCTTAGTCACATAGGATAGAAAGATTTACATTAAATACAAATTTTTAAATAGTTGGATGTCTTTTCTTTCTAATAGCATTTTTTTTCTTCTTGTTTCTGTGTTTTTTTCCAGTGTTTAACGCGGTTTGTTTATAAGGTTGACTTGAGTGCTTCGCTTAACAAAAGATATGGTCCTAATGTATCTTAATAATCTTTTTATTGGTAGGTATCTTTTTTTCGGTACATGTCTAAAAATAGTTCGGAATAACATTTTTAAGTTTTTACGTTACAAAATTAATCCTCTTTTTTAAAACTCGTTAGAATAGTTTTTCTCGATCTATCTCGTCTGAGACCGACCATCGAATCAAATTATTTCATAATTTTTTTTTTTTTAACTTTTTAGCATAATTTATATTTTGATAGTCGTATGAATTTCCAAAATTCCAAAATTCTAAATGGGTTTTCCAATTATCAAAATAGATTTTCTAAATTGATTCGAGATGATTTCATTATCATTTTAAATTTTGGAAAAGATCAAATTTTGTGAAAAATTGGGTAAAGTTTGGGATATATATTGAATATCGGTGCTAATCCTGGTGAGATTCTACCGAGAAAGCTCATATCAAATTTCAGTGTTAATTATGGTCGGGATTAACATCGACATCCACATAATTACACGAGTTTCTAAATTGATTTACCACTTATCTAATAATTTACCAATTATCTTTTCAAATTTCTCCAAATTGTGCAATATTTAGTAGTGTGATTTTTTAATTTTGGAAAAATTTGAGACGATTACATAATATTTGAAAAAATTAGCAAATTTTGATGTGTAATTTTGACAAGATGTACTGAAAAGGCCCAAAACAATCTATAAGTTAAAAAATATATATTTTTTAACAAAATCTCTATGGCCGATCTCGAAACGAGATGGACCGAGAAAAACAGTTCTAATGATTTTTTTTTAAAAAATGCTAGTTTTGTAAAATGAAAACTTAAATGTGTTATTTCTGACAATTTTCCGTACAGGTCTTTTCTTGTAATCCATTGTACATTTTTTTTTATAGTATGTGGAGTGGAAGGAGAAATTTTCCTATACTACCATGATATGGAAAAAAATTTATACTACCTTCATTTATTGTGTGCCACGTCAATGCACTTTTAAAAATAGAGTGGGACCAACTGAGACCAATGCGGGATTCACAAATATTTATGAAGGTAGTTTTATAGAGCGAACACAGAGAGTATGGTACTACGGGAGCACTAGAAATTTTTTCGAACGGAGGATTGAATCTCAAATCTCGAGATTGATAGTATAAGTTTTATGATAGTTGAACTATGCACATGTTGGTTACTTTCCTTCTCCTTTGTCTTTGTACAATTTATCTCTCTCAATTTCGACAACTACCTGCCTTCTTGAAGCTTATTTACAGCCCCGAAAGTCATTATTTTGGGAGAGTCAAGACCTTATGAAAAAATCTACATTTAAATCTTTTTTTTTTTTAAAAAAAGAGACGTCCATCACTTTAAGAACGAAAGTTTCTCTAAAATTAGGATTCCTAGGTCAAACCTCACTTGTGAGAGAATATCGTAAATGAGATTCATCTTGAAAATTTTTGAATCGAGGTAAGAGAGAATTCAAAGTATAAAAATTGTCCAAAGGATCACACATTCTATTTTTTATTTTTTTTATTTTACATTCACATTCTTAGTTTTTTTTGCTATTAGTTGTTTTTTTTTTCTTATCTCATTTCATCATCTTGTAATTACAAATTCTATATATTCTAATGAACTTATAATATGATTGTCTAAATATGTTGGACATATATAATTAAGCATCTAAACATTATGATTACCTATGTTTCTTTTGTAGTTATCTATATATTTTTCCCTTCAATTATCTCATTCCATGTTTCTATAGCCAAGAAAATTGAAGAAATTAATTTATATAAAAATGTATAAATTGTAGGATGTCATGTAGGCATAGTGTGAAAACACACAAGTCTACCATTTACTTTTTCTAGAAGGAGAATATTTCTCTCCTTTATGCCAACAAAAGGAGGGACCATTTGGAAAAGAGAGAGCAATTTTTTGTTTGGAAGTGGAAATTTAATTTATTTAGATCTTATCTCACTATTTAATGTTATTTTATTATTTTTTTTTAATGAGTGGTTTCCAACTTTTATGCAATCTGCCAAATGTGACCTTTTTTAATGTTTATGTTTTATTTACATTTCACATGTCATTCTTTGGGTATTACTTTAAGAAAAATGTTCCATTCTTAAGTAATTGTTTTAAATGATAAAATTATTAAAAATATTTTTAAATGTGATGGCATTCACCGTATATCAATGTCAGGTTATATTTATAAATAAGTTGACTCATTTTTTTATATTTGAAAACAACACTTAAATTTTGATATTATATTATTTAAAATTTCGAACTAATAATTGAACCAAGGTAAACTATGATCTTTCATAAATAAATCAATTTAGATCATTTATAGAATTTATTTTAAAATTGGTATTTGATCATTTTCACATGGGTAGAAACCTTCTTTAAAAGCAATGATTAAATATTAAAAGCAAATGTTGAAATAGAATTAGTAGTAGTGAACTTTCAGTAATAGTTTCTTAGAAAAAAAAAAAATCTTTTTGGTCCTTAGGTTTTGGGTCTTGTTTCTAGTTGGTTTCTAGGGTTTCTCTTACACATTAGTTTTTAGGTTTTAAAGTTGAATTCAATTTAGTCTCTAAATTTCAAAATTTTTACAATTTTACCCTTGAGATTTTAGTTTCTATTTCAATTTGGTCTCTACGTTTCAAAATTTTTACAATTTTACCCTTGAGATTTTAGTTTCTATTTTAATTTGGTCTCTACGTTTCAAAATTTATACTTTTAATCTTGATTTTTCACTAAATATTCACTTTCAATCTTTTGCGTTAATGTTTATTAATTAATTTAAAATAATTATGAAATAAAAATTTAAAATTAATTTCAATGATGATAAAAAGTAGTGAAACTTAATTAATTAAAACTTTTTAATTCTTTTTAATTCATTAAGAGTAAATCTTGAAACATTAAAATGAAATTGAAACTAAATTCAAATTTTAAAAATAAAAATTTAACATTTAGAAAACTAAGGACTAAATTGAAATTAAATAAAGAGTTTATCAACTAAATCTATAACATTTTGAAAGTTAAAGAGCAAATGAAAATTAGACCTAAAAATAAAACATGGAACGAAAAAGGAGGTGTTCAAATAAAAATAAGTTTTTTTTTAAATTTTTTTTTTTTAAGTCAATCCAAACGGACCTTAAAATAATATGAAAATTGATATAACTATTACTATATATATGTATATATATAGTCAAATGTATTTTGCTTTTTTACAAACATTTTTAAAATCCTTAATCAAATTTTAAGAATAAAAGTTTTAAGAACTATACTTCCTTTTATTATAACCATAACTAAGTAAACATTCTTATTTTAAAAACTAACCTAAAAATTAAAGTATCATTTAGTAAACTTTTGATTTTTGAAAAATAAACTTGTCTTTTAGTTTTACATTTCAAAACAACATTTAAATTTTTAATTAAATTCTAAAAACAACAACAATTTTTTAATTTTTTTTAATTGAAAACATTTGTAATAGTAGATAGTAGAACCAAAAAGAAAAAGAAAAAAAATCATATGTTTGCATTTAGTGGTCAAATTATATTGTATTCAATTGGAAAAACTTTTTGGCGGTAAAAAGAAAAGGGAAAAAAGGGGAAAAAAAAACTTTTTGTTGATGAATTTACCTACCAAAATAACTCAAAATTGTCTCCCACTTTCCTCGTAAAGTAGCCATGAATTTGATTAGATTTCTAATTATTTTTTTAAAAATTATTACTCTATTAATTAGGAAGTATATATATATATTTTTTAGTCTAATTTTTATTTAGTTCTTAGATTTCAAAATGTTACAGTTTTAATCCTTAAATTTTGAATTTGATTTCAATTTAGTCTATAAATTTAAAAATGTACAATTTTAGTCCATGTATTTCAAGATTTACACTGTTAATTTGATTTTCTTACAAAATACTCACACGTTTTTTGCATTAATGCATATTAATTAATTTTAAATAGTTATAATTAATTAAGATATTAAAATTAATTTTAAAATTTCACTTTATAATTATTTTAAATTCATTAATAGACATTAATACTAAAGGCTGAAATGAATAATTAATAAAAAAATTATGGGTTAAAAGTACAAATTTTGAAATCTAAATACTAAATTGAAATGAAACTCTAATCTCAAAATAAAATTGTAGCATTCCAAACCCTAAGATTAAATTATAGTCAAAACTTAAGGACGATAATAATAATAATAATAAAAGTATGGTTCCTATTAGTCATCATCATGACTCCTTTTAATGATATTCCTATTAGTCATCATCATGACTCCTTTTAATGACATTCGTTTGAAAAATTTCGTAAAATAACCTAAAAAGCACAAACTTTTCTATGAATGACCACTTTCTAAAAACTTTGTTCTCATTGATCTTTTTCACATGTGAAATATCATTCCAGTTTTAAATGCTTCTCCCATACTCTTCTTCATCCTTTGATCTTCCTTTCCAACCACCATTTAATGCAACCATTTATTATCAACCAACATTGTATATTAGAATTCATTGCTGTTGGATCTTAACCATGGACAAGTAAATAAATATTATTTTCACCTCTTCAGTTTCACTCAAACACTATCATCTCCATTGTTCTATCACTTTCAGTCGAACACTGATTGCTTTTAACTCCAATCATTTTGTTTTGTGGGTCTAGAACGAGCATTCTTCGAAGAAGATCATTCTACATACTCATAAACGAATACTATAAGTGTTAACCAAAAGTTTTAGAAGTTCGTTCACTATTATTTTTCTGATCGTGTACCATTATATATGCAATCTCGTACCATTGTATTCCTGATCGTATATCATTAGGTACATGATCGTGTACCACAACATACATGATCGTATACCACAACAAATATGATCTTACACAACAACATACACAACCGTGTACCACATCATACAAGATTGTGTATCATTGTATATACGATCATGTACCATAGCATACAAGATCTTATATTATTGTATATACAATCATATACATCATGGTACACGATCGTATATCATTGTATATATGATCATATACATCATGGTACACGATCGTTTATCACACATACTTTTGGTTATGTAATTTCAATGTTTGGTCAATTATTATAATTGGTGTATTGCAGATCACTGACGTTACTTCGTATCTTTATACGCTATGGTGGAGAGTAGGACTAGATCGGAAGTAACTATGTTGGCGGTCACATGAAAAGTCTAAATATTAAATACGATATATCGTTTAGTGAACTAATGAGTCTTCTACACCAACGACTAAATATCGATCTAGATAGATTTGCCATGCCATACACATCAAATTTTGTTACAATCTATTAGTCGAAGCCCCCGATCGATATAGTCGATGATGAAGACTCAGTTTTTTTTTAAAGATAGTGATGCATCCTAGATGCCTTTATTTGTATCAGTCACACCGTATGATATTCATGGAACATACCTGAGAACATGTACCATCAGGGCAATCCAACCATTTCAATTAGTCATGACTTTGGCATTCCAACCACATCTAGACATAACTTGTCTTCACTAGATGAGAACATCGAACCATGTAACATGGGAGATGATGAAAATGAAACTTGGATGAGTCACAACATCCAAACGATATGCACCTCACAGACTTATACTGAGTATGGATATGGAAAACCTCTAGGTCCACAATCAGTTCCAACACCTTTTATTCATGTTCCAACCCCACTTGCTCTAATCCCACCACTAGCGATGCCCTCAGATCCAATACAACAAAGTGTTCATACCCAACCATTCGTAGATGTACCTAGAGAATTTGATAGTCCATCTTATGATGAACTTATCTTAGTACCTCACGATGTCTAAATGAAGAGGATATATAAGTTGGTCAAATTTTCTTTTCCAAGTATGATTTATCAGTTAAATTGTCAATGCTTGTGATAAGAAATTTTTTTGACTACCGTGTAAAGAAGTTGACGAAGAGCTTGTTAACCATGGGGTGTTTAGTAGAGGAATGTAAGTGGCATGTCTGTGCAAAAAAATAATCGACCAAGTCATGTTTTCCAGAACATGCCCATTTGTGTTTTTATTAGTTTCTTCTTAATTAGTACATTCGTCTTGCCAATGTGAGCCAAGTTACAGTAGCAAGAAAATATTTCTTAACTGGGATTGAGTGCCATCTACAATATAGCAAACATTTACGATCGTATATTAAAAGATATGAGATCGAGTATGAAAGGTTAAAGGATTGAGTATGAAAAGCTAAACGATCATATAGCTTTTGCTAAATGATCGTCTAAATTAAGTTAAACGATCATTTACAAAAATTTATACGATCATTTAACAAAAGCTATACGATCGTTTATATAAATCTAAGTGACATAGTATATGAATCTATGTGATCTAGTACTAAAAGCTATACAATCGATTATATAAAGCTATGCAATCAATTATACAAAGCTATGCGATCTATATCCATACTAAACGAACAATAAACCCTAATCAAACCCATGTATTGAACAATTTCAAATTACGATAGACGAGAGTACCATATCTTTCAAATTACTGGAACGGTGGAGAAGGAGTTCAAACGAAAGTGAAAATGAGTAGATACGACTGACAAGCAGTGAAGGACGCCAAAGACAAACGGAGACGTTGAGAGAAAACTAAGAGGAGTACTCGAATACGACTGGGAATTTGAATAGGCGGCTTGTAAACGAGATGGAAGAGGCACTTGTTTGGTTTTAAAAAGTAAGGATATATCTGGTATTTCACATGTGAAAAAGGTCAACAATATAAAAGTTTTTTAGGAAGGGGTCATCTCATCCATAATTTTTTTTTTTTGCTTTTTGGGTTATTTTATAAAATGTTCCCATTCTTTTCCAGATGGAGTAAACAACTACTTGTTATGTTATAGTGTACCAACAACTTTTCTTAATTCTCTCCACAACACATACATCAAATACAAAAAACCTATTTGGCAATCATTTTATTTTTTATTTTATGTTATCGAAAATTAAGCTTAAATACACTATTTCCACCTCCAATTTTTTTTTTCTATTTTTTACAATGGTTTAAAAAATTAAGCAAAATTTTTAAAAGCTATTTTAAAAAACCAAAAAAGTAGCTTTTAAAAATTTGTTTTTGTTTTTCAAATTTGGCTAAGAATTCACTTGTACTTAAGAAAGATGCAAATCATTGTGAGAAATGAAGAGAAAATAGGCTTAATTTTCAAGAATCAAAGGAAAAAAAAAAAAAAGAAATAGTTACCAAATGGGACCAAAATTATAAATAAGTCTGTAATCATTTGGGCTCCATTTTGTATCTATTTTACTTTTTATTTTTTACAATTAAGCCTATAAATACTATTTTCATCTCTAAAATTCTTGCTTTGTTATCTACTTTTTACCAATATTTTCAAAAATCAAGTCAAATTTTAAAAATTAAAAAAAAAGTAGTTCTTAAATATTTGTTTTTGTGTTTGGAATTTGACTAAGAATTCAACATTTTTACTTAAGAAAGATACAATCCATGCAATGAGAGATTGAGAGAAAATAGACGTAGTTTTAAAAAATAAAAACAAAAAAATGAAATGATTATCAAATAACTAGAAAGATTCTCTTAAAGAAAGAATCTATTTTTGCGGATTTTCTTTTGTGGGATTAAGTAAATGCCTAGTTTCATGGCAAGGTTAAGCCTTCTACTATATTGGTACAAAAATGGTATGATTCAATTGATACTAAATTTGTACTATTGGTTTTGAAATTAGAGGTTTAATTATCCTATCCCATTTATATATTATTAAAAAAATACTAGATATATATATATTCTTCAAATGTTATGGTAAGTAACCGATCGCAAAAGAGTTTGAAAGCTAAAAGTTGCATATATATTACCTTATAATATATATGATTTAAAATGTCGATATCGATGAAAATGTCAAGTTCTAAATTTTATAAAATTATGGATGAAAACATTGATAAGATGTTAAAGTAAGTAGATATTTCTAGAAAAATTAAAAACAAAAATGGTAAGAAAAAATACTTAAATTAATTTATAAATATTTTATACTTTTTAAATAAGTTAAAAGGAATTTTTCTCTCCAAGATTAGAAAAAAAAATAAAGATTGAAATATTTTTATGGAAAATTTTTTAGAAACTAAAATGGACATTTTCGAAATTTAAATTTAAATTTCATAAAATGTCAATGTAATAATTAAAAAAAAAAAAAAAGGAAATTACAAAAACCACCTTCAAAGTAGGGTAGTAGTGGCAATTATATCCTAAAACTTTCAATTATTAGAATTGGACCCTCAAATTTATACAAATTTTAAAATTAGACCCTCAAACTTATATATGATTATAGCAATTGTAATAATTTTATAAGTTTGAGGGTTTAAATTTTATCATTTGAGGATCAAATTTCTAAAGACTATCGAGAATTAAACACTTCACTGATAAATACATTTAGTCTATAAGATTTCAACCTTCTTAGTCCCATTTTTTTTTTATTAGAAGTTTAAAAGGTCTTGAAGTAGTTTTGTGGATCTATTTTTTTTTTTTTTTTTTTGACTTCACATTATATTTTCTCTCTCCCTCTACCCTCATTTGGTACCAACTATTGTGTAATATTTGTTGCATCTAACTAAAAATTGGAAGGGACAGTTTTTGTGGGTGGAGAGTAAAAGGGAACATAAAATTATGTGCAACCTAATCACTATTTTCTATCTTTTTCTTTAATTATTATTATTACGATTGAAAACTCAAATATAAAAATTGTATTTTTTTCCCAATATAAGAAATAAATAATTTCCAAATATTGGTATTATAAAATTACAGAAATACCTTACATGATTAATGTGGAATAATCTCAAGGGCTGCTACTTTAATTATGTCACTTCTAGAATCTGATCCATTCTTTTACTAAAATGCAAACAAAGTTAATATCATTCTCAAAAAAAGAATAATAAAAAACAAAGCAAACAAACACAACCCCAAATGATACAATTCATCCAATCTAAATTTTGGTATCTTTAAATGTATTGGATTTTTTTTATTGAAATGAATTTTTATTTTCCCAAAAAGAGATTCCAATTAATTTTATTGAAACATGATCAATTCTTAGATAAACAATATGAGAGTAGAATTAGATATTATATTTTGGAGGTTACTTAAATGTGAATGTTGCTTTGTTTATTTCTTAAACTTAAAAAAATCTGGTTAATTTATATTCTTTTTCTAGTTCAATACGTGGGATAAGATGATCTGAATTTTTGACTTGTCTTGTTCGACGGTATATGCATGTTGCTCCAGTTGACCGTAAAAATTTTCTACTTATATGACTTGATGGGACAACTAAAACATACCAAATAGTTCCAATTTTTTGGCTATAAGGAGGAGATTTGTTTAGAAATTTTCCCTAATTTTATAAACCCAAAAGTTCCCCTATTAGCTCACATGCTCAAAATATAAAGGCTACTTTAATTTAATTATGTCATAGAAGTGGGATTTTGATTCGTGTATTTTCTAAATGAAAACAAACCTAACAAACAACCCCAAATTCCTATAAATAAAGCCAGTTCCAAATTGACTTTTACTTTATAATTAAAAAAAAAAATAATAATAATCAACTAAATCCTATTGATTCCATTTTAACTTAATTAATTTGAACTAATTTTTACTTACTGCAATCATTATAATGTGAGTTGGATAATATTACATATTCTTAAATATTTAAATAATATGATTATGAATCTAAAAGAATAACTTTTCTATTTTGTGTTAAATAAACGTTGGATTTTCAATTTTGTCTAATAAATCTTATGGTATTTTGAATTTTCGAAAGTAAACTTTAAAATAAAAATAAAATAATCCTACATCTAGTGTAAGGATGAAAACCAAAACTATAAAAACAAAATTCAAACTAAGATTTAGACCGTGTTAATTTATAGTTTAACATAACATATTTGACCACTTTAATCGGCAATGCAAATATCAATAGTTCTTTTTCTTTTCCCTTTTTTTAGTGCAATCATTTTTATTTAAACAATTTTAATAAAAAAAATTTCAAAAACTATTTTTAATAGTTACCAGATACTTTAATTTTTTTAAAAAATGATTTATTTACAAAATTAACCACTTAAAAGTTAAACCAAACACAACCAAACTAAATTTGAGCCTTTATTGCTGGCTGACTTTTCCTCATACCAAAATGCACCCTTTTCAGCTCTCCCTTGAAGCAAAAATTTTGAAAAGAATCCCAAAATGGAATGAACAGCGATTTGACTTAACACAACAGATTTTTAAGGAACCAATCCACCTGACCATCGACAAAATATCAGTTCATTTTTCGATTTTTCCTTGGACGAGAGAAACCAAAATCCTCTCATCCAAACAAATAGAATGTGTATAAATTTCACAATCACAGAATGCATGGATAAATTATTATTGGGATGGAGCGGGCAGCAAATGAATGATGGATGATAATAATAAGAGCAGTTGGATCAAGGCAATAATTGAACAAAATTTGCCATTACATTCTTAAAATAAAATAAGACGAGAGCACATAATTTATCAAAATTGGTTGTCTTCAGTTCTTCACTGCTTCCAGGCTTTCTTCCCTCTAAACTGTTTGCCTGAGCGTTGATTCTTCTTCTTCTTGTCAACTCGAGATTTCGCAACTTTAGATCGTTTTGCAGCTAACGGCATTGCCTTCTTGTGTTCTTTCTGCCGATTGCTTAAGCCTCCCGTCTTGTAATTTTAATAACAACCAAAAACAATCAGGCTAGTAATATGGCATAAAGAGTATTAAACACAAACGAAGTTCATGCTAAACATAGCTTCCAAGTAAATTTTAAAGATCCCTTTGGTAATAAGTTTCTTTTTATGCAAAATAAATTTCAATATTTTGGAATCTACATTTCAAAAATTCTACGTAGTTTCGAACTTACCATTTCTTTTTAATGAATTTAGTACTTCAAAAGATAGGAAACAAATCAAAGAAATGAAGGGCAAATGATATTTTTTTAACAATAGACAGCTATCAACAAAATTAGCATGGAGCTTGCATATGGACCCAACACATTTCAAAACATGATGAATTTGGTCACTATCACGCAAAGAAAAGAAAATATATAATAGGAGACATAATATTGCAGAACATATTCAAAATATCGAAACACAAACCTTCTTTTGTTTGATAGCAGCACGTGCTTGGTACTTTCCTCTTTCCGCTCTCCCAGCCTTAACTAATGCTAATTTTTCTTCCTTGGTTACCCTTCTCCGGATATGAACCTAGCACCATATCCCCTCTAAGTTAAAGCTTCATAGTTCGAGAATCAAGATAATTTAGCTTTTGCAATTACAAAAGTATAATATCTAGTAAACTAGAATCATACCTCGAGTTTGGCAGGATCCACTCGCTTTGTACTCAATTCATCTGTATTTGGAATCTTAGATGTCCGCTTTGTGTCTGAACCATTTCTCAACAAACCATGTTGAGTCAAAGCATTTTTTGCATCTTTCTTTGCCTGATAATTAACCAAAATAATAGTTACTGGTTGGGATGTATTTCTACTTGACAATTATAAACTACATTTGCGATGTTCCAAAGCCTGAAGAGTTGCACAATCGAGGTTACCTGCAATTCCTTGATCCTTCGAAAATCTTCATTGGAAAGAATGCCATCGGTTGGTTCTGATGATTTTTCCACAGCTGTACTTGCTAGTCTCTTCAATGCTCGAAGACTTGAATTGGCAGTAACAAGTTGTTGGTCAAAATCAGAATGTTTCCTTTTCTTCAGCTTAGAATCTCCACAATTAGTTCTAGCGTCCATGTAAGCCTCTTCTTTATACTCTGTGTCTTCTTCCATGCCACTATCCTCAACCTCCTCATCTTCCTCCGATTCCATCCCACTAGAATCGTCAGCATTTTCATCATCTGTACCTTCATCGGAATCAACTTCAGGTGCTGAATCTACATCTATCAATTCATCCTTGGCACTGGTCCCACTGTCACTGGACATTTGACTATCACCATCATCACTGGAATCAAACACTTGATCGAGGTCATCATCAGATCCACTTGCAATGGAATCAACCACTTGATCGAGGTCATCAGCAGATCCACTTGCAATAGTCTCACTGTTGTCATCACCGTCATCATCACTATTGTCACCATCAGCGTGTTGTAATAACTCGATACCAGGAATATTGGATGCTACAGCTACCTCCCCATAAGCTTTAGGTCTAGCCTTTGGATCAGTAGGGCGCCCACGATCCTTCTTAGTCAGCAAAGATGGACAATACTACAAACAGAGAAGTTCACTTCACTTCTTGTGTATAGTTATAAAAGGAAAAAAATTGTAAGAAGCTATAAATATAAGTAATGGAGGCCAAGCCTAAGTATACCTCTCTATATAATCCAATAAGTGATCGTGCAGCTATTGAAACTGCCTTCTCATGTGATTTCTTGTACAACGCAAGATCTTGTAACAAATCTTCGGTCATTAACTAGTTGGCAAGAATGCAAGAACACAAAATTACTATTGAGTTTATACAAGATACGAAAAAGTTGCACCATATGAAACAAGATAGAAAATGTGTAATTTAATCTACGTCCACTTTCAGTACATATTAGAACATAGGAAAGGTATATAGTATATGATCTCAGAATTGTTTTTCAAAACAGGTTTCATTTCAAATTTAAATAAACCAGAGTCTAAATATTACATGCAATGTCTTTTCTGTAGCTTCATTTTTGGGATTTTGGGTTTATGCCCACTCTCTTCTGTAATATTTGCATATATCAATGATATATGGTGTTTCCTCTTAAAAAACTAAAATAAAATACTGAAGGAAAGATGAACCATATAAATCCTGATATATAACAAGTAATGAAAGTTACCAAAGGCATTCGTATACATATCTCCCTTACTACATTGAGCCCAACCGCAATAGCCTGAAAAGGAACAATAGACCCTTGAGTTCAAGAAGTAGATAGGAACAACATAAAGCATCACCAATCATACAAGCACCTCTGTTCGTGAACGATCATGTACAAATTGATTTACAATCTGTTTGAACAAAGGTTCAACTGCTTCGGGAGGAACCTGAATTGAAGACAAAAGCTATTACTACCGGGGAGTCATGAGAGTTGGCCACATGGGGGGTGGTGGTGGTGGTGTTGTAAATTAAGCATATGAATTGTTTTGTTTGGTTTTGTTATCTATTTTCTAAATTCTAAGACTCTTCAAAAGCTAAGCCAAGTTTTGAATATATATATATATATATCTAGTTCTTAAGAACTTGTTTTTGTTTTCGAAATTTGGCTAAGAACTTAAATGTTTACTGAGGAAAGATGNTATATATATATATATATATATGTGTGTGTGTGTGAAAAGTAGATTTAAAAGCTTGTTTTGTTTTTAGAATTTTGCTAAAACTTCAAATATTTAGGAACAAAAAGTGAAAACCATAATAGAAAAATGGGAGAGAAACAAGCATAATTTAAAAAATAAAATCAATTAAAATCGTTATAAAATGAAGTCGTTGGAATTTGAACATAAAAAATAGCATACCATATCATGACAGGCCTGGACTGCTGATGCAAGTAAATCTGTGATATCACGTTGATGAGGCTTCATGAATAAACTCAACATTAGTTACAAGTTAAAGGAATCGCCACATTCAACAAGTTAAAACAACATCATACCTGAACATACTTCTGAAGGAAAGGGTAGAAGTTTAACAAAATCAAGCGGTGAAGCCCAACTGTTCTAGCAATAACTTTCAGCAGCATCATCTTAACCTGACATTTAAAATAAAATTATTTAATTCTAAAAAAACATCATAATTAAACAAATGAATACATAGCTTTGAGGCACCAACCATAGCAATGATCAAATTAGAATTTCTCACTATTCTAACATGTTTAGATGTTAGTCATAAGTATTTTTCAGACTATCAGTGTAAATCGTAATAGACACCAAGTAAGCGAATGAAAGATTGCATGAAAAAAAGGAAATAAGTAGCCCACCAAAGCTGGTACGTTAAAGTGGTATATTTATGAAGGACAGAAGAAATGGAGATGCAAGAGGATAACAGCGATCCCTCATAAAAGACACTAAAATTTTAGTGTGTTAAAATGTAAAACTGAGCTTTAATTTTATTTCCTTCCCCTAAATCTTTTCCTTTTTTTATTTTCTATCAACTTGATCAATCAAAATGTTCTCAATTTAAATCTTAAGGAACTTAAATACATCTAATGGATTTATTTGAGAAAGGTTGACTCATGCAATCTTTGTTTTTAATTGGAAAAATAACAACACTCTGTTGTTAAAATAATAATAATAATAAAGCTAGTGGTTCGTCTCTCTTTTAATTTTTTATTGGTGTTGGTAGTGTTTTACCCAAGCACAGTAGGTGAGCTTGGTGGAGGTTATCAAGTATTTTTGCTTCCTTCTTCGTACTAGGATCATTATCCTATGATGGAAAATGTTTATAAGCATCTCTCCACTGGGAAAATGGCAGTTTGTCAGAAGGTTGGACGGTTAAATGATTAAACTTCATCTGATCTCATATTGAGTGTGACTCTTCTATTTGCTTTGAACCTTCAAATTTCCTTGGACACTTTTTCTTAGTTAAAGAAAAATACAAGAAATTCAGGGGAACAGTGAATCTAAATTAGACCTCAATGGTTGCCTCTCCTTCAGTTGTAACAGATAACAGATCGTGGTATATGGACTCTGGGGCATCTAATCTCTAGGGACTGGAACTGAATGGTTTTTTTTTTTAGTATAACAATTGTGGGGGTGAGGGATTGAATTTCTAACTTCTTAAGATGAAATGCATGTCAATGCCATTGAGTCAAGCTCACTTTGGCCTTTGGGGCATCTAATCACTTCACTACTTACGTAGACTCTATGACAAATGTCTCACAATTGAATGAGAAGGAAAAGGACATTGTTGAAAAGGAAAAGGACATTGTTGAACCTTTCCCTGATACGTTCAGACTTGTGGGTACCTTTCCCTATTCATTCTATCAATGGTGTGTTGTTTGCTTTCTCCTATTCATTGACCTGGGTTGGGAAGTGTTGTTTCTCTCCAATCATTTTGCTCAGTTGGGCCTCGAACAACCATCCGTTCATATACACCCAGTTACTTCCGCCAAATGTGTGTTACATGTCGAGAAAAATGATGAGTCTGCCCCCATTTCTTTATTCACTATAGTTTCACAATTAGAGCTTGGAACATAATGTACAAGGAATTCAGTTAGGCTTCTCATGTGTTTCAAAGCATACGGCAGTCGCAATTAGAGCTTGGAACATAATGTACAAGGAATTCAGTTAGGCTTCTCATGTGTTTCAAAGCATACGGCAGTCTGGATTAATGATGTTCTCTCTGCTGACAGTTCCTTTTGCTTTCTTTGGAAGGAACGAAATGCTAGAATGTCTACAGAGAGTCAAGTAATTTGGAATCTTTTAGTGACCTTCAGTGACTCATGGCCTCAAATCGAAGTATCCAACAACAAGCTTTATAGCAAGCAACTTCACAACATTCACCATTAACCTAGATTGGGGAGAGCTTTTCTCTGATCCCATTTGGAAAGGAGATGACTTCTCCATTTTTCCTTTATATTGTTCATTTGTTTTGACTGGTGTTTTCTGAACATATATCTTGTTTCTAATCCCTCCAACACCCCCCCCCCCCCCCCAAAAAAAAAAGGAAGAGTTAATATGCTAGGGATCGTCTTAAGTTGTCCGACGATGTGGGTCCATTTTCCTACAAGTACTACCATAAGTGACTATGTCACACATGTTTGTACCATATATTATATGTGTTGTGATGTTTTTCTTGTCAAGAACTCTATGGTCAGTGAGTAAATCGGTGTTTGTCATGTCTATTTCCCCACAACCACAACTAATTATGAAATATGTCATCTGTCTCTTTCCCTTCAGACAATAAAGAAATATGATAACTTAGGTATGCCAATCAGTCAAAGTTAATATATTCACCTCAAATCGCTCATTGCAAGCACGAAGTCGAGCGAACAACTTTTCTGCAAACCCCTGCAGGTGCAATGAAATTTATTAATTCTTATCACCCTAAATTGTATCCTAAAAGAGAACCTAAACTGAGAAATAATAAAATAAAAGTGCAGAAAACATGGAAATAAATAAACCTGTGAATCTATCAAATGGTTAAGTGGAGAATAACTTGAATTGCCTCTCTCTGATGACAAGCGTTGCTGCCTCTTAATACTACGCCTGACTCGTTCCAGTTTTGCCTTTTTTTTCTTCTTGCTAGCTGATGTACCTTTGTTGTGTGCCTAAATTCCCAAAACATAATAATATAAAATTTAAAATAACTATAATGCATACATATTTTTTGAGGCTGACTTGTTTGAAAAAGCATCCAAATAAGTTTAAAACCATTCTTTATTATTTTCTAGTTTATGCCTTCACCAACCTTATAAACCAATTCCTTGCTGAGAACGACTTGAGGAGTTTGAGAAGCCGCATCATCTTCATCACTTTCCTCATCACTATCATCTTCACCATCTTCAATCTTCTCATAATCAAGAAGAAAGGATACGGCAGCAATCATAATCCTAGAGAGTTCAAGTGAGTTGTAATCATTTCCAAAAGAGTTATCAATAGAATATCATTGAATCAATCAAGTTCAATACCTTGGTGATGAATGAAAGCAAGCAGTACAGATAGCATTTGCTGTTCTTTCATCAAACCACACCCTTCTTCGATGAAGTTCACACAGAGTTATAAGCGATCTCTTGGCCTTTGCTTCATCCTCCTCCTACATCAGAAGTCGAAGTTTACTATCCATCCAAGTTAAGCCCAATGTTCTTATCAGCACAAAATGAAAAGTATACTTTACTTGCAGCATTGCGAACAAAATTTTCTGGAGAGCTCGATTCTTTGCTTCATTTTTATGCTTTTGATTCATTTTTTTAATGCTGTGAATAACATGAGAAAATGCCAATTTTCTTAATGTTCGGTCACCTAAGGTCTGTAACTCCATAAACAAAGCAAGATTGTCCTGAATATCAACCATCTGAACAACAAAGTAAAGAGCAATTTCCAAACAATATTAACAAACGAACTACACTTAATCTATACTATTCCAATTCTCGCAGAAAATTAACCAACCCTAGACCACAGACAGAGCAAATTTGGATACAAAAATTTCAACTCTACCTTTCGATTAACAAGAAGTATAAGAGCCTGTGCTATGTGGCAACGTAAACCCGAAGGCAGCGACTTGGAAGACGAGTTGAGCAAATCCGCCAACTGTTTGGGAAATTCCACAAGATGTTTCGGATAAAGATGAGTAACATGAGCCAAAAACATCGCCCTGTCACTAAGGTCCTTAGCTACGGAGGGGTCGCTACCAATGCCACCGACAGAGGTGAAGTGAAGAGAGGCTTGCTGTTTAAAGAGTTCCATGGATGATTTGAATTGGTTGTAGAGAAGAACCAACTCACACTCGTACCCTTCGGGATCACACTTCATCTTCGACTGCAGCAAGGGCAAAGTTATCCTCTCTGGAGCTGAATTCATTGCTACTGAACTGCTTTGATTTCGATTACAAGTTCTAATTTAGAACCAATCGATGTGTGGAGTTCCAAACTAGACAAAGGCGAAATCTGTTCGTGGTGAGCGGCGGCAGAACGCAGAAGACCTGCCGGACAGTCCCTGTTTGGAGTCGCAAAATTGACATTCTAGGGCTTATTTTATTACCGTAGATATCAATTTCCACCTTGAATTTGGAGTAATTCTATCTTTTAAATCTCGAATTTTTGTGAATTTATCAATTTAAATTTGAATTTTCGTAAATGTATCTATTTAAATATTAAAAATTCAATTTAAAGAATTTTTTTAAATAATGTTATGTTATTAATTATTAACAAAAATAAGGTTCGATTGGAAGTATCGATAAAAAGGAGTTGTCTAATCATGGACCCGGTACACAATTATCATTAAATCGTGGATCGAGTCCACGACTTCCTTTGTAGCATGTGAATTGACAGTGACCTGATACATGTAAACTACCACTTGTATAACCATGCAACATTGACCACAGGTAATCGTGGACGGGGTACACGACTTAGTGGTCCTAAAAAATCCTCCATGACCTTCTCTTCACTTTCTTCCTCATCTCAAACTTTCTTCCTTTCTGCCTCTCTCTCATCGCCATCGTCCACCATAACTGTCGTCTACCGTCAACGATCGTCTGCCATCCATCGACCGTCACTGCGCTCTCTGCCGCCACTGACCACAGGTAATATTTTGTCCTTTTTTTTTCCTTTCTAATATATGATATTGTACTCCATAGATCTACTATTTTATTTAAATGTATGCATAAAAAAACTAGAGTTTTAATCTAGTTTAGTTGATCTATTGTGTAGGATTTGAACTGTTTTATTTATTTATTTATTTGTAGTTTAATATTATAAGTTGGACTGAACATTTTGGTTGTAGTTTATTTTTTTATTTTAATATTATAAATTTGGAATGTTTGGACTCAAAAAATAATAATTGGACTGTTTGGAGTTTTGATCTATTTGGACTGTTTAAAAGAAAAAAGAAATTTTTTGGATTGGGATGTTAGTATTAACGTATTTTTTTCTTTTAAACTATAGCAATTGTAAAGATTTGAGTAAATATGTTGATACATCCTGAAGATTTAGTCATTCTTGATCCTGAAAATGATGGGGATAGTGATATTAACGTAGAACTTGATGAATTATTTGAAAACGATAGAAATGTAGAAAATGATCTTGAATTGGTACCATCAGAGATATTCACCCAAATAGATTGGGACAATTACTAATTCAACATGTGAACAAGGGTCAACATTAGAGAAAATGAGTAGATGTGTAGATAATTCTAGTTTAATATAAAAAGGAATATTATTTGACACTAAAGAAGATCTACAACTGGCCGCTAAAAAATACTGCGTGACAGAACACTATGAGATTGTCGTAGGAGAATCAAACCAAGATATTTGGTACGTGAGATGCAAACAATGGAAGGATGGTTGTGATTGAAGGTTAAGGGCATGTCGACGTAAAACTCATGGGATGTTTGAAATTACTAGACTTGAAGGAGAGCATTCATGTTTATACTCAGAATTAACACAAGATCATTCACAACTTGATTCAAATTTTATGAGTATTGAAATAAAAAATATGGTTAGAGCTGATCCTAGGGTTCTTGTGGCCTTACTCCAAGAAGCAATTAAAAAACAATATGTGTATAATATTAACTATAAACGAATGTGGCAAGCTAAGAGAAAAGTATTGATTGTTGTGTTTGGTGATTGGGAGAAATCATATTCAAGACTTCCATATTGCTTGAGTGTTATTGTGCATTACAATCCTGGAACACGATCGGATCGGTATTTTCTTCCATATGATGTGCCAGGTACGACTATTTTTTATCGAGTTTTCTGGTCTTTTGGTCCTGCAAGAGAAGGGTTCAAATATTGTAGACTATTAATTTAGATTAATGGAACTCATCTGTACGGAAAGTATAAGGGGAAACTATTAACCGCCTTATATTTATTGATGCAAACGGACACATATTTCCCCCTGCTTTTACTATTGTCGAAGAAGAGAACTTGTCTAGTTAATCATGGTTTCTGTGAGCATTACATAAATATGTTACCCAACAATATGATATTTGCTTGATTTCTGATAGACATAAGGCATTCTCGCTGCAATTAACAATGAGAAAATAGGTTGGAGTGAACCTAGAGCGTACCATCGATATTGTCTTCATCATGTTGCTAGTAATTTCAGTACGAAATACAAATCGAACAACTGAAAATTTTGGTATTTAAGGCAGGAAATCAACACCAAAAGCATAAGTTCATTAGGTGCATGAAAGAGTTGAAGCAATTGAATCCTAAGTGCTTTGAATACTTTTCTGATATTGACTTGAAAAAAAGGACACATTCCCATGATGATGGGTACCGCTATGGGTGAATGACAAGCAATGCAATTAAATCTATGAATAGAGTTTTCAAATGTGCTAGAATGTTTTCAATTACTTATTTGGTTAGACTAACATTCTATCACACAATGATATATTTTGAACATCGAAGAAAAGAGATAAGTGAAGCACTCAACCGTGGGGACATGTATACAGAATATGCCATGAGAAAGCTTAAGAGATAGGAAAAACAAGCATCTATACATACGGTGACATCTATTGACAGAAAAATCCAAACTTTCGAAGTACAAACTACCATAAGTATGATTTCTCCCTATAAAGTCCAACACACAAATTGTGAGCTTGAAAGAAGAGGCTTGTTCTTGTAATAAATGACAGTCATTTAAGATTCTATGCTCTCATGTAATTGCAATTTGTAATTACATGTGTTTGACATACCTACCTCTAATTGATGAATGCTACAAATTGTTACATTTTAAGCGATGTTATGAAGGTCGCTTTCATCTAATACAACACCTAGATTATTGACCAGAACTATCATCTACGAAAGTTCTTCCAGATGTAGACTTACTAAGAGAACAGGATCACCCAAAGAGTACGCGGATTCATAATGAAACGGATTGGAGAGAGGCTAGCCAAAAAGTTTGATGTATAATTTGCAAGGGAGAAGAACATAACAAACATACTTATTCACAACATACATTACGTGCTTCCTCTTCAAGTCATTGATGACTTGTTATATAATGGATTTTTTTTTATGTAATTGAATTTTTTTGTAATGGACTTTTTTATGCAATGGACTTTTTATGTAATAGACTTTTTTATGTAATTGATTTTCTATATAATAGATTTTGTTATGTAATTTAAATTTGTTATGCAATGGATTTTGTTAAGCAATTTGAATTTGTTATGTAATGGATTTTTTTTTATGTAATTTTGTTATGGAATTGACTATATTAATATATGTTTATACTTTTTCAATGCTTGTGCATCATGGATCCTAGTTCTTCTAATCATGTGTAACTATATCAACAAAATACCCATCATTCACAATCGATATGGATAGTAATTCTACTGTAGTTTTGGATTGTCAGAGAAGGGAGACATCTGCACAATGTACTATCCCTTTTGATCCATGTATTATGCCTTATGTACAACAAACTAGTTTTCTTGGGGTTGCATAGATTGAATTTATCTAACTGGATTGACACCTCATTACTGCTTTAATAGAGCGTTGGAGATCAGAAACCCACACATTTCACATGCCTTGTGGGGAATACACAATTAAGTTGCAGGATGTTTCTATTCAGTTTGGATTATGGGTGGACGGAGAACCTTTGACAGGTTCATTGCAATATGATTGGAAAACTATTTGTGACGATCTTTTGGGCATTCGAGCAAATGATTTGAAAGGCTTAAGATCAAGTATCCCGTGGTTAGCATCCCAATTTCCATAATTGTCTCTCGATGCCAACAACATCACCGTAAAGAGGTATGTACGAGCATACATTATGCAGCTTATTGGAGGATTCTTGTTCGCTGACAAGTCAAACACTGGGGTACATCTTATGTTTCTCCCACTGCTGTCTAATTTTGAGCATGCTAGTATGTACTCATGGGGTGGCACTTGCCTTGCATGGATTTATAGAGAACTTTATCAGGCTATTGATGCACAAACGTTGGAAATAGCGGGGTCACTAGTATTGCTATAAGTATGGACTTATGAAAGATTTAAAATTATAGCATCACAAGTTCAGTTACAGGCCCTGGGTCATTGTCCACTCAATGTCAAGTATTATTTTATTTATATATTTATTCCGTTATCATTTTATGTAATAAAATAAATAAATAAATTATATATATATATATATATATTATATATATATATATATATATATATTATAATATTATATTAGATGAAGTGGTGTATTAGCTATCTTTACTAGTATACGAATAGATATTTGGTCGACTGATGCACAATAGGTAACAAATGAATATACAAATAAATCTTACAAATTGTTTGGGTGTTTAATTATTATTATTATTTTTTTTCAAATTAGTTGGACATCTTATACACAAGATATTTGGTTATTACTCCCTGATTACTGTCGTGATGGTCAAGACAGTTGATTGACCATTAGTCCTCTTATATGCTTCCATATAGTAAAATGACATCAATCAAATCATGTGTTGAGACAATTCAGTTTATGGCAAATGATATCTTCATTGTGCTATACATTTCTGGCACCACACCAAATTGATTTGAGAGGTAAGCACGACCAAGACTAGTGTCGGATTCACGCAGAATATATATCATACTGACATGCATGTCATGATCGTTGTGCAAGGGATAAATAATAAATGGACCAACTGTATCATATGATTATTTTTCCTGGTACGACTCAATCACGAGACAATTTATCACACCTGACAACGCTTACTATTACTGCATGGTAAGAGTTGGATTATCTTACATTTCCCAAATATATGATATGAACATTATTTTGTATTAATTTTTCTCATCGTACAGAATAATTTTGTCCAATATGTACAACAATATTCAGTACAATACAATTTATCAGAGTTGGATTCGATGTGTGACCAAACCTTGGTAAATGTAGAAAGTATTATTAAGCAAACAAGATGATTCAATGTTGTTGATACTGATCGAAGACGTATTTGTCGTAGACGACAACAACAACAAGGCGAAGCTAATCTAGAGGCACACGAAGACGCCCCTTGTGGAAAACTGAGTGACTTGTAACTCAATATTTTAACTTCATGTAAACTTCTATTTTGAAATTAAAGAACTAATCGAGTTACATTTTATCATGAGACACTGTTTTTTATACTAAAAAGAATAGAGATAAAAAAAACAATCAAAATGGGGGAAAAAATAAAAAAAATAATCAAATTGTGGAACCTATCCACGAGTTTGGTCCTTTGACCAAGTCCATATAGCTGACATGGATGCTGACGGGATCGAAAGGTAAATAATGTACCGGGTACACGATTTTTCTTTCCACCAGAAACTACCCTATTTTTGTCAATACTTTTGTCTTCAACATTACTTTTGAAATTTCTTTCCTATGTACCTCATTTTTGTCATTACTTTTAAAAATCACATTATTCTTGAACTTAACCCCAATATAAAACCCCCCCCCCCCCCAAAATACACCTATAAAAGTTTAGGGTTTTAAATTAATAAATTTTATGAATATTTAAGGTTTAAATTAATATATTTATGAAAGCTCGGGTTTAAATTGATAAACATTATTAGTTTGGGTTAAAATTGATACTACTCAAATTCAGAGTTTAAATTGATACAACTCGAAAGTTTGAAGATATAAATTGATATTTGTCATTTTATTAATAATTTATTTTTTCTTAAATATAATAAACTATAGGAGTATAATGTGGCAAAAACATTTGTTTTCTTTTGATCCTTCTAAATATCTCAACAATAAGTTTTATCTTTTCTATTAATTTAGATTTCATTGAAATTTATTGAGTTGCAAATAAACTTTAAATTTCCAGTTCATTTTCACCTTTTTTTAGTAAGTTAAAACAATTTCCTTCTTATTCTAGATGTTAAATAATATATATTTTTTTATACAATAAGATAAAATTGCAAGTTTTTTTTTTAAAATTTTTTAAGTTGATTTGTTTTGATTAATGGTATATTGATTGATGTTTTTAATTAAATAGCTTATAATTATTAAAATAATTCCCCATAAAATTTATAAGGAAAAAAAAGTAAAATATTATATTTGTTGTGAACTTGAGAGGCATAACGGGAACACGAAATACCATTAAAATATAAAAAAAATTAAAATAAATTAAACATGGTATATAAATAAACAAAATAAAATAAATTAGCAAAATATAACATAAGAAATTTCTCTAAGTTCTCCACTTTCTTCAATTTTCATGGACTTTGCCTGTCCACGGCAGGACGAGGCCGGGGATGTCATTCCACATCCCCGTCTCGCGCTCTCCATTTCATTCCTCATTCTTGTGAAATTTCCCACAGGGATCGGGGTGGGGATTGCTCACAGGGAATTCGTGGGGATCAGGTTGGGAATTTTCCCAATGATTTTTTTTTTGTTAAAAGCCAATTAATTTAAATCACTAATTTAGCAATTTTAATTAAATAATTAACTTTATCACTAAATTGTTTATTATGGTTAGTTTTATATGACAATTTTAATTTAAAGAATAAATTACTCCAATTTTGGCCTAAAAAAGCTAATTAATTTTTTTTTAGTAGAAAGAAATAAATATAAATCAAATTATTCACATATATAATCTAAATTTAAACATTCAAGTTAAACATATTCATTATCTTTCCCAATAAATAATCAAATTTGAAATTTAAATGTAATATTTATATAATAATAATAATAACAACAACAACAACAATAACAACAATATATCGTAATAAATAAATATGTAGAAAACTAATTGGGGGGAGGGGGGGGGGGGGCCGTCCCCGTCTCCGTTTTAGCTCACGGAGAATTTTTTTTCCCTTTTCCCTCCCCCACATAATCAGGGATTCCCCGCCTCGTTCGGGGCGGAGCTCCATCCTCGTGGGGAAATTAAACATCTCTACCAATGTGAATGTATTTCAAAACCCACAAAATGTCACTATTTATAGGCAATTTGGTAAGTAGGAGGTGGATTACATGGTTACTAATAGTGTGTAATTTTGAGACACACGAACAACATATGGGTAATGGATAAATGATAAATGACCAATGCACACTAAATGGACATCTACATTACACCTAATTTAACATATTTATAAGACTTCCCCTTAGATGCCCATTATATATGAAATATGCCTCGCTAAACTTTACTAGGAAAAAATTCATTGGAAAAAAAACCTAGTGAAATAAGAAGAGTATATATTTCATATAATCTGATACTCTTAAAAAGTATTTTACTCCCCCATTGGACACATCACTTGAGATCTCTGAGTCACCGTATACCAATGTTGTGCATGAAGGATCTCTTACCGAAGAGTTCCATGAGCACGTTCAGATCGCTCCGATCTCACCGTGACCGAAATACACAATATACATTCAAACGCACAGTTATGCAAACATATAGTCAATTAAAGACATGCTATGAATAACAAAATAACAAGGGAATGAGTTGCCATACTAGTTGAAGACAGTCTTCAAACTTCGGAACTCAACGCAGTGGAATCCACCCGATCGTCCAATGCCTAACAGATGCGTCGACTGCAGCAGCACGCACACCGTAAGATCACGAACACAATGGGGACGACACCACTAGAAAATAGCCCCAGGTATTCTCAGAGTGAAAACCCAAAGCATGGTCTTTGGTGAATTTGGTAGAGGAAGGAGGAAGCACGAATTGTATAGGCGATAAGCAAGTGGGAAGGGAAAAGGCACTATCGTATAACACGATGCTTATTGTTTAGGAGAAACTATTCGATCGTGTAGGTTTTACAGAATGATCGTTTAGGAAATGGTATACGATCGTTGAGCAAACTCGGCACACACTACGATTGTTTAGGGAAGCTATCCGATCGTGTAGGAACTAGTGCGCGATCGTTTAAGCGCTAGGTAGACGATCGTTTAGACGCAAAGCGACTATCGTATAGGCTCTCGATTATTTTAAGCGATCGTTTACAATTTCACTAACGCCCGTGTCTATCTTTTTCCGGACAACTATTCAAAATGAAAACTATTTTCATTTTAATTCATCGATTACAATAACCGACGCATTCCCACTGTAAGCTTGTAAATTGATGATGGTTTGATTTGAATTCGTTGTTAGTCAACAACTTGTTAGGTTACTGACTTATGTGCTTTGCGATAATAATAATATGCGATACTACGTTCTAAATAATGTATGCGGTGATGCTTAGATGCTTTCGTAGTATGCATTCGTGTAATGTACGCATGTCACAAGTTTTCTTACGTTGGAACCAAGTATAATTCCAATGCAAGTTTCTCAGAGTGATCTAAGGTCGAACACGAGGATTGCGGTGATTAATGCGATACTGATGTGATATATGTGACCAGTATACAAAAGAATAATGAATTGAATTTAAAAAGTAAAATACGGTAAAAATTAAAATGCAATAATAAAGTAAAATGAGATGATAAATAAAGTGCGATAATAAAATGCAGTGATAAGTAAATTGCGGTGATAAAATAAAGTGCAGTAAAGTAAATTGCAGTGATAAATAAAGTGCGGTAATAAACAAATGAATAAACAATTAAATATACAAGGTAAGGATTAGTTATGATGATGTGCAAAAGTATCTGATGAATGCGGTGGCAAGGCTGGTAAAATATGTCAGAAAGAGAATGGGTTGAGGGAAAAGACATCGCAAGTTCGTCAATCTTGTTGAGGATGCAACTAAAGTTCCGCTTTCCCTTAGTTTACACTTGTCAGTGATCGGCCGCGTTCCCATATGTCTATGGTGAAACAGGGATGAACGTGATGAACACAAGGTTGTTTCCATCTCTGGAAATACTTCTCGCTTTAGTTAACGCATTCTTCAACCTTCTTTCGAGAGGCGGAATAACATCTTCACTTCTGCTCTCACAGGTGAAGATGCCGTTGAGCATGCTTTAGCTAAACTCAGCTGATTTCTTCAACAAAGATTAACCTACTCGCTTCATCCTTCCCCTTACCCTGGGGATTAGTTACACATGATGAAGAAAATGGATGATGAATGTATGGAGAAGAACAGAGAAATGACGATGAATACGATAATGATATTAAAATCTAAAGATAAGCGTTTGTTATGGATAGTGAATGAAAGATTAAAGATGAACACAGTAGATGAATAGAGAATGAGAACAAATATAGTAAGCGTGTCAATTTCTTGACATGGATCCCGATCGGAGACGATTTGCTTGCCGGCGTGTGGTATAAATGGAGTGGAATGCTTCCCTCTCAGGCTTGTTTTCTAAGTAGAAGTGATCTTTGCATAGAGCTTCTTCTTCGGGAATGGAAATAATTGCTTGCTCCAGAGACTTACCTCTCGGTCTTGTCTCGTCTTTCTCTCCGGATTTCTATAAATTGTCTCTTCAGACCAGCCTCCTTTCTTTGAATTTGATGAAGCTATTTATAGACCTTAGCTCCTTTTGCATTAGTGGTCCTGCTCTGAAAAGCTGATAATTCCTGCCATGGCATAGTGGAAACGTCCACTCTGCTCCACGTTCAATTTGTCAGAATCATACAACAAAAAAGCTATACAATGTCGGAAGTCCTTGCGAATACATCACTCTTTACATCTTCGATCGATCGCCACATGCAGTGTAATTGCTTTGATCTTTTATCGATTGCCGCATGCGGTGGAAATACGTTGATCGTTTGAGTCCATGATCGATCGTCACATGCGCTGCAATTGCGTTGTTCTTTTTCGTTCTCGATTGCCCGCCACATGCAGTGTGAATGCGTTGTTCATTTTTGTCCTCGAGTGGTGACCTGTTTTCCTGCAAAAAAAAGACTTGGACATTCCATTTTTCCATTGCAATGGGGTTAGCGGGTGTGCTTATGACACTTTACAATTTTTGCATTTCTAAGCCAATTTCTATACGGTCGACGCAACTTTTCCTTCTTTTTGCCGCATGATCTAAATAAAACGGTATAAATAACTTGTATTTCTACAAGTTATCAGACCCTCAAATTTAGATATATGCTTGTCCTTAATCATATCCTCGACTAAGGCAATTCAGCTCAAATCCTATCCTAACTTTGCTTCGATCGGCTACTTCGAATGCTCCACCTCTACATAATTTCTTAACCCTACAAGTTCCTTCTATCCTTTGTCATTTCTTCAACATGCTCTACTTTATTCTTATCTAAGACAAACCTCTACCCAAAGTTCTCTTCTTGTTTTAAAAAGAATGTTTTACCTATTCTTGTGAAAACAACGAAGTATGTCTTTTATGCGGTGGCCTACTTTGCGTCATTCTATAGAGAACGTTGATCATGGTTACACCCTTCGTTTTGGCTTTCCCCCATGGGTGTCATGCGAGCATCTAACTTCGGTTGTGTACCAAGCTCAACTTCAATTCTTGAACCTTAGCCAAGTTTTACTTTTGCTGGTCAGTGGAGTTGTCTCTTTTATTCTTATTTTCTCTCTCTCTTTTTTTTTTGTATTGCGTCGATCCTGGTAACCTACCTCTGTTTTATCTTGCTCCCACGGGTGTCATGCGAACATCCAACTACGAACAGGTTCCTTTCACGACTTAACTCTTATCAGGTTGGGATTTTCCCTTGCGCTGACAATGAAGTATTTATTTATTTATTTATTTATTTTTAATGATGATGATGAACGCATTTGCCTGATATGACCGCATCCACTTAATCACATCTGCTCAGACCTTCCCCACCTCCAAATTTAGAGATGCTCAAGGTCCTCATTGCGTTGTTTTGGACAGAAAAGACAAAACACTTAGTCAAAATTTTGAAAATAAGGTTTGAGTAGAGTCTTGTAATAGAGAAGGTAAAGTAGAGCTATTGCGATGAATTGTCTAAGTGTTAGGCAGAAAATGCAATGTATAAAGAAATTTTGCTAAGGTTACGCATACTGCTCATCATGGCAGCACAAATAAACAATGCAAATAAAAGAAAATAATTACTGCAATAAATTGATAAAGGATGATAAAAATAAAGAGGCCAACGCATATGGAAAGAATGATTACTCATTTGTATAAAATTTATCTAAGTACACAAAGAATTATAATGATCGCAACACAAAATTATAAGTATGTACAAAAGAATACAAGGTATAGCTATCTATATAAGAAAAAATTGAATGGCCAAAAAAAAAAAAGAATGCAAAATTGTAGAGAAGGTGGTACACCCCCAAATTTAGAGTTGCGGCGGGGGCTCTTGGTGAGGAGGATGTTACGGAGGAGCTCTTAGTGGCGCTTCTTGAAATTACAGAGGTTGCTGCAGATGTTGTGGCACCATGGGACCATGTAGATATGCAGTTAAGAAATTGAAGTACTCATGGTTGCGCTCGGCCATCTGTCTTTGATTCAGAAGAATGGTGAAAATGTTGCATTGAATATTGACCATCACCTGTTTCAGCTTTGCGTTGCTCTCTCGTAACTTCGTTATGAATGGTGGAAGAAGGTGAGCTCTTGAGATAAGAAGACCTGCATATCTTCTAAGGCATCAGCAAGGATGTGGTGGAAGGTTGTGCCGTTGATGTTTCACCAGCATTGGTTTGAGGTTGAGCGGAAGAGCCTGCTCCCAAACCGTATGGGTCATCAACATGTGGCGATGTTGGCGGTGAAAAGTAGGGTGGAGATGGATGGCGGGTGGACGCTACTGGAGATGCGGGGTTGGAGTCAGGGGCAAGGAGGAGGTTGGTGAATTGTTCGGGAAGAGGGGAAAGGGGTTCATTTGGTGGGCTTGGTGGGCGAATGACTAAGGCAAAGGGTCCAAGGGTAAACTGGTTTGCTTCTGCGGTGATCTTCCTTGGACAATTTCCTTCCCTTTTTCATTGCGACACTGCTTCTTTGGTCTTGGCAGTTGCGACGCATTTAAATCAATGAGTGGTCGTTTTTTTGGAAGCTCGGGGCAATGCGGTGAATCCTTGAGAAGCATTCTCAGGATCTTCGTGTGTGATGATGTCGTGCACTTCTGGCATGGGTTTTTCTTCAATGCCCATGCCCACAGATAGGCATAGGCTCGAAATAGTCCATGGGAAGATGTACTGACCTTTCACACGACCAACAAAACCTCGAATTTGCTTCGTAATGGGCTGGCCTACATCAATCGGAATGCCGCGCGCTACGCAATATGCGGCCATAACTCAATCCCTTGAAATTGTCTTGTCATACGTTGTTGGGATGAGTCACCTTTTCACCAAATAGACCCAAAGGCATGCTTCTGGTAGCAGTTGGTTGGAGTTGAGGGTTCTTATGCCTGTTAGGGACACCGTCCACTGGGTGCCCGGTTGCGTTAATACTTTCAGCGCATCCTCTATATGCTCTTTTTCAGGATCATCAATCAATTTGTTACTCAGTGCTTCCGAGAAATTCTTCAACTGATAGAGCTGATTGATGTCCTCTACGTTGAATAACACTACCCTCCCTTCGACGATCACCGCATCTTCGATATCGTTGAACTGGCCATGGTAGAAGGCCCTCACTACCACTAGAATTACGATGGATGGATACTGGCAGAAAGTTTCCCACCCATATTCTACCACAACGCTGATGATGAGATCCGATAGTGGCACCGATGCAGGAAAGAAGCCCATTTCCATCCACAAGTCATCATTTTCTTTCTTGGTTGCTGGGCGCCTCCTGGTCGACGCAAGCTCGCTGCTCTCCACTTTAGCTTTGCCCTTTTCTTGAGCAGACGCAAGGCGGGATTTTTGTCTTTGTCTGCATTCCCGCGCCTTGCATTGCTCTTCGTTTTCCTTTTCCCACTCTTTCACTTCTTTTCTCTTCTGCTCTCTGACACGCTGAACATTTCTTTGCGGCATCTCTCATTTTTCTTATTTTCCTTATTCTCCACTTCTTCTTCTTCTCTCATTTCTCTTTCAAATTGCTTTGAGGTGAGCGCAATGTGCTGCTCATCCTCGAGTCTTCTTCTTTCTTCTTTTTCCACCCTTGCGTTGTCACGGTGAACCTCCTCATCGTGAAGTTTTCTGGCCAAATCGCCTGATGCGATGATTTGGCGCGCACATGACATCTTCTCTTCCTTCTCTTCTAATTGTCTTTTTCTTTCTTCCTTCTCCTTTGTTATGCGTTGCAAAAAAGTTGGGTTGCTTGTGGACCCTTGTGGCACATTCTCCTTGCGACACTACATTAGAGGGGAGATGTCAGGGTCTTCTTTGTCTTCAGCGCAACTAATATGGTATGCGGCAATGAAGCTTGTAGTTGCGCTGATGCTCTAGCTTGTGCTGACCCCCCCTTTTCCACCCTTGCGGTGGTTGATTCTTCGTTCAAATCCAAGCTTTCCGCCTGCTTCCTCCTTTCTTCCTCCTTCTTCAGGCGATTCTCTTCTTGTCTATGCTGTTTCTTTACTTCTCTTCTTTCTTTCTTCTCATTTTCTAGCCGGGCAACTTCATCGTCTTTTGCCCCTTTTTTTTCAACTTCTCTCTCTTCTTCTCTTTTAGGCCTCTTCCTTGTTCTTGCCCTTCAACAACCTCCAAAACGGCCCTAATGTGTTCCTCATGGAGTCTGTTGGAACAGTCCCTTAGGATCCGAAACAGCAAAGCCATTCTCAGCGAAAACCACCCCCAACTTCTCCTCTGACAGTAGGGGCTGGTGATTACTCCTGCCTCTGGTAACCCCCATCCTTCCTAAATGGCTCAAAATACTCCCAAATACCTCCTTTTCGTCCTTTCGTTTCAGTTCGCTCTCGGTCGAAGGTATTGGAGTGCCACCTCAGGTCTTGTGGCAGGGTCACTCTCTTGCTCCGGCCTCTCACGGTAGGTTGTGGTTTTTCGGCTATAGAGGTTTTTCATCGGGGTTTTCCGACGATTTCTTGGGATGACTTTGGGCTAGTCGGTGAGGCGGTGGCTGACAGCGAGGAAAGCTGCCTCCGCGTGGTGACGGGGGCATGAGAAGGGGACGATGCTGGGAAGAAGAGTGGGATGATTGTCCGGCCATTTTTTCAGTGAAGTGAAAAGAGACTGGAAATTTGTTTGCTTTTCGAAAGAAAGTTCGAAAGAGGATGGTATGCAGAGAGAATTTGTGCTTAGGGATTTTCGCGAAGAGATACAAGTAGGAGCTCTTGGGCCTTCAAGGGGGGTGCGATTTATAAATTGGGCCTTGATGGGCCCAACGCGATCGCTTCGTGGCAGGCTTCGATATTTCAAAAAGCCTGTCGCGCGCCCCTCCCATTATGACTTAGCAGAAAGGACGTCTGCTAATTAATAATTCCCTCGGGAGCTGAAGCGATTCGACTACCCTCTCTACAGATATTTTATCATTTTTTTATTTAATAGGACGGGCGCAATGTTAAGTGTTTAATGCAATGCATCCATTACTGCAAATGCATATTTGCGGAGGACGGGCACAACGTATGTATTAGCGCAACACAACCATCAATGCAACGAATTTCTAGAGGATGGGCGCACGGTATTTCTACCAGCACAACACATCCGTCAACATAGTGCATATGTGCGGAGGACGAGTGTAATGTACATACGAGCGCATTCATCCATCAACGCAATGCATTTTTGGTAGACGGGTGCAAAGTGTATCTATTAATGCAAGATACATCCGTCGTCGCAATGCATACCTGACATTATTTATGGTATCACCAACATCGCAACGCTTATCCTAAAACCAAATTGATAAGACGTTGCGGTGTTCATTTATAACATTCATTCACAAAATTTAAGATCAACGCAAACTGAGACTAAAATGGAAAGAAATTCAATTAGGCATGAAATTAAATTAATGCAAGCTGGAATTGAAATAGAAATAAGTTCTAGTAAGCAGGAAAACTAATTTAAGAAAGCAATAACAAAGCCGTAAAGAAATCAGTAAAGAAAGAAGTAAAGATAGTGATATGGATGCTTGATTGAAAAAGGTTATTCAGGGTTATCGCAACCGCATCCCCGCAGGCGGTCGACTTGCCTACCCAATGTCACTACTGACATTGTTCCTTCCATTCAATCCAGGGGCTTCTGAATTGCTGGGCAGCATTCTAGTTATTCTTTTTCTAAGCTTGGCTGCCAGTTGCTCGACCTGGACCTCCAAGTTCCTTATGGAAGATGCTTGCAATTGCATGATCACATCATTTTTCTCTATATACTGCTTGAGCAGAGCTTCCAAGGACGATAAATTCGTTGAGATGTTGGATGAGGAAGGTTAGTTGTGCGATTGCCTATTTTGGTAATGACTCTGATTCTGACCCTGATAATGAACAAGAGGATTGCCTCGATTCTCGGACTGACTGTTCTATAGATTCCTTTGGCCTCCCTGGTCGTTGTTCCCTCCCCAACTGAAGTTGGGGTGATTCCGCCAACCTGGGTTGTACATTTGCTGTACGGGTTGTTCTGAATGAAGTACACTGTCTGTGAGTTTGATGGGCACATTTCCATTGAATGACCCCCTCCGCATTGTACACAGCTTATCGCTGCCACTTATGTTAGCGCATTGGCTTGCGCTGCACCCTGGGAGAGAGTTCCTTGATTAATCGCCATCGTTTGGAGGAGCGAAGTGACTGCGACCATTTGTGCGGCCAATGTGGTCATTGTATCAGCAGGTACAATGGCGCTTTCCATTTTTCTTCGCTCTGGGCCTCTTCTCTATACCGATCATCTACACAATCATCTGTATTTTGCGAAATGCAATCTAAGATGACCTTGGCTTTAGTGTACGTTTTTTCCATAAATCCTCATGCTACGGAGGCATCAGCAACAACTTGCGTCGATCTGTCCAGGCCATTGTAAAAGGTTTCCATAAGAACGCAATCGGGAATCCCGATATGTGGACAGTTCTCCACCAATCTTCTAAATTGCACCCATGCAGTGCTCAAAGTCTCATTCTCCATTTGTTCGAAATTTAACACATCCCTTTGTCTTCTTGCGTTGACTGCGGGCAGGAAAAATTTCTTCATAAATCGCTTAATCAACTGGCCCCATTAATTTATTTCATTCGGCTCTAATGAATGAGCCCACCTCTTTGCCTCATCCTAAAGTATATATGGGAAGAGATATAATTTGATTCCTTCAGGAGTCACGCTAGGAATGGAGAATGTATTGCACATCTCTACGAAGCTGGTCAAGTGTGCATGCGGGTCCTTCCTAGAAGACCTCCAAACTGACCCGCATTTTGAATCATTTTTTGCATGATCGGCTTAATTTCGAATCTTGAATTCTCCTCCACCATAGGTCTTGCAATTTCGTTCGAGAAGTCATATAAATTCGGTGCCGCATAGTTCCTCATGGGAATATTGCGGTCAGCGGCCAGAAAAACTGGGTCTTGCGCCGGCCGATTAATTCCTTGATTCCCCTCGGGCCTATCATTATTGTTTGCCATGGTTTTTCTCTGTCTTATACGGTTCTGACGTGCTCTTGCGTAAAAGGTTCGCTCGATCTCTTAGTCGGCGTCGAATTATGGTTCAATCCCAGTACTCATACACCGTCAGCTTGCTCTCTGTGTAAAGAGACAGTATAACAGAGATCTGTCCTGCAAAATACCACAAAATATTCAACACTAAAAGTTGCCAATCCCCAGCAACGGCGCCAAAAACTTGTAATCTTGGGATTTGATGATGGTTTGATTTGAATTCGTTGTCGGTCAACAACTTGTTAGGTTACTGACTTATGCGCTTTGCGATAATAATAATATGCGATACAACGTTCTAAATAATGTATGCGGTGATGCTTAGATGCTTTCGCAGTATGCGTTCATGTAGTGTGCGTGTGTCACAAGNCGATACAACGTTCTAAATAATGTATGCGGTGATGCTTAGATGCTTTCGCAGTATGCGTTCATGTAGTGTGCGTGTGTCACAAGTTTTCTTACACTGGAACCAAGTATAATTCCAACGCAAGTTTCTCAGAGTGATCTGAGGTTGAACACGGGGATTGCGGTGATTAATGCGATACTGATTTGATATATGCGACCGGTCTACAAAAGAATAATGAATTGAATTTAAAAAGAAAAATGCAGTAAAAAGTAAAATGCGATAATAAAGTAAAATGCGATGATAAATAAAGTGCGATAATAAAATGTGGTGATAAAATAAAGTTCGGTAATAAACAAATGAATAAACAATTAAATATACAAGGTGAGGACTGGCTGTGAAGATGTGCAAAAGTATTTGATGAATGCGGTGGCAAGGCTTGTGAAATGTGTCAGAAAGAGAATGGGTTGAGGGAAAGGACATCGTAAGTTCGTCAATCTTGTTAAGGACACAACTAAGGTTCCGCTTTCCCTTGGCTTACAACTTTCAATGATCGGCCACGTTCCCATATGTCTATGGTGAAATAGGGATGAACGTGATGAATGCAAGGTTGTTTCCATCTCTGGAAATACTTCTCACTTTAGTTAACGCATTCTTCCAACCTTCTTTCGAGAGGTGGAATAACATCTTCACTTCTGCTCTCACAAGTGAAGATGCAGTTGAGCATGCTTTAGCTAAACTCAACCGATTTCTTCAACAAAGATTAACTTACTTACTTAATCCTTCCTCTTACCTTGGGGATTAGTTACACATGATGAAGAAAATGGATGATGAATGTATGGAGAAGAACAGAGAAATGACGATGAATACGATAATGATATTAAAATCTAAGGATAAGCGTTTGTTACGGATAGTGAATGAAAGATTAAAGATGAACACAGTAGATGAATAGAGAATGGGAAAAAATACAGTAAGCGTGTCAATTTCTTGACACGGATCCCGATCGGAGACGTTTTGCTTGCCGACGTGTGGTAGAAATGGAGTGGAATGCTTCCCTCTCAGGCTTGTTTTCCAGGTAGAAGTGATCTTTGCACAGAGCTTCTTCTTCGGGAATGGAAATAATCTCTAGAGACTTACCTCTCGGTCTTGTCTCGTCTTTCTCCCCGGATTTCTATAAATTGTTTTTTCAGACTAGCCTCCTTTCTTTGAATTTGATGAAGCTATTTATAGACCTTTTCTCCTTCTGCATCACTGGTCTTGCTCTGAAAAGCTGATAATTCCTGCCATGGCATAGTGGAAACGTCCGCTCTGCTCCACGTTCCATTTGTCAGAATCGTACAATAGAAAAGCTGTATGATGTCAGAAGTCCTTGCGAATGTGTCGCTCTTTACATCTTCGATCGATCGCCGCATGCAGTGTAATTGCTTTGATATTTTATCGATTGCCGCACGCAGTGGAAATGTGTTGATCGTTTGAGTCCATGATCGATTGTCGCATGCGCTACAACTGCATTGTTCTTTTTCGTTCTCGATTGCCCGCCGCATGCAGTGTGAATGCGTTGTTCATTTTTGTCCTCGAGCGATTGTCGCATGCGGTGACCTGTTTTTCCTATAAAACAAAGACTTGGACATTCCATTTTTCCATCGCAATGGGGTTAGTGGGTGTGCTTACGACACTTTACAATTTTCGCATTTCTAAGCCAATTTTTATACGATCGACGCAACTTTTCCTTCTTTTTACCACATAATCTAAATAAAATGATATAAATAACTTGTACTTCTACAAGTTATCACCCACAAACCCATGTCCGAACGTGATTTTTGGATTAATTATCATATAATGAACCAATTAAAATATTAATAAATATAATCATATTATATTTTTACCCTATAGTTTGATATCACATATCTATTATAGTATTTTCTTCTCTTCTTGATATAAATCATATTTATATCTAATTTTCTCCAAAATAATGTATCTCATACATTTAGTCAATTATATCATATATAATTAACCAGTTCGATTATATCATATATAATTGAATTTCCTCTTGTTATTTTGAACATTTCAAATTAACCCAAACACTAGTTCTCGACTTTATCCAAGCTACCTAGGGAACCTAATGAATCTGTGGCTTGAAGCTTTAACAGTCCATGAATAGCTGACTAAACTCTTTAGCCATGAGATCCAACTTCTGTTAATTGTCAGGCATTCCACTAAAGACCAACAACTAAACTCTTCTTACCATAGATATATTTCGATGTCCATCGGATATAACCAATCATGAGTACGATGATCCTTCACAGATTCTCGTAAGTACAGCTGGGCCAAATTACCGTTTTGCCCCTATAGTTACATCTAACTCCTTAAGTACCACTGATCCCTCTAATGAACAATACAACTTAGTCCAATTATGTGCGAACACCGCTCGGGCCATGAGAAGGTGTGTGGCGCCACATCGTTCAAGTCCCGGAAGACATGATCCACCTGTATGTCTCCACATACATGCTTAAGTTACAAACGACAACCAGGGATCTTAATTTATTGGTTTGTGGCAAAGCAATTAAAACATCCAATGTTCCATAGACAAAAGTGAGGAAAATATCATATATTATTACATCACAAGCGTTTGTTCAAAACTGTGTTTACAAACTACAGGACCTAATGAGAGTTTAGCGTCATCCCCAACAACGTATACATCATTCAAAAAGATAAACCTATTCTGTAAAGTCAACCAGAGGCCTCTCACTGCCACAGCTGAAATGACGTGCCCGATGCCAACTCGCACCGTCGTCTCACCAGCCTCAAGCTGTCGCTAGGAACTAATTCCTTGAAAAGAAGAACAAATATGGTTAGTGGCTCTAGAGTCTATAATCTAGGCAGAATCATCGTTCTCCACTAAACAAGTCTCCAAAATAAGTAAATCGTTTTTACCTTGTTTGGCTTTCTTCTCCTTCAAATAACATGGGCAGTTTTGTCGGGGTTGATGCCCTAAAGTCTCGTATCTTGTAGTTTATAAACAGTTTGTACGAAAGCTTGTGTTGTATAATATATGGTATTTTACTTCACATCTTATTTTTGCTTAGTTGTATGTTTTATTTGCTTTACCACAAACCAATAAACATAAAATCCGTGATAACCAAAATGGTCTGTAGTATATGGATATAGGAGGGAAACCTTATCTTGGTAATGCTATGGATGCAGCCTGCTTTGTGGAATGGTCATAAGTGTTGTAACTTGTCACGGATAGTCTGATCCTGATCATTCGTGTAGGGGACATACGAGCAGGGGCGTCCTATACAAAGAGTTTGTATAAGACCTGACTACGAAGTGTTAACGTCTTGTTATATAACACCATTCATGATAGAGACTTCACTTCACTAGGATGACCATAGGTAACATGACCTTGATAACGGGTAGAAATACACGTAGCTCAAATAAGTAAAACAATGAGAGAATTGATGGTAAAAATAAGCAATATCATGTCCAAAAGCGTTAAACTGAGGAAATTGTGATCACATGCACCCATCACATAAAAGCAGTTAATTTACTTATTTTGTGCAGAAAGAATGCATTGACGCAAGTAAAATTGCGATCCAAGGAATTAGGCGTCCGCGCACTTGAAAGATTGCGATCGCAAAGTCATGCGATCATATGCAATCATAAGAAGTTGCTCAAGAAGGTGGCCGTATAAAGACTGCGTATCAAAGTGACAGCATAATAAATCATGATGGGATGGAAAACTTATGACGATCGAATCCGAATTTTGTTGACAAGCCGTTAAAGCCACACTGTAGCAAGTACACTCAACTTTCGGTGACTATTAATCGGCGCATCAGAGCAGAAGATTTAATGACCGCCCATCATTGCAATCATTAGAGAGAAAGGCTGCTTCACCTTGAGCTCTATAAATACTGAAGGCCACCATTGTAACATTAACAAGTTAGATTAGAGAATACTAGTTAGAGAGCTGTTAGCCTGTTCATGTACATACTCATACCTAAACTTAGAGGTCAGAAATGAGCAAGGGGCCAAGGAAGCTGAGAGATCATTCCCGGACAGATCGAGAGACTGCTGGAAAGCGTTCAAAGGAGAGAGCGCCAACACTTACGAGAGCAAGAATATTCATCTGGACAAAGTTGGAGTGGAAAAGACAGTGTAAAAGGCCACGGGAAGCAAGACATTGCTTACTGGGCTTCTTAATTCTAAATTCCATTCGTTATTTTGTATTCAACACTTTATTTATAGAAAATGGAAATCTCATTTCAATCTATGTTCAATCTCTCCACACTTCGCATGAATAGCTAAATTTTCGAATGGGTTGAGAAGTACTTAGCTAGCATGACCTAAGATTTACATTTTATGTGATCATCTTGTCTTATGTATGCGTCATTCACCCTTTAGAGATACTTGAGAGAGTAGTCTAAAGATAGAATCTAGACTTGAGAGAGTCAAATTAGAATCTAGGCTTGAGAGAGTCAGACTAGAACCGCATAAGCAAGAAATAGAAACTTAGACATAAGTTCTATTTACACATCGCATGCACCCTAGAAATAGGACATGATTGTATGCAGTCACCTTGTTTTATGTGTGCAACATTCATCATCGAGGCTTAGACATAAGTCCTATCGACCTTTTCGTATACATCACATGCGTCCTAGAAATAGGAATTATGGCATTTGCATTGAAAGATGAAGTGCCGTTGTTTGTGTGTAGCATGATCGCATAACTTGTACGTAATCTTAGGAAGTGTTAGCTAAACCCCTTCTCAACCCGTTCATCGCATACTCATAGTAACTCTTGATTTCATCAACTCTTCGTTCGAACTCCATCGTATAGGAAATATTCTTAATCAAAACACCATCCAACTTATTTGTTTTCACCACAGCAAGAGAATCGAATTAACTGCCACATATTTACTCAGTAGTCCCTGTGTTCGACCCTGGACTTACTAGGAAACCTAGTGAGGCTTATACTTGGGTCTTATTAGTAAAACTTGCATGTTCACCGCATAACACATCACCGCAAACTCACACCATTATCACATCACAATTAACAACGCATCAGACCTCAATCCTGAGTGAGTTGGGAACTCCTGCCGTTGAGGGCGATCCTTTGATTTGTATGGGTGCGAGTGGCAGGTTGTCGATTCAAACCTACCATTTTAGGGATTCGTCTAATTTGGGATCTGGGAACTCAATTGAACAAGATGGAATTCACTCCTTCCCCGAGGCAGGGGCAAGTAGATAGATAACTCCCTTAAGGGCTGATTCCACGGCTTGAAGGATGTGGCGCCACACACCTTTTCTTGGCTCGAGAGGGGTTCACACAAATTTGGACTATGTTGTATTGTTCATTAGAAGAATCAGTGGTACTTAAGGAGTGAGATATAATTACAGGGCAAAACGGTAAATTGGCCTAGTTGTACTTACGAGCATCTGTGAAGGGTCATCGTACTCATGATTGGTTATATCTGATGGACATAGAAATATATTTGTGGTAAGAAGAGTTCAGCTGTTGGTCTTTAGTAGAATGTCTGGCAGTTAACGGATTGTGGATCTTATGGCTAAAGAGTTTAGTCAGCTATTCACGTACTGCTAGAGCTTTGAGCCACAGGTTCATAAGGTCCTCTAGATAGCTTGGATAAAGTCGAGAATCAGTTGTTGGGTCAGTTTGAAATGTTCAAATTGACTAGAAGGAGTTCGATTATATATGATATAATTGAACTTGTTAATTATATATGATATAATTGGCTAAATGTATGAGATACATTATTTTGGAGGAAATTAGATATAAATATGATTTATATCAAATGGAAGAGAAATTACTATAGTAGATATGTGATATCAAACTAGAAGGTAAGAATATAATATGGTTATATTCATTTATTATTAAATTGGTTAATTATGAGATAATTGGCTGAAATATTCTCCTCAATCATGCATTAGTGGGAAAAGCCATATTCGGTTATTGTAACCGAAGAATAAAATGAAAATTTGTTTCATTTGGCAAAGAGTTCGAAAAATTTCACAATCGGTATGAAAAAGTATCGGTCGCCTAGTTGAGAGCCTATATAATAGAGTCTCATCGTCTAAACGATCGCACACCTCATGTCTAAACGATCGCACGCCTTTCTCTAAACGATCACTTAACTTTCCTAAACGATCCCCTAGCGTGCCGCATTTTCTAAACGATCGTTTACCTATTACTAGACGATTGCTTAGTAAAACCTACACGATTGTGTAGCTTTGTCTAAACGATAAGCATCCCCGCTATACGATAGTTTTCTCTCCCACTTGCTTATCGTCTACATGATCAGCCTTTCCTTCGACCTCTACCAAAATCACCAAAGACCACACTTTGGATTCTCACTCCGAGAATACCAAGGGCTCCAAGTGGTGGTGTCATCCCCGCTTTTGCTTGCTCGTGCTTGTTCATGTTTCTGCCGTTCGTGTAGACGATCATGTTGCCGTAGCCAACTGATTTGCTGGGCGATAGAGTTCGTAGAGGTTCTTCTACTGCGTTGAGTTCGAAATTGAAGAGTGTCTTGAACTGGTATGTGAACTCAATCCCTTGTATTTTATTTATCAAAGCATGTCGTCAATCAGTGTTAAATTGCATAACTATCTTTAGAATGTATGTATTGTATTTCGGTCATAATGAAATCGGAAAGTTCTGAACGCGCTCATGGATGCTCTTCGTTAAGAGTTCCTTCAATTAGTATCCGAGCTAGGTTCTGATATTCCAATTTCATTGATGCAACAAATTGCATATATATTCTAGGTGGGTGCATATCTGCTCTATTTAATTGTTAAATTATTGTGGATGTGCGGATTAATGGAGTTTTTTGGGATGTTAGCCTCAATTTGATCTAATTCTTTTACATTTTTGGTTGATTGTAAAGGCCCCTGCGTTTTTGGGCATTATTAATCGTTATTGAGTCTGTAATTCAAAGTCAGTTTGAGTCTTGAGTCGTTCGTGAAGAAGATCAGAGCAAGGGTTGCTGTTCTTTGAGGAAGGAGACGATCAAGGGTTGATCGGTTCATGCAGACGATAAGGTAAGCGATTGTTGAGTATCGGGTCGTGTAGACAATGGGATGCTTGCATATCGTTTAACGTGCATGCACACTAGACGATCGTTTAGCTCGGCAAGCTTCATCGCTTAGTAACTGACTAAATGATCGCTTAGTAACGCACGGTAAATCGTTTACTTTTCGCCGCGTTAAGCGATCGCCTAGACGATCAGGCTTTGTAGCCTCGTTGTTGTCTGAGCGATCGTTTAGCTTTTGCACCTATCGTCTAGTGCGCGTCGGGCGATCGTCTACCTTCGGCATTTACTAAACGATGGAGTTCTCCTGGCAGTTCAATGGCAGTTCAAGACCCGGCTCGTCTGTGAATCGGTTTTGTAATAGATAGGGTTATTTCATTCTAGTTTTCTGTAAAGGATCATCCCAGTTCATTAATCATTGGTTTATTACATGCGATGTATGGTTTTTATATGTCATTGGTATGCACATAGTAAATCCCACCTTAGGTTATGCATTGGTCATGCATCATCTCTTTATTATAAATGTTATAATTTAGAGAAGCATGATTTAATTATGTAAGAGCATGCTCATGCATCATATAATATAAGAGTTATATTTATGCATGCATAAAAAGCATTAACATGCATCATCTTTATATTATAATTGTTATAGTATAAGGGTGAATGGAAAGCATGTTTGCTTGGTTATTACGCATATGTAAAAGTTATGTATAGTAATGACTGGACATTACATGAAGCATGACACATAGGTTTCTTTATAAACGTTATAAACACCTAGTTGTGAGCGATGTATTTTAGTTGTTTCTTTTTAAAAGTTAAAGAGAAATTAGAACTAAAAGTAATAAGAAAGACATGCATGCTCACTTAGGTTTAATTTGTGTTTTAAAATGTTTGAAACTTGGATCACATAGAACTAAGATCACGGTTCTAATATGATTAGCAACCCTAAGACTTTAATTTTTTTAATCAGTTTAGTAGGATTAAATTGACTAATAAAAGGTTAAATTGTAGCAAATCTATTTATAAAGGAGCTTTTGTCTAGGGCGGGTTCTGTCTAGGCTGGGGTATTTAAGTCGATGGAAACTTAACACCCCTACCTGGGAACTTACCTGGAAAGGTGAATTAGATAGATTCGATGCATGCATGCAAGTTAAGGACAGTCCATAAAAGTGTTTAAATGTGACTACTTGCACTTGTTCATATTTCATAGACAAAAGTTTTTTATGAGCGGACTTTAAAAAGACGACTTAGACTAAAATTAGTAGCCAGATTTTCTAGGTTAATGAACCTTAGGTAGAACATTCAGTGGGAGGTACTTGGGGCATAAGATGCTTTACTTAAACCTTTCACGTTTCTTCTAAATAATCCACACCGTGAGATCTACCCTTGGCCTCGAGGCACCTTTGGCATGTTCCCCTAACAGATGGTGTTTGGGTAAGTTAATATCAAGGTGGATGGAGAGAGTGTTCATAGTAAGTGGGAGTGGGAAGTGCGATAGCATATCCCTCGGTCTCCCTCGTTGGTTTGAATAAAGTTACTGCGCATCGCCTTGAGGCACCCTGGGAGTGTCCCCCCCTAAAGGATGGCAGTTTTGCGTGTTTCTTTATTTGATCTCTTGTAAGAGGATAAGGTAACTTAGTCTCTTGTCCTAATTTGCTTCTTCTCTGCGGTGGGATCATTAAAAAGGGACTCTGACACCAAAAGCAAGGGGTTACACTTATGCAGAATTGTTAAAGGTTAACAGTTCTGGACCGAATAAATGGTGGCTGTTAGGTTGTCACACCCCCTCTCAGATTACCCTTTTATTCTGGAAGAGGATATGACCGTGGTAGTTACTAGCCCTACTGCCAGCACTCACAACCTAAGCCTTCTAATCTAAATACCAACCTATTCAGCTCATTAATAATATATGCAAACAGCTAACCTCCCTTAAGGTTCTACAAAGATTATATAAATACATGCATACAACCAAGACATTACTTTTATAGAAAAATATTCCTAGGTGGCCCAAACATTCCTATAGAAGCCTTAGTCCCTCACAAAACATGTGTACATAAACAGATCATCAACCTAAGTCTTTTAATAAGCCGAGTCTTTCAGTGGCAAGTAGCAGCAGGATCAACCTTGAGGAAACTGACCGCTACCTGAGAAGAAAAAACACAGAAATTCTGTGAGCTAGAAGCTTAGTGAGTGACTATAGAATCGTAAAGCAACAAGCGTAGCATAACTATAAACATGTAAATATACCAATGAGTAAACTCAAGCAATTGTCTCTAAATATAGCTGTAAACCATTCTCAAACATCATTAAACATTATTATTTCCTAGTTGAGAATGAGCCTAAATGCTCTAGCCCCCAACGTTTATTACTGACCAAGAGACCCATACTCCGGTCTCTCATTCATAACTGCCTACGTGCATGTGGCCACACTAAGTACCATCATATTTTAGGTACTTCCGCTCAGATACCTTCTCAAATTTGTCCTTCAGTATCGAGCTACTATGATACCTTCTCATATGTCCTTCGGTATCAAATTGACAAGATACCTTCTCAAATGTCCTTCGGTACCAAATTCGTTAGATACCTTCTCAACGTCCTTTGGTATCAAATGTGTATTTTGTAACATCAAATTAAGTTCCATTGCCTAGTATTTACACAAGAGCTGTTCCATTGCCACTCACTTGCACAAGAACTCACTCTCTCATATCCTTCCTCTAAGAAGCATATATCAAAATCAGAAACATAGCTTTTGTAATGGTTACATGACATACCTTGGCCTGTGTTACACACATACAAGCCGGGAAACATGCATTAAGTTATTCTCCAACCATTTGTTGCTTGAGGAAGTATAAATACATCATTAATGTCACTGTGCTTTACTTGATTATATATGCATGAGTATTGGAAACCTTAAGTTTACTTAGTCACTCACAATTCGTTAGGCTCTTATTGGTTTATACGCTTCCCCTAGCTCTTCTTGGCCTGAAAAGATATAATTCCCGATTAAACTACTTAGAATTCCTAGTAAAATACCTCAAATAATTCATTTATTAAAGGAACTTTCATCAATATAGACAACTTTACTGGCGAGATCCCCCTGAGCGAAGCTAGCGAGATCCTCTAAAGTGATGCCAGGGAGATCTTCTAGAGCGAGATCAAGCTTTTCCTCTAGAGCAATCTTAGCGATACTCACCTCAATTCCTAGCGAGATTTCCCCTTAGAGCGAGATCCTCCTTACAAAATCAGCGAGATTTCCTTTATAAACAAGATCCTTATGCCCAACTCTCGCTATAATTCTCCACGATGAACTGCTTGCTTGTTTTTCACAAGCAGCTGTCTGCTTATGCACCAATTCCCTGTTATAATTTTCAAAATTTATAACTCAAAATCCAGACATTTTTTTCAAGAAACTTCCTTCTACAAACTTGTTTATATTTGAGTTAGCTTCCTTACCTTAAAATTTCAGCCCATAATTCCTTATAGTTTGGCTTGGAACTTCTAAAATTCACCTTGGGCCCTGATTAATCTGTGGTTCTGCCTCTTCTGCAAATTCTCCACTTTTGTTCTTCTTCTCTTGCAATCTTTCTCCAACAGGACAACCTTGAAAACTAAATTCTCCCAACTTTCAAATGGCACCAAATTCGCTAAATTTTCTCTTGTCAATTGCCGAAACCATACTTTTGAAGTTTCACTTTCCCTTTAATCTTTCTGCCGCTTCCTAAGTTCAAAGAGTAGATTGCCACATCACCCCACACTTATTTAATATATTTTCCTTCCCTTCCTTCATAATCCCTAAAAAAAACATAAATTTCTACTTAATAAATATGTAATATAACATCCCTTTGGCCAAACATGCTTATCTAGGGAACCTAAGTTCAGGGTTTACAATCATCTCCCCCTTAAAAGAAATTTCGTCCTCGAAATTTACCTGATATGTCATTTGAAAAGTTGAGGGTATCTCTTCATCATTTGCTCCTTAGGTTCCCAGGTTGCTTTCTCGATCCCATGATTACACCATAACACCTTCACCAAAGGAATTGCCTTATTTCTGCGTACCTGATCTTTCCTATCCAAAATCTCGATGGCCTCTTCCTCGTAAGATAAATCTTCTTTGAGCTGTACCGAGATCAGGCACGTATTTCCTTAGCATCGACACATGAAGTACATCGTGTATACGAGCTAGCTCTATCGGCAACTACAACCTATAAGCTACTGGACCAACTCGTTCCACAATTTCATATGGTCCGATGTATCGTGGATTTAACTTCCCTTTTCTCCCAAACTGGAGAATTCCTTTCCATGGGGATAGCTGGAGAAATAACCGTTCTCTGACTTCAAATTCTAGTTCTCTTCTTCGTTTATCGGGTAGCTCTTCTAACTATCGCGAGTTTCCTTAAGATTATCCCTGATAAGTTTCACATTCTCTGTTGTTTGTTGAACTAATTCTTGACCCATTAATTGTCGTTCTCCGACTTCATTCCAGCATACTGGAGTCCTGCAAAGTCGGCCGTATAATGCTTCATAGGGAGCCATTTCGATACTAGAATGGTAGTTATTGTTGTAGGCAAACTCAATCAACGATAAGTGTGTATCCCAACTTCCTTTGAATTGTAGTACACAAGCTCTTAACATATCTTCCAGTGTCTGTATAGTTCTTTCCAGTTGTCCATCTGTTTACGGATGAAAAGTCGTACTGAAATGCAATTTAGTGCACATAGCCTTCTGTAAACTAGGCCAAAATTTTGAAGTGAACCTCGAGTCCCAATTCAACACTATCGACACTTGGGCTCCATATTAACCTATTATCCTATCCACATAAATCTTAGCTAGACGGTCTAGTGTAAAAGTAACTTTTACTGGTATGAACTTGGCCGTCTTAGTTAGTCTATCGACTATTACCCAAATGCCATCAAATCCTGAGGGTGTCTTAGGCAAACCAAATAGAAAGTCCATTGTCACATGCTCCCACTTCCACTCATGCACTGGAAGTGGATTGAGTAATCCTACTGGTCTTTGTCCCTCAGGTTTTACTTATTGACAGACTATACATCGGTCCACATATTCTGCAATGTCTTTCCTCATCCCAGGCCACCAGTAAGATTTCTTCAAAGTTCTATACATTTTGGTGCTACCTGGATGCATGGCATAAGCGGAACTATGTGCTTCCTTTAGAATGGCTTGTTTAAGCTGTAGCTTGTTAGGCACACACATTCTCCCCTCCTTTTCTAATACACTGTCTGTTCCCAGTTGAAAGTCAACTCTGATGCCCTTACTCACATCATCGACAACTTTCTGAAAATCAGGGTCTTCCAACTGATCCCGCTTAAGGTTTTCTACTAAGGTCGGCCTTATCTGAAAAGTAGCTATCATTCCTTCTAACGGTTCCACTGATAAGGCGGTTCTGAAATTCCCGAACTCTTGCAATAACATTTTTCTTATTGAACCAATAATGGCCTTGGGTCCCGAGGATTTCCTACTTAGTGCATTGCCACAATATTAGCCTTACCAGGGTGGTACTCGATGGAACGGTCGTAATCTTTAATCAATTCAATCCATCTTCGTTTTCTTAGATTCAATTCCTTTTGATCAAAGTTATATTTTAAGCTTTTGTGATATGTAAATATCCTGCAGCGCTCTCCAAATAGGTAATGTCTCCACAACTTTAGAGCCAAAACAACTTCTGCCAACTCCAGATCATGAGTGGGATAAATGCCCTCGTGTTTCTTAAGTTGACGAGAGGCATATGCAAGCACCTTCCCATCCTGCATCAACACACATCCCAATCCTTGTCGGGACGCGTCCCAATAAATCTCAAATTCCTTATCTGGTATAGGCAAGGTAAGCACTAGTGTTGATACTAGTTTCCATTTCAGCTCCTGGAAAATATGTTCACACTCCAACGACCATTCAAGCCTCACGCCTTTCTTGGTCAGGTTCGTCAACGGAAGGGCTATCTTAGAGAAACCCTCCACAAACCTCCGATAATAACCTGCCAATCCTAGGAAACTGCGTATTTCTGGAACGGTTGTGGGTCGTTCCCAATTAACTATTGCTTTCGTCTTTTGGGTATCTACACTAATGCCCTCTGCTGAAACCACATGCCCAAGAAATACTACCCGATCTAACCAAAAATCACATTTACTGAATTTAGCATACAACTGCCTATCTCGCAATGTCTACAATACTATCCTCAGGTGGGTAATATGATCCTTCCTACTACCAGAATACACCAGTATATCATCAATGAATACTATCATGAACTGGTCCAAGTAGGGATGAAATATCCTGTTCATGAGATCCATGAATACCGCAGGGGCATTTGTCAATCCGAAAGGCATTACCAGGAATTCATAATGTCCATATCTCATTCTAAATGCGGTTTTAGGAATATCGGCTTCTCTCACTTTCAGTTGATGATAACCCGATCTCAGGTCTATCTTTAAAAACACCATGGCTCCTCTTAGCTGCTCAAACAAATCATCAATGCGTGGTAATGAATATTTATTCTTAATCGTTACCTTATTCAACTGCTTATAGTCGATACACAATCTAAGTGTACCGTCTTTCTTCCTCACAAACAATATTGGAGCTCCTTAAGGCGATACACTAGGTCGAATGTATCCCTTTCAATTAACTCTTGTAGCTGAGCATTAAACACTCCTTTTAAAAACCATTACATACAAACATGCAACTTTAAGTTTGATGAGAATTTGACACTAAAAAATCCACTAACTCAAAAAGTAGGATTTAGTGGGACAAATGTCTTCAAATGAAGACAAAACTTAGCCAAACAAAAGTTGGCATTCCCACTCACAAATGTTGGATATTTCCACTAACTTGGTCAAAGTTTGACTCTCAAAGTCTAAATTCAACAAATTTGACTTTTTGACTTTCAAAAATCAAAAGTCGTCAACTTCTATTGCATTTTTTACCTAGTCAACAATTTGGCTTTTAATGTAATTTTGCCCAAATCCATTTAATTTCAAAATTAATTCTAATAATCAATTTAAAAATTAAATTAATATTAAATAATTTATTAAAAATTTAATTAATTTAATTTAATATTAAATCCAACACTTATCCAAATTTATATGAATCACTATTCATAATCTTGATATTTAAATCTTATTTAAATATCTCATATTTTCTCTCTCTTTATGTTTAATTCGCAATTAAACATTAGGTTAAAATATCGTATATATTTAACACTTTGCTCCAAAAATCGAATTTGAACACTTCAAATTCGTTTGTCACATTGTTCTAAGGTTTAGTCTGATATAAGCTAGTAGGGGGACCTCATGGACCTACAGATCATGGGCTCTAATGATCCGCGATTAATCGGTTAAACTCTTTAACCTAATTAACCACCATTCGTTAACTATCGGGTTACTCCACTAAAGCTCAGTAGTTGCACTTCCCTCACTGTAGATATATTATATCCACTCGATATAACCATGATTAGTAAGTTAACCCTTCACAGGTTATTCGTAATAACGGCTAGGTTAAAAGCTGTTTTACCCCCGAGATTACATCTTGTTCCTATGTCTCACTGATTCTCTAATGAACAATTGATTTGTGATCTAATCACTAAACCGAGTCCCTATCAAACTAATGAGAGAGTGGGGCCCTTTGTTCAAGACCCGAAGTCAGCACTTAAGGGAACGACCTCTCTACTATCCCTAAAAATGGGTAGAAGTGAATTCTGTCTTGCACCCTATGTCCCCAACTATCTACCCGATCTTACCCTTGAAATGGGAGACTTATTGAGCCGGTGCTGTTGAGCCAACCCTCACTCATACAAATCTAAGGATAATCTCGAATAAACAGGAGTTCATAGTTAGCTCAGGATTAAGGTCAAGTTACCTAGATCATCGCTTTGAAATAGTCAATCTTAAACAATAGACAACGTTATAAAGTAAGAGTGACTTAATTCTTGGTCCGATCTTATGCAAACTTATTGCATGGGACGCCTCCACTCCTCATGTCAATACATGAACGAATCAGGATCACTTTATTTGTAGCACTTTACAACAAATTGTAACAACTTCCTCCCTCATAATGTGAGTGAAATTATAAGGATTCCTTTAGGTTTAATGAAGTTCAAAGATGAGATGTGTTGGAAATATGATAAAAAAGGAATTTTCGTTGTTAAGAGTGCATACCATCTTGGGGTTCAACTTAACATATCTTCTAACCCATATTCTCCAAATTGATCAGAGGCTTCTAAGTTGTTGAATGATCTTTGATGAACAAGGGTCAAACCAAAAAGGAAAATCACTTACTGGAGGATTTTTAATGATTTAATCCCCACCACCGATAATCTTCACATTGAAGGAATTCATTCTAATTCTTTTGTTATTTGTATAGGTCACACGGGAGAAAATGAGCCACACAATATGAGAGTGCAAGTTTTTTTTAGAAAAATCTGAAATATTTTTCTTCCTTCTTAATTGGCTCTTTTGATGCTGACAAGGGTGTTCGGGGACCTTTGGACTATTGGAATCTTTTGAGGATGGTGTGTTCAAACCAAGATCGGGAATGTGCACTGATTATACTTTGAAACTTGTGGAATTTGCGAAATGAGTTGTGCTTCAAAAAGGGAAGTGTGAAATTATCCTCCCTCACGTTAAAGATCGAGTCTCAGCTGCTTGAAGGCTCTTGAACAGATGGCTTCCCAAAGATTGAGTCTAATGGTGCCCCTTTCAACATGGCTTCTCTCTCGTCGTTGGGTGTTGCTGGATGTGTGTAAGTGGAAGCTTAATGTGTATGCAGCTTGGTTGATTGAGAAAGGTAGAAGAGGCTTAGGATGGTTGATTTTTTATCCTTCTAGTCGTCTTCTTATTAGAGGTTGCAAATTTAAGACTCGGGGTTGGAGTGTCAGCATGCTTGAAGCTGTGGCGCTGCTGAAGAGCCTCTTGGCAATTAGGCAAGAATGGAAGGGCTCAAAATCGTCGATTGAGGTTGAGTCTGATGCTTTAGAGATTATTAAGATCCTGAATAGAGAGGGCCCATTCCTTAATGGAGATTGTGATTGTTATTGAGGACATGCTTTTTGTTAAAAACTCTTTGAATGTTTTGAGCTTTTGTCATATTCCTCGAGAATAAAATAGTCACTCATACTTTTGTGGCTTTGGCTTCCTTTCAAGGCTATTCTTTAGTCTAGAAAGATGACTTTCTAATGTGTATTCTCCCTCTCATTTTTTATGAGATGGTTAGGAAGTAGTGGGTATCTTTGTGTTTTTATCTATTTGCCTAAAAAAAAAAATCTGCATGCTAAACCCCCTAAAAAAATAAAAGAAAACCAAAACTGAGATTAGAGTGGTGTATTAGCACATGGTCTTCTTAGGCCTCTAAGTTTTTCTAGTTCCTTTCCTTATAAGGGATGGATTTCTTGGGACTTACAATAATTTTGAGTTTCCTTGATATCAAATTTGGAAAGTTTTCAAGAGAATGCATTTTAAAGTACTTAAAAGATGTCAAGTAAAGATATAACTCCCAATTATTATATGAGCTATTTAGCTCCAAAACCTAAATTTATTGTGATGAATGCATGTTTTTATTGACCAAATTCATACCCATTAAAACAAATTTAATTAAAAACTAGAGAAGCTTATGTTTAAACCTTGATTTATCAAATAAAGATGTTTTGGTATGAAAAGTAATGTTTTTTTAATGTTTTTGTGTGTTTGTGTAGGAATTGCCCAATTGCTTCACTGTTAGGATATTATAGTTAAATTTACCTTCACCCATCAACTTAAGCTTTTGTGTCAATCAATAATTTAAGATGGTATTAGAGCAGGTTAGTTTAGGATGTCCGGTGTTCAAGCCCCTATATTGTTGTTTTCTTCCCATTTAATATTCATTTTCAGTTGTTTGACTCTTCTTCAAATTTCGAGCCCACAAGTGATGAGAGTATTAGATATTATAATTAAATTTACCTTCACCCATCAACTTAAACTTTTGGGTTAATTGGTGATTTAAGATAAAGAATGTGCACAATTTGAGCAGAGATTTTTTGCTTTGTGACCTAATCAATAAGGAAAGCAAAAATTACAAGATCATTTGCAAATTCTGCAATAAAAATAAATCAAATCTCCCTTATTCTCGATTGAACTTTTTCCGACCAACTTTCTTCTTCTTCTGTCTTTCCATCGATTTTCTATTCCCTTCACTTTATTGTCATTCCTACCATTATTTTCATGAAAATTAATAGAGTAAAGTGATGGAGGATCTTAATGGTGTCACTCCCAAATAACCGTCAATCAAATAATATTTATAAATCACCAAACATACTACTTATACTAGTAAGTAGCAAGTCCGAGGTCGAACCACAGGGAAGTATAGAAGATTAGTTCCTCAAAGTTCATTTTTAGTTAAAATGGTAAAATAGGGGAGAGGAGTTTGGTGTGGATTGGATAAGTCGAAATGCATAAAAAATAAAGTGAAAGTAAAGTAAAAGATGGAAATGTGATTAATGGAGGCATTCTAACTTAGAGGACAAAGATCGAAATTACTTAATGTAACCTTGCTCATCGAATTTTATTCAAATGCAATCTTAGTTTCTTAACTATGCCTAACTCAATTGGTTGGAAATCCAATCAATGGTCCAAATTACCTAATTAGCTAAACATTGTAGATGAATACATAGTAAACATATTTACCTAACCGCATTATGTTTTAGGACTTACACTATGATGAACATTTAATTTCTACTGTCTAACTATACATTCAGTATGATTTTCCCTAGGTCAATAAGAATGATGCTATTAGTTATAGACAACCAATTACAAGCCCATTTTACCTTTTTCTTCTTTGAAATTAACCTATAATTTCATCTCACATATTACAAGTCAATCTCAAGCATTTAATTATAAAATCTCAAGTAGTTTGTCAGAAAATCAAGAGAAAATATAATCACAAAGTAATTTAATCAGAAAAGAAACCCTAGCCAAAATATAAAATTGTATTCAAATAAAACTCCCAAAAATTATAACTAGTTCATCCCAAAATCCTCTAAACTAGAGAAAACCCTAGAACTTACCTTTCCATAGGATAAAGAAGACAAATCTGGCTCCATCTCAACTAATTACAGGAGAAGAAGGAAGAAATTAGAGAAAAATACAAGTGAAAAAGGTGAGAAGGTGGAGAAATCGGTTGGAGGCTGATTGGAGATATTCAAATCTTCCTTAGAAATGAAGAAGAAGAATTTAAACCCAACATCGTAGTGTTGGGGCGCATTGCAACACTCGCTACATTGCCTCCATTAAACTTCGTAGCATGACAACACTACATGTAGCGTTGCGATGCTCCAGAAATGTTAGGCTACTGTCTTGTAATGTTGCGCAACACTCTATCCAGGGGTATTTTCATCTTTTCATATCCTTTTGAAGCCCGATTGTTTAGTTTAGCTCCTAATTGCTTTAAATTAATCCCAAACAGTCTGTAATGACAGATTATATTTCTTAGGCTCTCGAAACCTACAAAACTAAATAAACACATTAAAACATAGTAACGACCTAGAATTAAGAAGAAGAAGATAACAAAAATTTTCAGTGCTATCATAAAGGAATTAAATTCGGAGTGAAAATTGTAGCTAATATAAATATAATTTTACAATGAATAGATTAAACGTTTCGTTCAAAATTATCATAAAAATCGATCCATGGTACATAAGAGGTTATTCAGTTCACAAAGTGAAACCATTAAAAAAAAAAAACACAAATTTCTAACACTCATACATTAGTAACTACACCTCAAACATAGGCTTAAGAAACTAGTTTTCCAATTCTCCTGTTCAAACATAGAAATTTGTGATTCTCAAACTTTAGAACTCCCTTAAATAAGTCTCCATGCATTTGATTCTCATATCTTTAATTCCAACCCTGCGACCATAACTGAACCCAACTCCAAAATTAAGAGGCATTTCTAGTTTAATCTTTCTTCTATTTAATCATATTAAACATGATTTATAAGGGCTATTCTTTAATCATATTTTAGATTTATTAAGCATTATATTATAAGATGAATCTTACTCAAGTTAATATATTGATTATTATTATAAGTTGAGAAATAGAATCAATAATGATCCTAGGTTGATCTAGTGGTAAATAAAAAACATGTCTTTGATAAAAGGTTAAGAGGTCATGAGTTTAATCTATAATAACCATTAACCTAAAAATTTAATATCTTACGATTTTTTTTTAATATTCGAATGTTGTAAAGTGAAAAGTTGTATTTTATTTCTAGACTTTAAGTTAGTTTTCTATTTTTTTTTTATATAGATGTTTTCAGTTCTATAATTATTTGGTACGGATCAAAAGACAAATCGTAGTTAGCATCTTATCCATTCAATTACTCAATTCTCTTTTAAAAGCTCTAAGTTCGTTCTTTTTTTTTTTAAATAATAAATAAAAACTCTTAGTTTAAATCTCAACTCGTTGCATGAATTATAATATAAAAACGCGTTTTTTTGGTTTAAGAAAAAGACAGAAAAGGGAACAAGGAATAAAGGGATTAATCAGCAAAAACCTAAACTTTGTCCGTTCTTAGGTGGAGTTGACTTCACATCACCTTTGAAGCACTAAATATTAAAAAACTAAATATGATAGACTCAAATAAAATTTAAATTAGTTTTCGAAAAAAAGATTATATTATATTTTAATCTCTTAAATCTTAAGACTAATTCAATTTTAGTAATTCATTTTTATTATTTTGGTGTTTTTTTAATACAATTGGGGTAGGGGAATTGGAACCACAAATCTGGTGGTTTTTAACACACTCGTATGCTAATTGAGCTATGCTCGATTCGACAGAAAAGTTGAATTTGCTATCCTTCATCATGTTAATCTAATTTTAATTTATTAAACTAAACATACTTCAATTAGTTAAACTATGTCATTAAAGGTTCAAATATCATACCTCACTTATTGTTGTATTAAAAAAATCTATTTTTAATTAAAATTTAATTTTTATTTTGTCAAATTGAATGTTAAATTAATATAAATCAAGAAATGCTATTCTTCTCAAAACCAAATTATATCAAGCTAACTGACATAAACATAACTCAACTGGTATGTACTTAACAAGCATAGATATAGATATGGATACAGGATACTGATACGATAGGATATAGAGATACATCAATTTCTAAAAAATTAAGATATGGATACGTCGAAGATACGTTATTTTATATGTATGTATGTATGTATGTATATATGTGTGTGTATGTATGTATGTTTGTATGTATGTATGTATGTATGTATGTATGTATGTATGTATGTATGTATGTATGTATGATAATGTTCAATTAATTGTTATAATACTTATTTGAAGTTAGATTAAAGTAGATTTAAGAAGAGAGTGAAAACTTGAAAAAGAATCTAGAAGCGTCAAGTGGTGGTTGAGCAACTAGAGCGAACAATAAGAAGAAATAGAACATGAAGATTGAAGAATGAAGTTGCAGAAGAAAGAGGAATGTGAATCATGATTTAGATAATAATAGAGAACAGAAATATGAAGTTCTAATTATGTTTCGGCTTTTTTCTTTTAACTTTTTATGTTTTTGTTCTTTATTGTTTTTATCATTTTTAATCTATTTTGTTTTGGATTACTAGATTTAAGTGAATTTTTTAAATAGAATAGGTTGTAGGTTGAGTTTTTTAAGTGGTTGTGTTAAAATTTGAAAAAAAAAACCCCCAACATATCCCCTTCACATATCTCAAAGTAGATATACGTATCTAAAAGTTAAAAAAAAAAAAAAAGAAAATTAGATACTTCAAATGACGTATCTGGCACTTATCTTGACGTATTCATATTTGATACTGATTCTCTGCCAATTATAAATATTTGTGCTTCTTAGGTATGTACTAATCTTCTTGATCAAATCGAATGTTGAAATTTACATTTGTACTAAAAAAGTGCATCAAGCTAAAGAAAATGTTTGAATTTAATCATAAAAGTAATGTAGGCTGAAATTAATGATAATGTTATTTTAAGGAAAATTTTTAGAAAAATGTCAAATTATTTATAGAAATAATAAAAAAATACTGATAGACACTGATAGACTTCTATCAACATCTATCACATAGTATCAATGATAGTCTGCTATCAATTTCTGTCACTAATAGACACGACAGACTTCTATTAGTCTCTATTAAAAAAGATTAAATTTTGCTATTTTGTGTAAATAGTTTTCCTTATTTTTCTATTTTTAAAACCTTCCTTATTTTGATATAAATTTACAATTCTTTATAAAAAGTTTTTTTTTTTAGATTATTGTTTATTGAGAAATTTTCTCTTGAAACCAGTTTTCTTACAAAGATTTTTACCTCTTCTTAAAGAAACATTTGAAGTCACGTTGAAATATTTTTTTTTTTAAAAAAACTCTCTCTATATAATTTTTGGTTTAGTTTTTGATAACATCAACAAAAATGGTAAGAAAACAAAAAATAACTTACAAGTGGGAGTAATGTTTATAATCCTAATTTTCAAAATCATAAATTAAGAATTAAATAGTTATCCAACCATGATCTTAAATTTTTAGATTTAATTGAATCAAATTAAAAGGTTAAGATTAATTCATTTTCCAAAATGATTTAAATCATTGTTGTTAAAGTTGATATATCATTTAACAAAAAGAAAATGTTACCTACCTATATATCACCACTAAGATATAAACATACATGTGTATTCATTCTTTCATTCTAAAATATTAGAAATGAATGACATAAGAATATCCAATCAAATATAATAACAATCTACCACCAAAAGAGATTAATACAAACAAAAGTAAGGAGAATAGAATATTTAAAAGTAATTAGATAAGAATGGGAGAATGGAAATCAATCAAACCCAAATTAAAATTTATTCATTACTTTAAGATAAACATAGAGACTAACAAAGCTTCGAGGCATCTATCCTTAAAAACCAAAGCTTTGAGATTAGTACACTCCACATCAAATTTATCACTAAAATCACTCTTTTTTTTCTATTTTTTTCTTTGCAATATAATTAAAAAAAACATCTCACACTAAATTTAAATTGAAAAAAAAAAAAACTAGACACCATCAAATTAAACGTAATTCATTATAGTTTTATAATTTTGACTTAAGATCAGAAGTTTAAATCTTCACTTTCCTATATGAAACTGAAAAAAGAAAAGTTCACACATTAACCAAGATTTAACCAAGATTAAAAAGAGAAGAAAGATGAAATTACAAAAATCTATTGCTCTCGAAAAAAAAATGAGCAAGAACACAACAGAAATCCCATATCTCCAATCAATTAAAAGGCAGCAGTAGAGGTGGGGTATCACGTGACGACGGAGCCACCATGAGAAATAAGAGGAGGTGGCGGCGGCATCGGAGAAGGCGGCAGAACGGCGTCGGTTCTGGCGGCACTGACGAGGTCTCGGATGAGTCTGCAGAGAATTTCTTCGGCCATGAAAGCTGCCAAAGCTGCGGAATTGAAAAGACTCTCAAAAATTTGAGCCTTGATACGACCGCGTTTTGGGGGAAGGCTAGAGATCTTCCCCTTTAAGCCTGTGGAGGAATCTGCTGCCATGGCAGAAGAAGAAAAGAAGAGAAGAAGAGAAGAAGAAGAAGAAGAAGAAGAAGAAGAAGAAGAAGAAGAAGAAGAAGAAGAAGGAAGAAATGAGAACTCCAAAGATGTGGTGATTTATAGGGCAATGACAAAATTTGGGACTTCTTGTATTGAATAGTGATACCAACAAATTATTTAGGTTTAACCTAATTTTATATATTATACTTTTTTCTTTTTGGCCAAAACTTTGAATTTTTCATTTTCTTCAACATTAGTTATATCCATTTGTATATATCCCTCAACCATTCTCAAAGTCAATAAAGAATCACTTTTGACATTGTCGAAAAATGACAAATGATGAATATTAGATTCTAAGTAGGTAACTTTCTATAACTTGAACTTATTCATTTTGTAAACTTGTTATTATATTTTCATGAAAAATACTTTTGTGCATCCTAGACTATATTTAACTTTGTGTATCCTATTTATTTTTCTTGAAAAGGAAATTCATTAACACCTAGCAAATAAGTGAGCAACAAAATCAAATACTCCACATTATATACAACATTAAACCATGAAGGAAAAAGAGAATCGTAACAACCCGTTTCTAACTCTTCCGAAAGGAAGTTGGCACAAAAAAACTAAAAAGTTTTCGAAACCAGTAACAAAACAAGCAATATAATGAACGGCTTGATTCCGATTGCGAGGATAGTATGAGGAGATTCCCAGTTGGCTCGCCAAAGAAACGGGTTCATCAATAGCAGATTCTTTAGCTTAGTAAGATCCAGTGAACAATTTGTTGATTAGATTAACCACTTTTCCTGCATTGAAATCAATCGATTGAATGAAGAAAAAGGGAGTGACCACAATCGTCTAATCATTCTTTTTTTTTTTTTTAATATTTTGATTTTTTTTTATATGAGTGGCATGCACAAAGATAACGCATCTTGAAATACAGTCAAACATTGTTGGTCTATTTATGTGGATCTTTATTGATCCAATGACTTTCATATTAACACATATTTAAACATATGACATCTATAGAATCTCAGTTGTAAAAAAAGGTTTTAATAATGAGCAACTGATTGGATTTTTCTACCTACTTCTCCCAATATATATGTTAAATAAATAACTCATTTGCAATAATTAAAAACCAAATAAAAAAGTACAACTTATTTTGATGGATTTTTTTTAAATATAGAAAAATAAAAAAATATTTATAAATATATACATCTATTGTAGTCTATAGTGGATAGATGGTAATATTTTTTTATTATTTAAAAATATTTTAAACAGTTTTATTATTTAAAATAGTTTCCTTATTTGAAGATGCCTAATAACTATAGAGTCACATCTCATTTTAGAATTTATTAATAACTAAAAAAACATCTCAATTAATTGAGATTAATTTTAAAATTTATTTAACATTGACCAAAACTAAAAAAAGGTAAAAGATCGGACTTAACAGTAAAAACACCATAATGTTATTTTCACCGCTTGATCAAGTTGGCTTAGAATTTGCAAATAAATCAAAGCAAAGGCCGGCCAAAAGAATAAAATAATGGAAATTCAGTTTACTTTAATTACCCAAGTCCACAAGTTTTCTATTAAAATAAGGGTTTCAGGTTTTCCTTGTGATGTGTATATATTTTTAATTCATAAAGTATGGGTTTAACCTATAGTTTAATACAAAAGTAAAAGTACTGGGAAAAAAAAATAATTAAAAAAATCGAAAGTTAAGAACCTTTATTTTTTAAGGGAAAAAAAAAAGAAAGAAAAGAAAAGAAAAGGGAAAAAGAAAGAACCTTTAAAATTTCCACGAAGATTCTTACTTATCCATATCCGTACATTTATGCATTTTAATACAAAATTCTTTGGATATTTCTTTTCCAACCTCACATTCTAGAACACAAACATGAACCCATTTCAAGAAAAAGAGAAAAAAAGGGAAATGATCTCGAATAGTGTTATAGGTGAATTTGGACCTGATAAAATAGGTCAAAGATGAAAGGACTAGAGAAAATAAGTCCATGATAAAGTTGACTTTGGCTCAAATAAGTCAAGGACAAACTAGTCATTGAGCTGATCCAAACTTGTTTAGGATTAGGAGAAATTCATATCATAATCCTCCTAGAATTATGATAAACCCTTGGTTGATTCTCCTATACATCATTATAGCTGTCTATGAGGTAATTAAAATTTCTGACTTCTTCTCCATTCTTCAATTCTCCATCCCTAGCTTTAGCATCGAAATCTTTTTTCTTTGTTATTTAGGTCCTCTCTTTCTTAAATTACAAATTTACCATTTCTATCACGTGAAGGTCAGGTGCATTTTTTCTTGTCCAAATTTTGTCAGCAACGGTTGATTTCATCTATGAGGACGAGAGTGATCTACCTTTGCAAAATTGAAATCTTTGTAAAATTAAAAAAAATCAAGGCTATAATGATCTAGTTCTCACGAGTCTAAAGAAAAAAGTTTTGATGGTGGAATGTACGAGCGAATTAGATCCCCATGATCCAAAATTAAAAGAGAGCATAGATGAATTATATCCTCATCTCTCCCAAACAAAGAGAAGAAACTCCTGAACAATGAACAAGAATAATAAAGAATGAGGGTTTAGTTTTGAAGAAAAAATAAAAAAGGAAGAAGAAAATGATGAAATAGGGAAAAAACGAAAGATGAAACCTAAGATTCATCTTCCTCTTCCTAAGCTACACAACCATCACCTCAAAGAGATAGTTGTATCGACAATAGATCTATTGGCGGAAAAACACATTGGTGACAATTTCAGCAAAGCAGTCCAACAAGATTTTCGGTAGACAATAGATTGCAAGCCCCGTGTGAAAATGTCGTCCAATTTTGTATAGTGGTTTTTGTCGTTTAGATTCATAGGTTTTCATCATGTGCATGAGTGAAAATTTGTAGGTATTCGCAACCTAGATTCGTCTGACTAGTTTGTATTTCGCCGTCATAGGTATTGTGTGTCGGGTTTGAGTTATAGATGTTAAATCTATAAATGTTATTGTTTGTATTGTTGTCTATTTTGTCTAAATTATAACCCAAAATCCAATAAACTAACATCCAACGGTGCCTTATGAGTCTTGAACTGTATGTGGAGACGTATAGGGATCAATATTCAAGACACAACCTAAGGGATATATAGTATAGGGATAAGGTTGGGTACCTTATCCTGGTAACACTATGGATATGACCCACTTTATATTTCATACAAACGTAATGATCAAATGTGTTCGTGTAGGTGACACGCGAGTGGGGTATCATATGCAATGAGTTTGCATAAGACTGGAACGTGAAATAGTAACTACTAGATGTAACTAAAGGATCCCAATGAAGGGTCCTTGAGTGAAAGTAATGGATCATCCCAAACCCTATTTTTACATAATTCGATTTCACAGAGAAACATTCACAATTATGTAGTTAATTTTAAAATAATACAACATGCAAAAAGTGAAAATTACAGAAAAATAAATTTGGGTTTTAAAAACCCTTACCTTTGAAGACGTTTCTTCAATTTGAAACCCCGATCTCCAATCGGGCACTACCATGAACGCAACCTCGATAATCTCAGGTGAGAACCCAGGAGTGTATGGTGCTTTGGTAATTTTGGTGAGGGAAGGGAGAATTGAGAGGAAGAGAGGAACAGAGATTTTTTCTTTTTCTCACTCATTTATAGAAAAATAAATTTGGGTTTCAGAAATCCTTACCTTTGAAGACGTTTCTTCAATTTGAAATCCTGATCTTCAACCGGACACTACCACGAACGCAACCTTGATAATCTCAGGTGAGAACCCAGGACTATGTAGTGCCCTGGTGATTTTGGTGAAGGGAGAATAGAGGGGAAGAGAGGAACAAGGAATTTTTCTTTTTCTCACTCACAGAACCATTATGTGTTTTTGCAGGATGATTAAAAAGAAGAAAAAAACCATCTTTTCCCACTTAGTGAAGTGGAGAGAAAAGTGTGGGGAGGGAGTTACAACTCCCTCCCATTAATCTATCATATAATATATATTAAACTATATGTTATATCAAATATAATATATAATCTATAGTTTTCATGTTGTATCATATATAATATAACCTATAGTTTCTTTTCTCACTAATGACATTTAATATAAATCAGATTTACATTAAATTTAACAATATGAATCCAATTCATAAAAATAATATTTGAATCATATTCAAATATTTGTTTCTATCATAAATAGTTAATATTACAATGTATCAAATACATTATAATAATTATATCAAATATTTGTTTCTCTCATAAATAGTTAATATTACAATGTATCAAATACATTATAATAATTATATCACATATAATTTAAAATGTTAATTAATTATATTATATATAAGTAATTCCCTTAATTAATTTGAACAATTCAAATCAATCAAAAAACTGATTCTCATTTAATCTTGTTGAGCTACCGAGGGGACTTCATGGACCTATAGCTTGAAGCTTCAACAGTATGTGAATAATTAATTAAACTCTTTAATTAAATTATTCACTATCCATTAACTATCAGGCACTCCATTAAAGACCGACAGTTGTAATCTTCGCACTACAAATATATTTCTGTGTCTATTAGATATACCAATCAATAGTAAGATGACCCTTCATAAATTGCTCATAAGTACAGCTAGGCCAAAATTATCGTTTTATCTCTATAGTTACATCTAACTCCTTAAGTACCATTGATCCCTTTAATGAACAATAAATCATAATCCAACTATGATCAAACCCTTATCTGGCCAAGAGAGATTGTCGCGCCACATTGTTCAAGCCTCGAAATCAGCCTTAAAAGAGCAGTTTATCTACTTCCCTTGACATTGGGGAAGGAGTGAATTCCTTCTTGTGTAGCTGTGTTCCCAGCTACCCAATCAGATGAATCCCCAAAATGGTAGGCTTGTTGAGTCAGCGATCTGGCCACTCTCACCCATACAAATCAAAGGACGACCTTCATAGGCAGGTATTCATAATTCACTCAAGATTCAGGTCATGTTACCTATGGTCATCCTGGTGAAATGTAAGTCTCCATTATAAAGAGTGTTATATAATGAGATTAAATATTTCATGGTTCGGTCTTATACAAACTCCATCGTATAGAATACCCCCGCTCACATGTCTCCACATGAATGATTAGGATCAGATCATTTGTAGCAGTTTAAAACAATTGTAACATCTAAAAAGTGGGCCATACTCGTAGTGTCACCAGGATAATGTATTCAACCTTATCCATCTACTATAGACCATTTAGATTATCACGTAAACATGATCTACCTGTATGTCTCTACATACATGTATAAGCTAGAAGATAATCTTGGATGTTAGTTTATTGGTTTGTGGTTAATGCAACTAATTTTGAAATAAAACATCACATATTTCATTACATAAATAAAATATTTGTACATTATAATTACAAACTATAGAACCCTACGAGATTTAAGGCATCAACCCCAACAATTTTCCACTTGATTTAAAGCTAGTGGGGTGTACATTGTAAAAGTCAAACTATAATAGAAGTACACAAATCAATAAACTAGGGCACAAACCACCCAATACAAATCTCCCACTTGTCCTAGTCTAAACTAGTCTGTCCCATCGACCCATACTCTGCAGGAGACCATCAACACCTTAGTCGTGAGGGCCTTTGTAAATGGATTAGTAACAATGCTCTAAAGCTATCTACGTGATGATCACGTCCCCTCGATGCATAATCTCTCGGATGAGATGATACTTCTGCTTGATGTGATTGTCACGCTTGTGACTCATAGGCTCTCGAAAATTAGCCACCACACCACTATTATCATGAAATGTGATGTGCTTTGAAATATCTAGAATGACTTCTAGATCAGTCAAGAGTTTCCTAAACCAAACAACTTTCTTAACAGCTTCACAAGCTGCTACATACTCGGCCTTCATAGTGGAGTCAGTAATGCACCCTTACTTGGTGCTCCTCTAGAATACTACTCCTCCATTAAGAGTGAATATTGATCTTGATGTGGATTTCCTAGAATCCCTATCAGTCTGAAAATCAAAGTCCGTGTATCCAATAAGAATCAGATCCTTAGAACCATACACGAGCATGTAGTTCTTCGTTCTTAGTAGATACTTGGGGATGTTCTTAACAGCGGTCCAATGATCATATCTTGGATTAGACTGATATCTACTAACTATCCCCACTGCATAATAGATGTCAGGTCTCGTACATAGTATCATATACATCAGGCTGTCAACAACCGATGCATAGGGGATCCGTATCATTTCCTCAACCTCTTGAGGCATCTTAGAACACTGTTCCTTAGACAATATCACTCCATGCTTGAAAGATAGTAAACCTCTTTTGGAGTTTTGCATCGAATACTTGGCAACAATTTTGTCAATGTACGATGCTTGAGATAAAGTTAGCGTTTTGCCCTTTCAATATCTAAAGATCTGAATTTCTAGAACAAACTGAGCCTCTCCCAATCTTTCATTTGGAATTGGGTCGGTAGCCAGTTCTTAACTTCAGTCAGTAGACCTACACCATTCCCAATGAGTAAGATATCGTCTATATATAACACTAAGAAAGCTACTGAACTGTTGATGATCTTCTTGTATACACAAGGCTCATTAACATTTTGGTCAAACCGATAAGATTTGATCGCAGTATCAAACCTTATGTTCTAAGATCGAGAAGCTTGCTTCAGTCCATTAATAGACAGATTAAGCTGGCAAAGCTTTTGCTCTTGACCTTGGGTTATGAATCCCTTAGCCTGTTCCATATAAATGGTCTCCTCAAGATTGTCATTCAGAAAGACAGTCTTGACGTCCATTTGCCAAATCTCATAGTCATAATATGAGGCAATGGACAGGAGGATTCTGATAGACTTTTGCATGGCAATGGGTGAGAAAGTCTCCCCATAGTCGATTTCCTCAACTTGGGTATAGGCCTTTACCACCAGTCTAGCCTTGAAGGTTTACACCTTCCCATTAGCACCCAATTTTCTCTTGTAGATCTATTTGCAACCTATAAGTTTTACCCCCATCAGGTTGATCTACGAGATCCAATACTAAATTGAAGTACATAGACTCCATTTTGAGATTTATAGCTTTGATTCACACATCTTTGTCAACATTCTTCATTGCCTTCTTGTAAGAAAATGGATCCTCAACATCTCCGTCAGCTATCATAGAAAGGATTTTAGTTAAACCGATGTAACGGACAGGTGGTTTCGCAACCCTTCCACTACGTCGAGTTTCCCTCAACACTTGAGGTGTATTTAACCTACTAGATGATCAACTTCAAAAACTCTTGTTAAGGTGTTGGGTTCTTCAATAACTCTTGTTGAAGGTTCAGTAGTTTCTTTTAAAAGTTCATTGAACACAATTTTATTACGGGGCTTGTGCTCCCTTATGTGGTATTCTTCAAGAAAAGTAGCGTTACTCGATACAAACACTTTGTTTTCTTTTGGGTCAAAGAAGTAACCACCTCTCGTTCCTTTGAGGTAGTGTACAAATAAGCATAATTTTGAACGAGATTCAATTTTATTAGAATTAGCCTCAAACGCATATGTGTTTGTTTAAGAAAGTGTGCAGCGGAAGAAAAACGGATCATTATGCATTCTAATTCTTCAAATTTGACTACAAATTAATCATGTTCATCAACTATAAAGAAGGTTTCATTACATACCTTTGAAGATTCTCTTCAATCTCGAAATTGAGCTGCAATCTTCTTCAATACTTACTGTGGACCACCACTAGAACTTTCCTACTATTCTATAGGAGCCTTAGATTGAGTTGTGGGTCTCAAAACAAGCTTGAATTTTAGGGAAATTAAAGGAGAAGTTCACTGGTTTATCAGCTGAAGTCCCTTCTTCACCCTAGAACATTTCTCAGCAGAATTACAGAGTTTTGCATGGGATTTTCCACTCAATCCAACTGTGTCTTATTGCATGACATTCATGCAAACTGATCACATTAAGTGATTCTAGCTCCACCTTCAATTTTGAGCTGGATTAAGAGTGAAGGTGACTAATTTGGATGCTTTCAAAAGTGGGAAAATCCTAAGTGATTGTCCAATTGTGGTAATAGAATATGGCCAATGGACATTAGACACTGGGCTGTTGGAGGTGGGTGGTGATCAGGGGTTGTTGTAGGTGGGTGTTGGTAGAAGCATTAAGATGGTCACTAATGGTGGTGGGCAGTTGATGGATTGAAAATGTATTGCCTGAATATCAAAACATTTTTAATAAAAAGCTTTCACCACTAACAACCAAGAAGTAAGTCGGAAATATTTTAAATATCATGTCCCGAGGAAACGAATGTAATAAAATTCTCTAGTAAAGTAAAGATTTTCCTCAAGGAAGCAATTAAAAGCAACCTAGTTTTGAAAATATTTTTTAAAAAAATATTATTTTGACTAAAAAGATAACGATGATAAAAAAAGGGATTTAAATATGCTTATGCCCAATTGCAAATTTGACTCAAATCTTTTAAACATGTGTGAATCAGATTTAAATTTATTCGACTTTTTTCTTGTCACGCCCCACAAAAATGACCATTCAAAGTGCATTAAAATGGGCTAAGACTCCTTTTGCAAGGCCAAGGAAGAGGCGCCCCAAAGCCCCCAAGCATCACACACGAGCATGCCTAAGTGATCAGGCAAGCTGTCAAGGTTGTAGGACAATACTAAAGCCTCAGGTGCACGACTAAGGCCCATGCAAGTGCCCATATGCGCCATCATGTGCGTGGCCTAGCTATTGGGGTTGATACCCAAAATCTTGTAGGGTTTTATAGTTTGTAAACATTATTGAAAAAACTCATTGTGTATTTAATACGATATTTTATTCATTGTCTATAAAATATATGATATTTTAGTTGCATTAATCACAGACCAATAAACTTACATTCAAGGTCATCTTTGTAACTTAAACATGTATGTAGAGACATACGGGTGGATCATGTTTAAGTGATAACCTAAATGGTCTGTATTAGATGGATAAGGCTGGGTATCTTATCTTGGTGACACTACGAGTATGACCCGCTCACATATCTATACATGAATCATCAAGATCACATATCTATACAAAGAAGTTTATATAAGACTGAACCACGAAATGTTTAGTCTCATTATATAACGCCGTTCATAATAGAGACCTACATTTCACCAGGATGACCATAAGTAACATGACCTAAATTCTGAGTGAGTTGTGAACTTCTGCCAACGAGAGCGATCCTTTGATTTGTATGGGTGAGAGTGGCTAGATCGCCGACTCAACAAGCCTACCATTTTGAGGATTCTTCTGATTGGGGAGCTAGGAATATAGCTACACAAGATTGAATTCACTCCTTCCTCGAGGCAGGGGTAAGTAGATAAATTGCTCCCTTAAGGGTTGATTCCAAGTCTAGAACAATGTGCCGCCACACCCTCTACTGGCCCGAGAGGGGTTTATTCATAGTTGGACTATGATCTATTGTTCATTAAAGGGATCAGTGGTACTTAAGGAGTTAGATGTAACTACAAGGGCAAAACGGTAATTTGGCCTAACTGTACTTATGAGCAATTTGTGAAGGGTCATCGTGCTATTGATTGATTATATCCAATGGACACAGAAAATATATTTGTAGTGCGAAGAGTGCAACTGTTAGTCTTTAGTGGAGTGCTCGACAGTTAACGAATGGTGAATAATTTAATTAAAGAGTTTAATTAACTATTCATGTACTATTGGAGCTTCAAGCTACAGGTCCATGAGGTCCCCTTGGTAGCTTAATAGGATTAATTGAGAATCAGTTTTTGGATTAATTTGAGTTGTTCAAATTAAAAAAGGGATTTAATTATATATGATATGATTAAGTTGTTTCAATTATATATGATATAATTGTTATAATGTATTTGATACATTAGAGCTTAATGAGAGGAAACAAATATTTGAATAAGATCCAAATATAGTTTCTCTGAATTAGATTCATAGTTGTTAAATTTAATATAAATATGATTTATATTAAATGCCATAAAATAGAGAAAAGAAACTATAGCTTATATTGTATGTGATATAATATTAAAACTATATAGTTTAATGTATATATATATAAAATATGATAAGTTATCATATTTATATTTATATTAATTATTATTTTAATAATGAGGGAGGGAGTTACAACTTCCTTCCCCTTCTTTTCTCTCCACCCACGTAAGTGGGTGATGGTTATATTTGGCATGTAGAAAAAGAAAAGTTCTTTTTCTTCTTTTGCCAGTTGATCGTTTTGTGAGATAGAGAGAAAAAAGACAGAAGAGTTCTGTGAGAGTGAATTGAATCTTGTTGGTGAACATTTTCAATTCCTTCTTCTTTTCTACAAAATTCCCTTAAATCCAAAATAGCCAGAGCCCACCACTCCTGGTTTCTCACTATGAGAATACCGAGGAAACCTTCGTGGTCGGGTTCGAAATTGTCCAAGTTTTTTCTTGGAGAAATTCTTTAAGTGGTTCGTGTTCTGTTCGAGAGAAATCTTGAAGAAAGGTGCTCAAAGGTGAGTTTTCTAAAACCCTTTCATTAGCATGTTATAATTTATAAATAAATGCATATCTTTTTCTTGTTTACTGTAAAATTTATATTCAATGAAAAATGATTTTTGGTCGATCCGCTTCCTCTCAAGGTTCACTCCCTAAGGAGTTCCTTCAATTGGTATCAGAGTTAGATGTAGGTTTCTGATTCCAAATTCCATTCTTTTATTGAATCAATTTTGCAGTAATGGTGGGTTTTATAGTCTGCATTCTATTTCATATGATGAATGGTTGTGAATGTGGCTTTGTTGATGGATGTTTTCGGGATAGAATTCTCTATTTTGAGGCTTTCTTTGTTTACAAATTTGGTTTGTAAAGGCCCCTACGTTTTTGGCATTAATCTTGCTATAGAGTCTGTAATTTGTAAGTTTGAGTCGCTCGTACTATTCTCGGGAAGCTTTAAAGAAGAGTTGTAGAGCACTGTTTCAAAGGAGAAGACGAAGCAGTTCTACAAGATCGTGTAGCTCTTGCTATTCGATTTTGTAGCTTTTGCTACACCATCGTTTAACATTTGCTAAACGATTGTGTAGCTAATGCTATAAGATCGAGTAGAATTTGCTACACAATCGTGTAGCATTTGCTACAAGATCGCACAGTTGCTTGCTATTTGATCACTGAAAAATGGTTCATTGAAGGGTGGTTCAGTTCGAGCGATTCAAGGCCCGGTTCACCTATTTCGAACCAGATGACTCAAGATTTTGTAATAGATAGCCTTTGATTTTGTTTAGAGGTCCTATCCCGGTCCATCAATTGTTAGTGTAAATATACATGCGATGTATGTTTTATATTATATGTCATAATGTATGCCATATAGTTTTAAAACCCACCATAGGTTATGCATTTATATTCATGCCTCATTTTATATTATAAGTGCTATAATATATGAATATGCACGATTTAAATTACATAAAGAATGCTCATGCATCATATAGTATAAATGTTATAGTATATGTATGCATGCATTATAGCATATCCATCATTTATATTATAATTGTTATAATATATGGTTGAATGAATATATGGAAAGTATGCTATAGCATGATTCATTACTTAGTTATATAATTGTTATATATTAGTAATGAATGAAGATTGCATGAAGCATGACATTACCTTATGTTAATTTATAAATGCTATAATTAATTGAAGTATGTCAAACATGCAATGGTTGTGTTTAATTGTTTCATTTATTTATAATTGTTATAACTAAATGAAATTAGAATTAAAATCAATAATTAAGAGTTGCATGGAAACCTTAGGCCATAATTTTTTTTAAAAAATATGATTGAGATAGACCTAAGATCACATTTCTAATGAGATTAGAAATCCAAGTTTAATCTTTTAATCGGTTTAATAGGATTAAATTGATTCTTAATAAAAGATTAAATGTGTAACAAATGCATCTATAAAGGACCTTTTAGCTAAGGCGGGATCTGACAGACTGTGGTACTTAAGTTAATGGAAACGTTGCATCCTTATCTAGGAACCTACTTGAAAAGGTGAATTAGATAGATTTGTCACACACATGCAAATTTGATCAAAGTCTATTAAAGAGTTTAATGATACTTCAATCAAAATTATTTAATCAAAGAAAAGAGTTATTTTTTTAGCAAATTAAACAAACACTTAGATAAAATCAGTAGCCAAATTTTTTCCTAAGTTAATTAATCCTAGGTAGAACATTAATGTGAGGAAAATAGGGTATATGATACTTCATTTTATCCTTTGCACATTTCTCCCTATAAGTTCACACCGTGAGATCTACACTCGGCCTCGAGGCACTATGGGTGTCCCCCCTACGGGTGGCATTTAGGTAGGTCAACAACAAGTGAATGGAGACGAGTGTTTGATAGTAAAGTGGGAGTGGGAGTGTGACAACATAATCCCCTCAGTCTCTCTATTAGTTAATAAGTTTCATGCATCGCCTCGTGGCATCGTGGGTGTCCCCTAAGGATGGCTGTAATGCATGACACTTTTTTGATCTCCAGAAATAGATAGGGTTGCTTTAGTTTCATGTCCCAATCTGTTTTCCCCTACATGTTTGGCGCTCATTGGGGCAGAACTCTAGAACCTAAAATAAGAGTTACACTTAATCAGAAATTGTTAAAGAGTTTAACGAAATTCTAAACCGAACAATGTGACTGTAGTTATTAGTCACAGGTGTTGTTTCTCTTGTTGCTGCTGATGGTTGAGAATGTACTCAATTTAGTTGAAGGGGCACTTGGATCACCGGTAGCGGTGACTTTTGTCCTGCTCACTGAAATATCCCATTGTGCAAAATAGATTGTATGTTAGGGTACATTAGACCATGTTTGCTAAATCGAACCTGATTGGTTTCTTAAGTGGGTTCAATACAATAGGACTAAAAAAGTTATTTTATTTTTCAACGATTTTTAAATGGATGACTGCAACTTTAAGTTATTCCGCTGTAGATAATTTACGGGAGAAAATTTACGCTAGTGGAAAACAGTAAGTCAATAACTATACTGGTCATCGATGATCTTTGTTTTATCCTGATGAGAATCATCCTCCCATTCCAACCTTTCAATGTCTTGAAATGTTTCGAAAGCATATGAGTATTGAAACAGACAAACGAGAAGGCTTGAGCGTACATCTTGGTAAGCCTTAATGAAGTTTGGCGCAAGAAGCATAGCCCTTGCCTCACAACACGTGAGATCATGACGTCCTAGGGGAATGTTTGGACAAAACATTTGCACAGCTCAGGCATGACACTCTGAAACACATCTTCAATGCCGTAGCAAGAAGGGAGCCATTATATCTCGAGAACAGTTCTCAACATGATGGTACACTTCAACGTGGCGGAGATGAATGGGTCGAGCATCGATGAAGCATTTAGGTTAGCATCATACTAGAATCTTTACATGAAAGTTCCCTGAATTTCCATAGCAATGTTGTTTTGAATAGGATTGACTATAACTTGACCACTCTGCTCAATAAGCTATAGACCTTCTAATCCTTGTTGAAAAGCAAGGAGAATAAGGGTGAAACAAATGTTGCTTCATCTTATAAAAAGTTCCACAAAGGTTCAACCTTTGGAACTAACTCTGTACCTTCTTCCTCTGACACCAAAAAGTGGAAGAAGAAGAAGGGTGGAAAGGGGAAGGCTAACCCCGTAGTTGCTACTCATAGGGGTAGACAACCCATCAACGCTGGCAAAGGAAAATGTTTCCATTGCAACCAAGATGGGTATTGGAAAAGAAATTGCCCTAAATATTTGGCATAAAAGAAGAAGGCCAAACAATGTAAATATGATTTGCTTGTATTGGAAACATTTTTAGTGGAGAATGATGATTTTGCCTGGATTATTGACTCTGGGGCCACTAACCATGTTTGTTCTTCTTTTTAGGGAATTAGTTCCTGGCGGCAATTAGATGCTGGTAAGATGATGATGCGAGTTGGAATCGGGTAAGTCGTTTTGGCTATGGTAGTGGGAGGTCTCTGGTTGACTTTACAGAACATATTTCTTGTTTTAAAAGATGTATATGTAGTTCCTAGTATAAAAAGGAACTTAGTTTCTATAAAGTGTTTGCTTGAACAATGTTATAATATCAACTTTCTTTCCAATAAAGTGTTTATTTCTAAGAATGATGTTGATATTTGTTCTGCAAAATTGAAAAATAATCTTTATGTGCTAAGACTATTAGCAACTAATGCCCTCCATAACACTGAATTGTTTAAAACTGTTATAACGCAACATAAAAGACTTAAAATTTCTCCTAAGGAAAATGCCCAATTTTTTCACCTAAGATTAGGACACATCAATCTCAATAGGATTGAGAGGTTGGTAAAGAATGGACTGTTAAGCGAGTTAGAAGAAAATTCTTTACCTGTGTGTAAGTCATGCTTTGAAGGCAAGATGACTAAGTGTAACAACTCAAATTTTCAGGAAAAATTTATTGAATTTTCTTGAATAATTATGTGCAGATTGAGACGAAATTGAGTTATTGTGCTTAAATAATTCAATTGTAAATTAGTATGTTAAGGAACTAGGGGTTTGTTTTAAATTAATTGAAGGATTTGAAAGTATTGGATTTTATTTGAATCTTATTTGGAATTGAGTAATTGGATTATTATAATAAGATTATTCAATTCTACTTAGTGGTAGGAGTTTTGAGATGTTGGATTTGATTTTATTAGGGTTAAATAATGGAGGGTTTTGGAATTGAAGAGGAAGAAAAAAAGAAAAGGAAGAAAAAAAGATTTAAGTAAATTTTTCCCCTTATTCTCCTGTGTATGCGTAGGTAGACCCCCCTCGATTTTTTTCTCACTCACTGCCCTAATCCTTCACCGACGTCCAGCCCTAGCTACCAGTGCTTGTCGCTGCTTCCAACGCTTGCCGCCCAGCTAACTTCTTCAACTCCGTGCATTGTTCGCGCGACTAAGCCCCATGTCGAGATCCAGCCGATGATGCTAGCTCCGCAAGCCTCCTTCCTTCTCTGTTCTCGCTCCCCGGGTCCAGCTGTGTAACCTCCTTCAGTTGCTACGTAACCTCCTTCAGTTGCCGCCATAGCCATTATGTGACGGTTTTATTATGTTTGATTGGCGGATGAACTGATGAGACTGTTTTGAGAACTCATGAGATATGTTACTATGATTATTATATTATGTTATGGCTTGATATGAACTTGGATGAAGTATGTTTCATATAGATTGATGGTGGCTATTAGCACTCCTATTGGACTGTGTTCATCCCCTGGGTATGTTTCAGCGTCCTTATGGGATCGCCACCTACGTTATGTTATTGTGTCTCTTTGGAGTCACTTCTTATGAAAGCGTACCTTCGGGTTTGCCCCTTATGCCTATGCCTATGCCTATGTCTATGCTTATGTTAGGATGCACACCTTCGTCTTGATAGAAAGGCTAACATGTTCACCTAGTGGGCCCAGTAGTGGGTCACTTACTAAGTATTTTTATACTCACCCTTTCTTATGATATATTTTTCAAGTAAGAGCAAGGACAGACTGACGAATGACAGGGAGAATCCGTAACCATGTCATTGGGACTAGACAGAAGCTTTTGCACATGTCTTTCATATTTCTCATGTTACAGTCGTTAACAGTCAAATGTTTGGAGTTTTAAATTATATTTCTTAATTGAATTTTACGTTTTTAGGGGACCCCGATCAATGATTTCTAGTTATTTGAATTCTTGTAAAACTAACTTATTTTATGAAATTCTTTTGGTTTTAGACAATTTTTAAAGAGTCGTTTGAGATTATGCATGCATGTAGTAATGATCCAATTTCAGTCCTAGAAAGTCGGGTCGTTACACTAAAAGACCTTTTATTGGAAAAGGTCACAGGGCCAAAGAACCTTTATAGCTATACATTTAGACCTCTGTGGTTCGATGAATGTAAAAGCTAGGGGCTTTTATGAATATTTCATCACTTTTATTGATGATTATTCAAGATATAGGTACGTTTATTTAATACACTATAAGTCTGAATCTTTTGAAAAGTTCAAAGAATTCAAGGCTGAAGTTGAAAATGCATTAAATAGATTATTAAAATATTTTGATCTAATCAAGGTGGAGAGTTTTTGGATTCAACATTCCATAACTATATGATAGATCAAGGTGAAAATGCATTAAATAGTACACCTCAGCAAAATGGTGTATCAGAAAGGAGAAATCGAACCCTGTTGGACATGGTTCAGTCTATGATGAGTTACGCTTCCTTACCTTACTTGTTTTGGGGTTATGCAGTAGAGACTATAGCGTACATCATAAACTGCATTCTTACCAAGAGTGTTGCAGATCACATTTGGAGTTATGGAATGGTGGTAAAGCTAGGTTACATCATTTCAGAATCTGGGGTTGCCTAGCATATATGCTTAAGGTTAATCCTAAGAAATTGGAACCACGTTCAAGATTGTGCCTATTTGTAGGCTACCCCAAAGGAACGATTGGTGGTTACTTCTTTGATCCTAAAGAGAATAAAGTATTTGTATCGACAAATGCTACTTTTCTTGAAGAAGACCACATAAGGGAGCACAAACCTAGAAGTAAGATTTTGTTGAATGAGATTTCTAAAGAAACTACTAAATCTTCAACAAGAGTTGTTGAAGAACCTAGTATCTCAACAAAAGTTATTGAAGTAGGTTCATCTAGTAGGTTAAATCCACCTCAATTGTTGAGGGAACCTTGATGAAGTGGGAGGGTTGTAAACCTACCTATTCGCTATATGGGTTTACTAGAAATCCTGGCTATGGTAGCTGATGGCGAAGTTGAGGATCCATTGTTTTACAAGAAGGCAATGGAAGATATTGATAGAGATGAATGGACCAAAGCGATGGCTCTCGAAATGGAGTCAATGTACTTCAATTCGTTATGGGATCTTGTAGAACAACCCGACGGTGTTAAACTTACAGGTTGTAAATGGATCTACAAGAGGAAAATGGGTGCTGATGGGAAGATGCAAACCTTCAAGGTTAGACTGGTGGCAAAGGGTTATACCCAGGTTGAGGGAGTTGACTATGAAAAGACTTTCTCGCTTGTTGCCATGCTTAAGTCTATCTGGATCCTCCTATCCATTGTCTCATATTATGACTATAAGATTTGGTGAATGGATGTCAAGACTGCTTTTCTGAATGGCAATCTTGATGAGACCATTTACATGGTGCATCTCGAGGAATTCATAACCCAAGATCAAATGCAAAATGTTTGCAAGCTTAATCGGTCCATTTATGGATTGAAGCAAGCTTCTCGATCTTGGAACATAAGCTTTAGTACTACGATTAAATCTTATGACTTTGATCAAAACATTGATGAGCCTTGTGTCTACAAGAAGATCATCAAAAGTTCAGTAGTTTTTCTAGTGTTATATGTAGATGATATCCTACTCATTGGGAATGATTTAGATTTACTGACTACAGTTAAGAACTGGCTAGCAACCCAATTTCAAATGAAAGATTTAGGAGAGGCTCAGTTTGTTCTGGGTATTCAGATCTTTAGAGATCGAAAGAAAAAAATGTTAACTCTGTCTGAAGTGTTGTATATTGACAAGATGCTTGTCAAATATTTGATGTAGAACTCCATGAGGGGCTTATTACATATGATCCTTCATGTGGTCTTCTTCCAAGAAGATAGCATTTTTAGAAACAAACACTTTGTTCTCATTCGGATCATAGAAGTATCCACCTCTCGTTTCCTTGGGGTAGCCTACCAAGAGGCAAACCTTCGAATGCGGTTCCAACTTCTTTGGATTAGTCGCTAGCACATGTGCCAGATAGCCCCAAATCCTGAAGTGGCGTAAACTACCTTTACGACCTCTTCATAACTCAAAAGGTGTTTCAATCCTGGATTGGATCCTGAGTTCGTTGTGAAGATACTTCAATTGGTGCATATCTGCTCTGTTTAATTGATTGACTAATAAAAGGTTAAAGTGTAACAAATCTATCTATAAGGGACCTTTTGTGTAAAGCGGGTTCTGTCTAGGTTGGGATATTTAAGTCGACGAAAACGTAATACCCCTACCTGGGAACTTACCTAGAAAGGTGAATTAGATAGATTTGATGCATGCATGCAAGTTAAGGACAGTCCATTAAAGTGTTTAAATGAGACTACTTGAACTTGTTCATATTTCATAGACAAAAATTGTTTATGAATGGACTTAAAAAGATGACTTAGATTAAAATCAGTAACCGGATTGTCTAGGTTAATGAACCCCTAGGTAGAACATTCAGTGAGAGGGACTGGAGACATATGATGCTTCACTTAAACCTTTCACGTTTCTCCTATATAGTCCACACCGTGAGATTTATTCTCGACCTCGAGGTACCTTTGGCATGTTCCCCTAACGGATGGTGTTTAGGTAGGTCAATATCAAGATGGTTGGAAAGAGTGTTCATAGTAAGTGGGAGTGGGAAGTGCGATAGCATATCCCTCGGTCTCTCTTGTTGGATTGAATAAAGTTACTGTGCATCGCCTCGAGGCACCCTGGGAGTGTCCCCCTATAGAATGGTAGTTTTGCGCATTTCTTTATTTAATCTCCTATAAGAGGATAAGGTAACTTAGTCTCTTGTCCTACTCTGCTTCTTCCCTACGGTGGGTTCATTAGGGTGGGGCTTTGGCACCAGAAGCGAGGGGTTACATTTACGTGAAATTATTAAAGGTTAATAGTTCTGAACCGAATAAATGGTGGCTGTTAGGTTCAGTTCCAAGAGTTGGTTCTGCCTAATGGTTGAGAATGTGTCATCCCAGTGAAGGGGCATCTGATCACCCCACCGGTGACGTTTGTCCTGCTCACTGGGGCATCATTGCAAAATAGAAGTCTTTAACTTAGGGTACTTGAAACTGTTTTGCAAAATTAATTGGTTAAATGTGGTTTAGCAAAATCTAATAAAGTTTTGTTCATATTTTCAGCAACAATCTTTTCAAAATGGCCACAGGCACGTTAGCTTTGTTTAGCGCCGAAAAATTAACTAGCGATATCTTTTCAACATGGAAACACATGATCACGATGATTCTCATCATCGAGGATCTCATGTTTGCCTTTACGGAGGTCTGTCCTATTATTCCAGCTCCAAATGTCACTCAAAATGTTCGAAAGACATATGAGCGATGGACACGGGCAAATGAGAAGGCTCGAGCCTATATCTTGGCAAGTCTTTCTGAAGTCTTGGCCAAGAAACATGAGCCTATGGTCTCAGCACATGAGATCGTGGAGTCCGTGCAAGGTATGTTTGGACGACTGTCCGAACAACTTATGCATGAGGCTTTTAAGTATATATTCAACTCCAAAATGAAAGAAGGCACCTCTATTCTTGAAAATGTGCTTAACATGATGGTTCACTTCAATGCGGCAGAGTTGAATAGGTCTACCATCGATGAGGGCAGTCAAGTTTGAATAATCCTGCATTCTTTGCCGGAGAGCTTCCTACACTTTGTAGTAATGTGATTCTTAACGAAGTGAAATATAACCTTACAACTTTCCTCAACGTGTTGCAGACCTACCAATATTTACTAAAAAGTAAGGAGAGGAAGAAGGGTAAGGCAATCATTGGTTCATCCTCTAGGACGTTCCATAGAGGTTCGACCTCAGGAATGAAGTCTGCACCTTTTACTTCTAACTCTGTAAAGGGGAAGAAGAAGAAGGGTGGTAAGGGAAAAAGGAAGGCGCCTGCTAACCCGCCACCTATCGCCCCAAGAAGGTGTCCACTGTCGGTTGAAAAGGGAAAGTGTTTCCACTGCAACCAGGATGGACACGGAAGAGGAACTGTCCTTGCTGGCTGAAGGAAAGGAAGGTCGCCAAGGCTAAGGCCAAGGCAGATAAAGGTAAATATGATTTACTTATACTTGAAACTTATTTAGTGGAGAATGATGATTCTGCCTAGATAATTGATTCGGGCGCCACTAATCACGTTTTTCTTCTTTCAGGGGATTAGATCCTGGCGATAGCTGGAGGCTAGTGAGATGACGATGCGAGTAGGCACCGGGCACATCGTCTCAATTGTGGCAGTGGGAGGGCTCCTGTTAGCTTTACAAAATAGGTTTCTAGTTTTGAATGATGTATATATTGTTCTTGAACTTAAGAGGAACCTCATTTCTGTAAAGTGTTTGTTACAATATAAATATACTGTTAGTTTTAATGTGAATAAAGCGTTTATTCATAAAGATGGTGTTAATTCCCTCCATAATTCCCTCCATAACACAGAATTGTTTAATACTGTCGTAACTCAAACAAAACGTCGACGTATTTCTCCAAAAGAAAATGGCCATCTTTGGCATCTTCGTTTAGGGCACACCAATCTCAATAGGATTGAGAGATTGGTGAAGAATGGACTTCTAAGTGAGTTAGAAGAAAATTCTTTACCGGTGTGCGAATCTTGCCTTGAGGGTAAGATGACTAAATGACCTTTTACTGAAAATAGTTATCAAGCCAAAGAGCCTCTTGAGTTAGTACATTCTAACCTTTGTGGTTTTATCAGTTTTCTTGATGATTACTCTAGGTATGGGTATGTTTATCTTATGCAACAAATTTCTGAACCCTTTGGAAAGTTCAAAGAGTTCAAGGCTGAAGTTGAAAACGCATTGGATAGACGGACTAAAACACTTCGATCGGATCAAGGTGGAGAGTTTTTGGACTCGGGATTCCAGGATTATTTTATAGAGCATAAAATCGTTTCCTAACTCTCAGCGCCAGGTACACCTCAGCAGAATGGTGTAGCGGAGAGGAGAAATAGAACCTTGTTAGACATGGTTCGTTCAATGATGAGTTACGCTTCCTTACCGGACTCGTTTTTTAGGTTTTACAGTAGAGACTGCGGTATACATACTCAATTGTGTTCCCTCCAAGAGTGTTACGAGAACACCTTTGGAGTTGTGGAACGGGCGTAAAGCTAGTTTACGTCACTTCCGCATTTGAGGTTGCCCTGCACATGTACTTGAGGTAAATCCCAAGAAGTTGGAACCACGGTCGAGGTTATGCCTCTTTGTAGGATACCTCAAAGGTACACGAAGAGGTTATTTTTATGATCCATCGGAAAATAGGGTGTTTGTTTCCACAAACGCTACTTTCCTGGCGGAGGATCATATAAGGGAGCACAGTCCACGAAGTAAAGTTGTGTTGCGTGAGCTTTCCAATGAAACTACTGAAACTTCAAGAAGAGTTGTTGAAGAGCATGCTACATCAGCAAGAGTTGTTGATGGGAGTTCATCTAGTAGGTTGGTTCCACCTCAAGAATTGAGGAAATCTTGATGCAGTGGGAGGGTTGTAAACCCGCTCGTTCGCTATCTAGGCTTCACAGAAATCCTTGCTATGGTAGTAGATGACGACGTTGAGGATCCGTTGTCTTATCAGAAGGTAATAGAGGATGTGACCAGGATGAATGGGTCAAGGCCATGGATCTTGAGATGGAGTCGATGTACTTCAACTCAGTATGGAATCTTGTAGATCAGCCTGATGGGGTAAGACCTATAGGTTATAAATGGATCTACAAGTGCAAACGGGGTGCTGATGGGAAGGTACAGACCTTCAAGTCTCGACTTGTGGCAAAGGGTTATACCCAAGTAAAGGGAGTCGACTATGAGGAGACTTTCTCGCTTGTTGCCATCCTAAAGTCAATGCACATCCTCCTATCCATTGCAGCTTATTATAATTATGAGATCTGGCAAATGGACGTTAAGACGACCTTTCTGAATGGCAATCTTGAGGAGACAATTTACATGGTGCAATCTGAGGGATTCATAGCCCAAGGTCAATAGCAAAAGGTTTGCAAGCTGAATCGGTCCATTTACAGGCTGAAATAGGCGTCTCGATCTTAGAACATACGGTTTGATGCTGCGATCAAGTCGTATGGCTTTGACCAGAATGTTGATGAACCTTGTGTCTACAAGAAGATCATCAACGCTTCAATAGTCTTCTTAGTGTTGTATGTAGACGATATACTACTCGTTGAGAATGATGTAGGTCTACTAACTTTAGTTAAGAATTGGCTAGCGACCTAATTTCAAATAAAAGATTTGGGAGAGGCTCAGTTTGTCTAGGTATACAGATCTTTCGCGATCGTAAGAATAAAGTGCTAGCACTGTCTCAGGCATCGTATATTGACAAGATGTTGCTCAAGTACTCGATGCAGGACTCCTAGAGGGGCCTACTACCATTCAGGCATGGAGTCACTTTGTCTAAGGACATGTGTCCTAAGACGCTTCAAGAGGTTGAGAAGATGAGAGGGGTCCCATATACGTTTTCTGTTAGCAGTTTGATGTACACAATGCTCTGTACTCGTCCAGACATTTGCTACGCCGTGGGCATAGTCAGTAGGTATCAGTCTAACCCAGGCCAGGGTTACTAGACCGCAGTGAAGAACATCCTCAAGTGTCTTCGGAGAATGAGGAACAACATGCTCGTGTATGGATCTAGGGATTTGATCCTTACTGGATATACGGATTCTGATTTTTAGACTGATAAGGACTCTCGAAAGTCCACATCAGGATCAGTCTTTACTCTTAATGGAGAAATTGTAGTGTGGCGAAGCAGTAAGTAGGGGTGCATAGCCGACTCCACTATGAAGGCAGAGTACGTAGCGGCTTGTAAAGCTGCTAAGGAGGCCGTCTAGCTTAGAATGTTCTTAATAGAATTGGAAGTTGTTCCTGATATGTCTAGGCCCATTACCCTATATTGTGATCATAGTGGGGCAGTGGAAAACTCCAAGGAGCCTAGGAGTCACAAGCGCGATAAACACATAGGGCGAAAGTATCATCTGATCCGCGAGATAGTGCATCGAGGAGACGTGATCGTCACGAAGATCACTTTGGAGCACAATGTTGCTGACCCGTTTACAAAGGCTCTCAAGGAAACAGTGTCTGAGGGTCACTTTCAGAGCATGGGTCTAACAAGATCGCCCGCGGCTGGTTAGGGGCAAGTGGGAGATTTTCTATATTGGGCTTTTATGCCCTAGTTTATTGTTTTTGTACTAGTTTGATGTACACCCCACTTCGCCTTTAGGACAAGTGGGAGATTTTGTTTGGGTTGATGCCCTAAAGTCTCGTGTTCTTGTAGTTTGTAAACAGTTTATACGAAGGTTTGTTGTTATAATATATGATATTTACTTCACATCTTGATTTTTCCCAGTTGTATCTTTTAATTTGCTTTACCACAAACTAATAAACATAAAAAATCCCTGGTTATCTGTATTGTAACTTAAGCATGTATGTGGTGACATACAAGTGGATCATGTTTTGAGTGATAACCAAAATGGTCTGTAGTATATTAGATATAGGAGGGAAAACCTTATTCTGGTAACGCTATGGATGCGGCCCCTTTGTGGAATGGTCACAAGTATTGTGACTTGTCACAGACGGTCTGATCCTAATCATTTGTGTAGGGGACATGCGAGTGAGGGGCGTCTTATACAAAGAGTTTGTATAAGACCTGACCACGAAGTGTTAACGTCTCTTTAAATAACACTGTTCATGACAGAGACTTCACTTCATTAGGTTGACCATAGGTAACATGACCTCAATCCTGAGTGAGTTAGGAACTCCTGCCATTGAGAGAGCGGTCCTTTGATTTGTATGGGTGTGAGTGGCCAGATTGCCGATTCAAACCTACCATTTCGAGGATTCATTTGATTTGGGAGCTGGGAACTTAAGCTACACAAGATGGAATTCACTCCTTCCCCGAGGCAAGGGCAAATAGATAGATAGCTCTCTTAGAAGGTTGATTACTAGGGCTTGAACGATGTGGCGCCACACACCTTCCTCTTGGCCCAAGAGGTGTTCACACATAGTTGGACTATGTTGTATTGTTCATTAGAGGAATCCAGTGGTACTTAAGAAGTGAGATGTAACTATAGGAGCAAAAACGGGTTAAATTGGCCCAGCTGTACTTACGAGCATCTGTGAAGGTCATCGTACTCGTAATTGGTTATATCTAATGGACACAGAAATATATCTGGGGGTAAGAAGAGTTTCAGCTGTCGGTCTTTAGTGGTATGCCTGCTAGTTAACGGATGATGGATCTCATGGATAAAGTGTTTGGTCAGCTATTCATGTACCGTTGGAGCTTCGAGCCGTAAGTTTATAAGGTCCCCTAGATAGCTTGGATAAAGTCGAGAATCAGTTTTTGGGTCAGTTTGAAATATTCAAATTGACAAGAGGGAGTTCGATTATATATGATATAATTGAACTGGTTAATTATATATGATATAATTGACTAAATGTATGGGATACATTATTTTCGAGGAAATTAATTGTAACTGAAATTCATTATTCGGTTATTATAACTGAAGAATAAAATGAAAATTTGTTTCATTTTGCAAAAAGTTCGAAAAAATCGCAAAAGGTGTGAAATCGTTTCGATTGCTTAACTGAGAGCCTATATGATAGAGCCTTATCGCTTAAATGTCGCACACCCCACTCTAAACGATCGTTTACCTATTACTAGACGATCACTTAGTAAAACTTACACGATAGTGTAGCTTTCTAAACAATAAGCATCTGTTATACGATAGCTTTCTCTCCCACTTGTTTATCGTTCTACACGATCAACCCTTTCCCCTTTCCTCTACCAAATTTAACAAAGATGACTGTTTGGATTCTCACTCCGAGAATACCAAAGGCTCTAAGTGGTGGTGTCGTCCCTGCTCCTGTTTGCTCGTGCTTGTTTGTTTTCCACTGTTCGTGTAGACGATCGTGCTACTGGTAGCTAACTCTTTGGTGGGCGATAAAGATCGTAGATGTTTGCTTCCGTTGGGTTGAGTTTCTTGTGACAACAGTCTTCAACTGGTATGTGAACTCAATCTCTTGTATTTTAATTGTGAAAGCATGCCGTTAATTAGTGTAAATTGCATAACTGTTTGTTAAAGTGTGTGTGTGATAATTTCGGTCACAATGAAATAGGAAAGATCTGAACGTGCTCATGGATACTCTTCGTTAAGAGTTTCTTCAGTTACAACATATTTATATGGATCTCTTGATAATGATATTTATATGGGAATCCCAGAATGATTTAAGGTACCTGAAACGTACACATTAAATTCCCAGAAATGGTATTCAATAAAGTTACAGATATCACTATTTGGATTCAAACAATTGGGATAAATGTGGTACAATCGCCTGAGTGGATATTTATTGAAAGAAGGATATCTAAATAATCCAATATGTCTATGTATTTTTATAAAGAAATCACAATCAAGATTTTCTATTAGAACCAGATATGTTGATGACTTGAATATAATTGGAACTCCTGAAGAGCTTTCAAAGGAAATAATATATCTTAAGAAAGAATTTAAGATGAAAGATCTCGAAAAAAACAAAATTTTGCCTTGGTTTTCAAATTGAGCATTTAACATATGGAATATTTATTCATCAATCAACTTATACAAGAGAAATTTTGAAAAGATTTTATATGGACAAAGCACATCTATTAAATATTCCAACGAAAGTCCATTCATTAGATATGAAAAAAGATATATTTCAGCCTCGAGAAGGTAATGAAGAACTTCTTGGTCTCAAAGTACCATATCTTAGTGCAATTGATGCACTTATGTATCTTGCTAATAATACAAGACCAAAAATTGCATTTTCAGTAAATTTATTAGCTAGATATAGTTCTTCTCCTACAAAAAGACATTGGAACAGGATTAAGCATATACTCTGTTATCTCCAAGGAACAAGCGATATGGGTTTGTTTTATTCAAATAATCAAATTTTGATCTAGTTGGTTATGCAAATTATGGATATTTATCTGATTCACACAAAGCTAGATCTGAAACAGGTTATCTATTCACATGTGGAGGAACTACTATATCATGGTGATTAATGAAATATACTATAAAGAGAACTTTCTTAAATCATGCTGAAATTCTTGGAATTCACAAGGCTAGTTGAGAATGTGTATGACTAAGGTCAATGACTCAACACATTCGTGAAACATGTGGCTTGTTTTCTAATAAAAATCTTCTAACAATATTATATGAAGACAACAAAACTTGCATAGCCCAAATCAAATGAGTATATATTAAAGGAGATAGAAAAAATATATTTCACCGAAGCTTTTCTACACTCAAGATCTTGAACAAAATGGTGACATCACTGTACAACAAATTTGTTCGAAGGATAACCTGACAGACTTATTTACAAAGGCTTTACTAATCGCAACTTTTGAAAAATTGGTACACAACATTGGAATATAGCGACTCAGAGATCTTAAGTGATGTTTTCATGAGGGGGAGTAAATATATTGTATTCTTTTAAGAGTACGTATTATATGAAATATGTAGTCTTTTTCCTTCACTAAGGTTTTTCCCCATTGGGTTTTTCCTAGTAAGGTTTTAACGAGACATATTTCATATATATATGGACATCTAAGGGGGAGTATTATGAATATTATAATAAAAATAGATGTCCATTGCTTAGTGTCCCAAAAGCCATGAGTCATCATTCAATTTTCTATGTGCTTTGTCACTTTACATATAAATAATCACATTTAGTGGATCTTAAAATGGTATACCCCTTGGTGAGAAATCCACACCAAATTCCACTAAAATTTTCTATTATCCAATTTTATAATTTTAGTTTTTATTTATTTATTATTATTATATAAAAAATATTATTATATTATATTTTCCATATCCGTATTCCGGTCATGCTCCCCAATTTCATAACAATACATAAAAATGAAAATATTTAAAAGATTAAGAGACTAGACATATAATTAATTATGTAAAAGATTATAGATCATTTGGCAAAAAAGTTCCTAAGCTAGAAGAATAGCAAAATGAATTTTACGATTATTAATTAATAATTAACGAATGACGAAAATACCCCTATAGATAAAAAAAATGATTAACCAAAAAATAAAGATTCACATTTTTTTTTTCAAAAATACCACATCAACTACAAATAATTATTTTTAATTTTCAAATCATCTTAAAATAATTATACCTAATTATATTATATGGAAATGATTAAGACACGTCCGTGCTTTTGGTAAATGTGTTAGTTTTGGTACAACGGAGTTATTGTTTTTGCCCAATGTGTCGGTTGACTGAGGAGAGTAATATTATTCAAGTTCGGATTGTTTCATCCCTAGGGAACTGTTTCGGTATGCCATCTTCATTTCTATTGATCTAATGTTTCAAATTTTTTTAGCAATTATTGGTGGCAAAGAAGTTTTCCTCAAAAGCACATTTGCAAAGATATTTCAGAATATGTGGTTTGATCTGTATAATGCGAATGATGGCTTGGTTTTAGTGAGGCTCTTCCCCTGATAAAAGTAGGATAGATTGGGTACGTTCAGAGAGCTTATGCAAACCTAAGAAGTTGAAGAAGTTTAATCAGGCCTTATTGGTAAAATAGATGTGGCGGGTCTTAAAATCTCCTAATTTATTAATGGAAAACGTTTTGAAGGGGAGGTATTTCCCTTAGTCGATCCTATATTGAAGCCCGGGTGAGGCCTTCCAATTCATTCTTTTGGAGGGGCTTCGAAGAAGCTTTGACTCAAATTCCTTAGTTTTTTTGTTTGTTTATAACTAACTTTGTAAAAGGTCAGCTGGTATACTCTATAAATACTTCTGATCCTTCAAACAAAATAGAGTCTTATTATCATTTTCCTACTTTTCTATAAACAACAAATACTGTACGCAATCTTCATTAGTAAAGAACTCAAATCTTATCATGGACGTAGGAAATCTTGCCGAACCACGTAAACACTGTGTCTCACCTTTTTGCTTTATCTTTCTTGTTCATACGATCATTTTCTTCATTGCAAATCGCGCATCATTCATTCATCGTTCAAATCGCATCGAGTAATCTAAGTATAAAGTTCAATCGTGCATCGATCTTTGCTATGAGAGTTGCGTCGAGTTGATCATTTTCACTTTCGAGTCGCACCAAGTATTGTTCAAGAATCATCGAGTAAGATCGAGTATTAGTTCAGTTGTCATCGAGTTCCATCGAGGATTTAAAAGAGACTTGTCAGACGAAGAAGGGAATTCTCATCGAGCATCGAATAGGAAGACGTTGAGCATCGAGTTTTGAATATCGAGGATTTGGCATAATATTTATGAGCCTTTCCTTCATCTTTCCAGCATTGATCTTGAGTATTTAGGCCTAGTGGACAGTGGTTATTCCAAAAATTTGTGGTATCAGAGCGTTTGAAGATCATCAAGGTCAACATTCTTGGAGCATCAAGATACTCAAGAAGTCTAGACTCGATACTCGATCAGATCAGAAATGGTTATTGCAAGGTATAAAATTGAGAAGTTCGATGGGAAGGGCGATTTTGGCCTATGGAAGGCCAAGATCAAAGCTATTTTGGGACAACAGAGAGCACACAAGGCCCTTTTGTACCCATGAACTCTACCACTTACTATATCAGCTCAAGAAAGGGAAGACATGGAGCTTACAACATATGGGACACTAGTTCTTAATCTCAGTGACATTATTTTGAGACAAGTGATTGATCAAGACACGACCTACAAGATGTGGGTCAAGTTGAAAGGTCTTTTTGCAACCAATGATCTCCCCCAACAAGATGTATCTAAGGGAGAAGTTCTTCACGTTCAAGATGGATTTTGCCAAGCCTCTTTCAGATAATTTGGATGAGTTCAAGAGCCTTGATGAGAAAATTGGCGATGAAAATGAAGCTTTTATGTTATTAAACTCTCTACTCGAAGCCTATAAGAAGGTGAAAAATGTCTTGAAATATGGCAGAGAATTAGTTACAATTGATGCCATCATTTCAGCATTAAGAACTAGAGAGTTAGAGCTTCAGTCAGTTAAGAAGGAGCAACCTAGTGCAGAGGAGTTGTTTGTTAAAGGGAAGAACAAGTAGAATAGGTCTAAGGGGAACAAGCACAAACCTATGACCAAGCTGAGATGAAACTATTGCAAAGGTCACTTGATGAAAGATCGCTATAGCCTGAAACGGAAAAATCAAGAAAAAGAGAAGGATCAGAAGGGAAAACAACCAGAAGCTTCAGTGGTTGAAGGTTCCTACTTTTATTTTGATGCCTTAGCCTCCACTAGAAACCAAACCAACCAAATCAGTCCTCTTAGGAAGCATGATTGGGTACTTGACTTTGGTTGTACCCATCATATGAAACCTTTCAAACATTGGTTTAATACTTACAAGGATGTAGATGGAGAATATGTGTACATGGGAAACAATGAAGCCTGCAAAATCAAAGGGGTTGGTTTAGTATCCTTGAAGCTAAAGAATGGATCAATCAAGCTTCTGAGAAATGTGAGACATGTACCTTTGCGCAAGAGAAACTTGATATCTCTAGGCATGGACTCCATTGAGTGTGAATACAGAGGAAAAGGTGGAGTTTTTGAGGTGATCAAGGATTCCAAGGTCATGTTGTTGGTGAAAAGGTCAATGACCTTTATATTGTGAGAGGAGTAGAGATGATGACAAGTGCCTACACAGTTTCAATAGCAAGCTTAACAGAGGTTGACTTGTGGCACAAAAGACTATCCTATATTAGTGAAAAATGGACGTAAGCATTGTCCAAGCAAGGTATACTACCTAAAATTATCAGTGAACACCTTTCCTTTTGTGAACATTGCGTTCTAGATAAAGCAACCAGACAAAGTTTCACAAAATCTCAGCATATCACCAAAGGAACATTAGATTATGTCCATTCTGACCTTTGGGGACCATCTCCTACACCAAGCCTTAGTGGCTCAAGGTATTTTCTAACCTTTATAGATGATTTTTCTATGAAGAGCTAGATATACTTTCTTAAAACTAAGGACCAAGTTTTTGGGAGGTTTAAGGAATGTAAAGCCATGATAGAAAATCAAACATCTAAAAGGTTAAAATACTTTAGAACCGATAATGGGCTTGAGTTTTGCAATGAATACTTTGATAAATTTTGTAGTGAGAATGGTATAACTAGGCATAGAATAGTGAGGTATACACCTCAACAAAATGGGGTTGCTGAGAGGTTAAATATAACCATAATGGAAAGGATTAGGTGTTTGTTCTCTGATGCTATCTTAGGGAAAAATTATTGGGCAGAAGCTGCAGTCTATACAGTGTACACCTTGAATAGGTGCCCTCACACATCCTTAGAGGTTCTTACCCTTGAGGAAAAGTGGATTAATCATCCTTCTAACTTAGATAACCTCAAGGTCTTTGGATGTGTAGGGTTTGTACACCAAAACAAGGGAAAGTTAAAGGCCAGAGCAGCCAAATGCATGTTTATAGGTTTTACAGAGGGTGTCAAGGGGTTTAAAATGTGGCATCCAGTTGAGAGGAAGTTCATAGTGAGTAGAGATATAACCTTTAGGGAAGAGGAGATGTTTATGCAAAAGGAGAAAAAGCTTGAGGATGAAGGAAAGTCATCCAACATAGGTTCTAAGGTGAAGTTACCCACTGAGCAGGCAATAGAGTCTAGCCAACCTAGTGACATAGGCGAAACTGAGGAAGATATAGGGAAACATAAGGAGACAGCAAGTGAACAGCCTGATTTAAGTCAGTATGTCTTAGCTAGGGATAAATAAAGTAGAACTATTACACCTCTAGCTAGATATACTGAAATGAACTATATGAATTTGGTTTTGAATGCTGTTATAGCTCCTACTAATCAAGAACCAACAACCTTTGGGGAAGCAACGGGTCGTGCTAATGCAAGAGATTAGATTGAAACTATGAATGAGGAGATGAATTCACTAAAGGTGAATGACACCTGGTTTTTAGTTCCTTTACCAAAGGATTACAAACCGGTTGCCTCTAAATGGGGTTTCAAACTTAAGGAAGGAGTATCTTGTGATCAAAAGCCTAGGTATAAAGCTAGATTGGTTGCAAAAGAGTTCACTCAAAGGGAAGGAATAGACTATTCTGAGATTTTCTCTCCAGTTGTCAAACAGACCTCCATAAGACTTCTTCTATTCTTAGTTGCTCAAAATAATTTAGAATTGTATCAATTAGATGTCAGAACTGCTTTTCTTCATGGACATCTAATGGAGACAATCTATATGACGCAACCTAAAGGATTTGAAGTAAAAGGAAAAGAAAATCTTTATTGCTTACTCAACAAGTCTATATATGGGTTAAAACAATCACCTAGGTGTTGGTATAAGAGATTCAATGACTATATTTCTAGCATTGGATTCAAAAGAAATTCATTTGACATATGTGTTTATATAAATACAGGTTCTTGCAAGGACAAGGTTTACTTACTCATATATGTAGATGATATGTTGCTGGCAGGTAGGTCTAAAGAAGATCTAATCCATGTTAAAAATCTCTTAAAAAGGAGTTTGATATGCAAGACTTGGGAGAAGCAAGCAAGGTCCTAGGAATAGAGATCCAAAGGAACAAAGAGAAGTCTATCCTAAGCATCAATTAGTTTAATTTCTGTGAGAAGATCCTTAATAGGTTCAACTTGAATGATGCGAAACCTGTGAGCTTATTTATTGCTCATCACTTTAAGCTTTTTTCAACTAGCTCTCTTAAAGATTTTGACCAAGAACATCAGAAACAGATGGCCGTCATACCTTATAGTCAAGCAGTCAAAAGCCTAATGCATTTAATGATTTCTATCAGACCTGATCTCTCTTATTTAGCTAGCTTAGTTAGTAGATATATGTCTAATCTTGGTAAGAGACACTGGGAGGCTACTAAATGGATCCTAAGGTACTTGGTTTGGTCTAAAAACTTAAGATTAGTCTATCAAAGTTCAGTTGAACCAAACTTAGAACTTTATGGATATGTGGATGCTGACTATGCTAGTGATTTGGACAAAAGGAGGTCCTTAATAGGTTACCTTTTCTTTTATGGTCCTAATCTAATCAGCTAGAAAGCAACACACTACAGCCTATAGTAGCCTTATCTACAACAGAAGCTAAATATATAGCTTTAATAGAAGCAATCAAGGAGGCATTGTGGCTTAAGGGATTGCTGAAAGACTTTGGAATAGATCAAACAGTGGTGAAACTCTACTATGACAACTAAAGTGCTATGCACTTATCCCGAAATCCACAATACCATACTAGAACTAAGCACATTGATATCAAGTATCATTTTATTAGAGATAAAATTGAGACAGGGGAGGTAGAAATTTTAAAGGTTCATACTTCAAACAATGCAGTTGGCATGTTATCAAAACCTATTTCAAAGCTTAAATTGTTTAAATGTTTAGAACAGGTTAGATTTGAGCTTCCAGACACAGGGTAGACAGAATGGTCAGAATCAGGAAGATCAAAAGATTGCAAGGCATTGGAGTCAAGGTGGAGAATTTGAAAAAGCTTTGACTCAAATTCCTCAGTTTTTTGTTTGTTTATAACTAACTTTATAAACGATGAGCTGGTATACTCTATAAATACCTTTGATAATTAAAACAACACAGAGTGTTATAATCATTTTTTGTAGTTTTCTATAAACAACAAAAACTGTACACAGTTCTCATTAGTAAAGAACTCAGATCTTCTCGTGGACGTAGGCAATCTTTTCGAACCACGTAAACATTGTGTCTCACCTTTCTTGCTTTATCTTTCTTGTTCATACGATCATTTTCTTCACTACAAATCGTGTGCCATTCATTCATCATTCAAATCACATCGAATAATCTGAGTTTCGAGTTCAATCGTGTATCAACCTTTGCTATTAGAGTTTCATCAAGTTGATCGTTTTCACCTTTGAGTCACATCGAGTATCATTCATGAATCATCGAGTAAGATCGAGTATTAGTTCAGTCATCATCAAGTTACATCGAAGATTTAATAGAGACTTGTCAGACGAAGAAGGGAATTCTCATCGAGCATCGAGTAAGAAGATATTGAGCATCGAGTTTCGAGTATCAAGGATTTGGCAGAATATTTTTGAGCCTTTCCTTCATCTTTATAGCGTTAATCTTGAGTACTTGGGCCTAATGAACAGTGGTTATCCCAACAGGCTTTGTATGGGCTAGGGTTTTACTGAAGAAGAATTATAGAAAGTGCATTGACATGTGATGGTGGATCCATATGCCTGATGATAATGTGGTGAAGAGACAACTTTCCACACGTACTTTGATTAGGGCAAGGACTTTTATGGTGGATTTTGCTCCCCAATGGTTGGAATGAGTAGTTTAAGTCCTTCGACATTAAAGTTTGGTGACTATTGTTGTAAATGGAAACTCTCAGATGATTAATAGGACAGTAGAAAATGGATGAATGGTCAGGAACCGGCGGTTGGGCAAGGAAAGAAACCTGTAAAACAGAAGCTCGTTACAGGCTGAGTCGCAGATCTTGCTCTTTTAAAAATGTTTTGCAGCTTTGCCCAAGTGTGCAAGTAGGTCACCAATATTGTCACATCGTCCGTAGGATAAAACAGCCTAAAAAAAGGTCTTGATTTCAAATGCACCATCACCGACCAAAAACTCACACCCTCAGACTGGATTGCTCGAAAAAATGGAAAAACAAAAGAGAATGAGTGATAGAGAGCTTTGGGAGAATGAACAAATGATGTGTATTAAACATTAGGGTTGCACCTTTTATAAGGCTCAAAACCCAACTACTAGAGAGGGAAGTGCGGACAGCCACCAAAAGTGTGCGTGGAAGACGTGGGTGATGCAACAACGATTGAAGCCCAAAATAATAATTATAAAATAATAAAAATAATAATAATAATTTTTTTTATTAAAAAACACACACACACGCTCATGTCTATCATACTGGACGATGGCGGAATGCATGTGGGATTTCCATTGTATCCACATTGGCCTATCTCCCCACTCCCTCTAAAACATGGGTATCCCCTTGAGGCCCAAACCCAAGGTCCAACTTGGGAGTATAAAAAGGAGAGTGCATTCCCAACCTTAACCAATGTGGGATTCTTAAAAGCCAACTTTCTTTTAAAACTCAATTTTCACCAACAATCCCCCACATGAAAATTTAAAACCATAAGAAAAATATTTTTCATTGAGCAATTTCAGTTTATATGACACTGTGCGTAAGCAAAGGTATCTTACGACTTGAACCTTTACGTAGTATAGATGATTCAAAATATACTAAAGTAACCCTTGGTTTTGAACTCTATCTCTAACAACATCTCACACAAGGTGTCATTAGGGTATAGTTCGAAAGCACATGTATCCTGGTTTAGTGAACACTCTAGAGAGTTTGCTTAAAAAGCTCCATAGGAAGCGGCCTTCATTTCCACATTCACATAGGCGAGTCTATCTAGAGTACTCCTGTAGGTAGGTACCCCACTTGACATCAAGTATAGATCTCATTAAGAACTGAGTTCCACCTTTCTTATGCTTCATGATATCATGCTCAAACTCTAAGTCATAGGAATGGAACTCTGTGATTGTTTTAGCATGATTCACTACATATCACTTGTGATCAGTTATTACCCGTTGAACCTATTTCTTAGGATCTCCAGTCTACAAGTTAGTTTTTCCTCGCAGTGATTCAACTTTCTATAGGCATGAGTTCCATCCTTTCCGAGGTTCTGAAAACCTTCTCTCTGGCCGATCTTTTCGTCAAAGGATCTACAAATTTTCATCAGTCCGTATATAATCCACTCTAACTGTACCAATAGTGAGAAACTCTTTTATGATATTGTGATTACGGCGTATTTTTCGTCTCTTTCTATTGTAATAACGGTTCTAAACTTTTGTGATTACTGTAGTACTATCGCAATGAATCAATATGGTTGGTACCGACTTTTTCCATAGGGGAATCTCTGAGAGTAGACTTCTAAGCCAACCTGCTTCTTCACTAGCTATCGTTAATGCTATCATTTCTAACTCTATCGTAGATTGGGCTGAAATAATATGTTTTTTTGGACTTCCGAGAGACAGATTCGCTTGCTATATTAAAGATATAGCCACTTGTAGCCTTTGAATCATCCGAGAGGGAGTTCTAGTCAGCATCGTTAAGCCCTTCTAAGACAACGGGAAGCTTCTGATAATGCAATCCTAGGTTTTGGGTTTTCTTCAAGTACCTCATAACCTTTTCTATAGTATTCCAATGGTCTTTACTAGGCTTGCTTGTAAACCTACAAAGTAATCCTACAACATAAGATATGTCAAGCCTAGTAGAGTTAGCAACGTATCTAAGACTTTCTATGATGCTCGCATACTCAGATTGATTAACACTGTCACCAGTGTTCTTGAACAACTTAACACTGGGGTCATAAGAAGTACAAGCTGGTTTACATTCAAAGTAATTATATTTCTTTACACTAGAAGAAATTCGGGCTTTAATGTCGGTTTTAAACCGACAAACCGACATTAAAGCGCTTTAATGTCGGTTGGCAATCGACATTAAAGATAGTGTTATTAAAGCCTTTTAATGTCGGTTGCCTTTAATGTCAGTTTTAAACCGACATTAAAGGGCTTCAATAATACCAATAACACAACCTTCAATGTCGGTTGCAACCGACATTAAAGGTCTTTAGTGATTAAAGCCCTTTAATGTCCGTTTTATAAATTATTGTCCCTTTTTTTTTTTTTTTTTAAATTTCATTGCCAAATCCATTTTTTCGGTCAAAAAGTATAACATGACACATCATCATCGAACGTTGTGGCTATGACATATTATTCATGTATGGATTATAAATCTATAACATTTAATCCGCAAATTATGGTATACAATTATAATTTAAAAGGCCGTACAATAATTCAGGCCTTGAAAACACAAATTACAAGTAATACAAACATTACGATTTTACAAATATTATGGGTTTACTATCCCTCTCCACTTGGTAAGTATAGATCCCTTCATAATTCTTCTTGAACAGACCCCCCCAGCTTCAGCAATATCTGGTTATAGGCATTTTTGTCTGACCACTGTTGTTTAAAGAATCACAAACAATAAAGGTTTAAGACAAAGGATTGAAAGTAAAAATGTGATCAGAATTCATATTCAACTAACCGTATTTATTGGGAATGTGCATAAATGGTACATTAGCATTCAAAGTATGCCAAAACATAAGCATAAGAATATGAAAGAGGAAAGGAGGAAATTAGCATTCAAAATCTAAAACTCACATGATCCAATGACAACAAAAATGAAGAATCCAATAAGAATAGGGCCAACAGGGTAGTCCTTTCCCTTCTTTGTAACAGTCTCAGGCACAACCCCTCTTCAAAATGTTCTTCTTGAACCTTTCCACCTTCATATGCCCTTGCTCTTGTTCACTGCCTTGCTACGCTTCAGAGACCATACAAGGTACTGCAAATGCAACTATATTAAGAACTTTGTAACTGTGAATGTCAAATGAAAAAATGGTGATTACAAATAAATGCAGAAGTAAGAACTAAAAATGCATTATAGGATTGTACTTACAGTATTTCGTTCATGAACGAGAGGTTGAAGGAGGGACAAATAAGAAAAACTAAGCTTCTCATAAAGCTTCAAAGAACTACCATTTCCACCAGAATCCTGAAGCAACACATCCATTGCGAAAGAACGATTTTTGCAACATTAGGAGTATATGATGCATGTACTGATTTGTACTTCAAAAAAATTTGATATGCTTAATTAGGATCTTTAGATGTTAACAAGCAAGGTTCATAAGTTACAAAAGCAATCATATTGGGGGGAAAACACAAATGTTCGAGAAAACAAAGGAAAAATGTTAAACTTTGATTTGACTGAATCTCTTTGATAGTTTTGCAAGTAGCCAATCTGTATTCTAAACAAATGTTTCCAAATTTATGTCTCTTTGTCTGTATTTTCTATGGTCACCTCTGACTCGGTTCCTAGCCTGACCTATACCTACTAAAAGTTTAGTAAACATGGCCTAAAGCAAGGAAGTTTCCTTTTATATTGCATCCGTAATAAGACTAAATCACTTAAAAACATACACAATTGAAGCTTTAATATAGACAAGCTTTTAGCTGAGAAAACATTCAAAGAATTTTGCTAATATATAGATCCTTGATATATTTGAGGTTACTAACCAACACTAAAAAAAGCTTTAAATTTAGTATTACACTACCATTGAAGTTGGTTGTCTATGAATGATAACTAAAGGTGTCCACGGTTTGAATTCAAACAAATCAATACAAGGTTTCGAGTGGGAAAGAACCTCACCATTGTTCTGAGAAAAATCAGATTACGATGTTATTCCACGAACAACAGAGCTTACTAAACTCAACTTCAGTCCAAGTCAGAGCATTCCATGCCCTTTCTAGCTGCATGAATAAATAAATCATATCGGAGCGATCAAATGGACTAAATTATCTGAATGGGCCAAATTCTACCGTCATTTGCACTTGCCAAGAATAGTATCATCTTGCAGGAGAAAATACATACAGTTATTTCAATTGGCCGGTCCCCCAAAATTATTTGAGCACCAACTTCTTCAGATACTTTACGAGCAGCTTGAAACTGCATGATTAATGAGAGTTTCATGAACTAGTTGTAGATATGCAGAACTATACACTGGTACATCTAGAAATTACTTGGTCATTTTAAAAGATGTTTATTAAAGTACCTTGTCTCCAAAAGGACGGTTGACATCTGATGAAATTTTGGATGAAAAAACTGCAAGAAGCAGATACAAAGCAAGAGTAATTTGGCCTCTTGAAAAATGGGAAAGTTTTAGACAACTTTTATGATTGATGTTCAACGAAGTACTAGAATTAGTTTTCTGTTTGGTTGGTTCATTACTTTATTGTTATTGTCAACCATACTTTGATTGCCTATTTATCGAGCCAACTCCTTGTTGAAATTCAATAAAAGGATATAAAGTTTCTCCATTAAATGTTTTTCATAAGCTTGATAAAAATTCATGGAAAGATGAAGATTGAATAATGACAAAGCAAACAGATTCAGATCTGCTTCAGACATTCCAAGATGGCAGCATATATTGGGAAAAACAACCCTTAGAAAAATGGCATCAACACAAATATGCAAAATTAAAAATTATTTCCAAAAGAGTTAAAGAGACTCAGACATCCAAGGAAGGATAAAGCAGCACTAGCTCTCAAGCCTGGCGAAGGCAAAAACTCTTAGGCGGCCACTGCAAATGTTTTGAGAAACAAGCCTTCAAGATATCATCATTGTTATCAAAACATCAAACCTAACATAGAGCATGGAGAATCATTTAGATACCATCAGATGACATTCGAAAAAGGGAAACAAAAATAGGGGAAATGGGGTATCAAGATAAGTTAAGAATAGAAGGAAAATATTTAATGATTTCCAGTGGCAAACAGAAATGAAGTTACAAACAAGTCCTGAACAGACCTAACAGTTCAAATGACGTTAAAATATAAGTTAAGAGCAGAACCAACAGTTCAAATGATTCTCCACTGATAGGTGAAAAGCAAATAAAACCAAGAATTCAAATAAAAGCAATAGTACTTATATATAAGATTTTCCAAGCAGCAATGATCAGTAATATATAACTCGTTTAAAGCCCAACAATAGTTGCTGGGGGGTTTTGAAGAGCGAACATGCATTATAAAACAAAAACTGAAGAATAAAATTGTCAAGAAACTAGAAGTAAAACTCTTAAATAGAGCCTCAGACATCCAAGGAAGGATAAGAACAGCAGAAGCTCTCAAGCCTGGCGAAGGCGAAAGCTCTCAGGCGGCCACAGCGAATGTTTTGAGAAATAAGCTTTAAATGTATCATCACAGACTCATTACCAAATCATCATACAAATCAATAAGAAAAATCAAATAAAAAAACAATAAAAGAGAATATAGAATGTGGGAAAATCTGAATGCATAAGCATCGTAAAGGAAGTAAATGCCAGAATCTCATCTCCCAAAGATCATTGTCGGCAACGTACAACGTTGAAAACGCTACGAAATATTAGAAGCGCATCAGAGACTCTAATTTATTGCCTTCCAATAGAAGAAAATCAAACCAAAAACAAATCTAAAATGCATTTGGGAAAACAAATCTAAACAACCATCCCCACTTAAGGAGAATATGTTGGATTTCAGTTTTTGGTCTGGCTCACCGGTATCTAAAGTATACATGATACCAGCTCTAGAAAAAATCAGACAAACCAGACCTAAAAAACATGTTTACATGTATTGACACGGAGCTTGAGTGGATTTCATGGACAGATCTAAGAGAGAAATGAAAAACTCACGAATCAAACAAACCTTGGCTTCGACGATGTTGAAAATAGAGCTTGAACGGTTCTTTCGATTCTTGACCGCAGCTGCAACTCCATCTCTTTCTTTCTTCTGATCACCTCTTCAATCTGCTCTCCTTCTTCAGACATGTAAATCCTCTCTGGCCACATTTGCACTCCCCCCCCCCCCCCCTTATATGGAGCTTTCGAGAGTTTCACTAACACCAGCATCGGAACCATCCGATGAGTTTAGGCTTGAAAAGATCTACACGGTGGGTGAAGCCATTGCCAAAATAGGCCTCACAAGAACGAGGAGGGACAGGTGAGTGAGACCAAGGGAGATAAGAAGGCAAGACTGGGTAGGGCTTGGAAGAATGTGGGTTTTCCAGGAAGGGGAAGCGTTTTCCGGAAGTGGGAGGGTAGGATTTGGAGTGAGAAGTGAAGTAAATATAGAGAGTGGGAATGTTGAAAGCGAAGAGAAGGAAGAAGATCTTGAGAAAGAAAGATGGAAATGAAAAAAATGGGGTGAAAATAGAAAGTTAGAGGAAAAAGTGAAGCGGCTCTTTAATGTCGGTTTTACCCCTACAATGTCAGTTTAAAACCGACATTAAAGATCTGCTTTTTTTTTAAAAAAAAAAAACCGACATTATACATCCGATTTCACTTTTTTCAATCGACATTAAAGCCCAAAATTCTTGTAGTGTTAGAACCTTTTCTATATAATGAGATTGATTCAAAGAAATTCCCTTTTTAGACCTAGTCACTTTTATGCCTAAGATTACACTACCTTCTCCTAAGTCTTTCATGTCAAAGTTTGCACTCAAAATAGATCTCACATCATTTATGACGTGCAAGTTTGACCCAAAGAATAGCGAATTATCTATATATAGATATATGATAGTGCAAAGATTATTTTCAACCTTATGGTAGATGCATTTGTCACTTTCATTAACCTTGAAACCTTTATATAGGATTAGGTTATCAAAATTTTCATGTCATTGCTTAGGAGCTTGTCTCAGATCATAGAGAGATTTGTCTAGTTTACAAATCTTATTTTCTTGACCATGGACTACAAAACCCTCAGGTTGTTCCATGTAAATCTCTTTTTCAAGTTCACCATTTAGGAAAGTGGTCTTTACATCCATCTGATGTACTACGAAGTTATAAAGGGCAGCGGGAGAGAATAGGACACGGATTGAAGTAATTCTAGTGACAAGGGAGGAGGTGTCAAAGAAGTCTATATTTTCTCTTTGTCTAAAGCCCTTTGCCACTAACCTGTCTTTAACTTGTCAAATGTTCCATCAGGTCTAGGTTTCTTCCTTAAGATCCATTTGCACCCTATTGTCTTACAACCTAAAGGTAGATCTACTAAGTGCCAAGTCCTATTTGACTCAAGAGAGTCTATCTCATCATTTATGGCTTCTTGCCATAAGTTGGCATCTACTGAGGATAAGGCAAATTTTAGAGCGTTGGGATCTTCTTTAACATTATAGATCTAGAAGTCATCCCCAAAATCCTTGGCAGTTCTAGATCTTTTGCTTCTTCTAGGTTTTGGGTCGGCTTCCTCTGTAGAGGTAGGATTTCTAACTAAGGTTAGACTACTGGACCCCAAGACCCCACTATTTCTCAATTTAAAAGGAAATATATCCTCAAAGAAGACGACATCATTTGACTCAATGATAACTTGGCTTAATAGACCATAGAACCTATAGGCTTTACTATTTATGACATAACCTATAAAAACACACTTATAGCCTTTACTATCTAGCTTCTTTCTTTTAGGGCCTAGAATCCTTACAAAGGCTAGACAGACCCATGTTCTAAAATATGACAAGTTTGGTTTTTTTTATTCTTAAGGATTTTGTAGTGTGACATTGTGTTTTTAGACTTTGGGATTCTATTTAGGACATAACACACAGTAAGGATGATTTCACCCCACCAATAAGATGGGCTCCTGAACTAAGTAAAATAGCAACTACTAACTCAACTAAAGTTTTATTTTTTCTTTTGGCTTTTACATTCATTCAAGGAGAATGAGGTGCAGTCTTTTCATGCATTATTCCATGTGGGTTAAAGAACTCATTAAAGCCATCTGATTCGTACTCAGTTCCCCTATCACTTTGAAGTCTTTTAATCTTTCTATTAAGTTGATTCTCTACTTCAGATACAAACAATTTGAAGGCTTCAAACGCATCACTTTTGTTTTTCAGCAAATATACAAAAGTAAAATCAGAGCAGTCATTAATAAAAGTAATAAATATCTTTTACTGTTTCTAGTCAAGATGCCATCAAATTCACATAAATCAGAATGAATTAAATCTAGAGGTTTAGAAATCCTGAGTACAGATTTATGCGGAGTTTTAGTAATTTTAGTCTAACTACAATACTCGCATTTATCAAATTCATTCATTGATAACTTAGGTATCATTTCCATCCTAATAATGTTACTAACTAATTTCTTATTAATATGATAGAGTCTAGCATGCCAAACATTCATAGAACACAACATATACACAAAAGATTTCATTTTATTAAGGTTTAAATTTAATTTGAACATTCCCTCAGTTGCATATCCTTTTTGTATGAATAAATTATTTTTGGTAGAGGTATATAAATCTGCTCCTATGGTTTCAGTAAATCTGACTTTGTTAAGGAGATAGCCCGAGACGAAGTTCTTTCTTATCTCCGGAGTGTGCAAGATGTCCTTCAACGTGAGGGTCTTCCCGATGATAAACTTCAGCTCCACCTAGTCGGTTCCAGCAACTTTCGTAGAGTGGTGATCCCTCAATAGAATATTCTTATCCTTAGTTTAAGTATAAGTTTTAAAGAGACTAAGATCGTGACAGACATGGCGCGTAGTGGGGTGAAGTTGCGGGGTTTGGGGTTGTTCTTAGTTCTAGCGATGGTTAAATATATTGGCGTTGTGATTCACAAATTTAGGGGCATTCATTTATCTCCATTATCTGTTGAGGCTAATGTTATTCTAGAAGATCTTTGCTTAGCTCAAAGGATGGATACTCGTTCATTGGTTGTTCATTCGAAACGTATGTCTCTTGTTTAAATGTTGAATAAAGAGAACGAGATTTTTTCTGAAATGCTCACTTGGTTGTCGAATATTAAATGTCTTTTTCACAAGATTTCAAAACATTTCCTTTGGCTATATCGCTTATGATTTTAATTCTACAGCTCACAGTTTAGCTCTTCGTAGGTCAGATATATCTGTTTGTTTGTGGTTGTCTAATTATTTCCCATGGTTATTAACTGCTTGTATCTTTGATTTTTCTTCTTATAGTCGGAAGACTTATAAGGTGTTGTGTAAGTTTTTTTTTCCCTGTGGATTTGATAGCACCAAAAATGTGCTATCTTGCTTTACTTAATTTGAGTTCTTAGGTTTTATGTGTTTATTTCATGATATTATAGGTATCAAGCATCTGAGCAATAGAGTGGGGTGTTATAGTCAAAATAGAGTTAAAATAGGCTAAAACAAAGCTCAAATGTATCAATCGAAAAAAAAAGAGCTAAAATTATGATTTTCCCATTGAGGGCATGGCGTAACTACACTGCCAGACGCCACACTAGGCGATGTTTTCAAGAGCAACGCTTTACTAAAATGCATTGAGCCTCACAACACTCTAAAATGTGAAGACACATATAAGTGTCGCAGTACTACTTCGACGTTGCGGCACTGTGCTCACTCGAGAGGCCTCTTCTCTACATCATCGTGCATTAGGTCATTTTTAGGGCTTTCGGATAAGTACATATGAAATCAAAAGAATAGGCCCATGTAATACCCTCGAATTTAATTTAGCCCATCATTGGCAGGATCCCATGGCAACGGAGTTGGGGCTTTCGAATTCCATGCAAAGAAAAGGAAGGGTTGCTGCAAATGATCAGGGACGAATGAGGTGAAATGATGGCTTTTGCAAACAAAGTTTCCTACATGTAGCCGTGGAGAAATTGAAATTGCTCATTCTATCATTAAGCCAACATGTTAAACGCTTGCATGATTGTGCACATGATAGATTGTTGGAAGTATTGATTCATTAATTCCATGTCAAAATCCCAATAATCAGCATTTGGATCGGATATGGTCGAGTGTGCTGATGGCCGGGATTAGTTCTAGGTGATGGGCCAAAGAGAGGTCGAGGGATGGAATTTTTGGGTGGAGGGATTGTGGTTGAGGAGGAAGGTTGGATATGCGATGGGAGCTGAGAAATGGAAGGTTGGCTATTATTTGTGTTGGTTGGGTCAGTAGTGGGTAAAGAGAGGTTATGTGAGTGAGGATATCCTATTCAAAGATTTTGTATAAGACCAGACCATGAAATATTTAATCTCTCTTTGTAAATCCGTTAATTGGTGAGATTAATATTTCATAGGATGATACGACTCGATCTTAATCCTGAGTGATTTATGAATTCTTGTTTATGAATCAGTCATTTGATTTGTACAGGTGAGAGTGACCCAAGTTTCTGACTCGATAAGCCTATCATTTTGGGGACTTGACTAAATGAGGAGCTGGGAACATAAATTCGCAAGATGGATTCACTCCTTCCCGCATAAGGTAATTAAATTAATGAACTAATTAATTACGATGCTTTAAGGCACAAATCCTAACATACATGTTGTTGTAAGGTTGATCTTGTGAGTGTTTTGTCACAAGTGTTGTGTCGATCTTTGAAGAGATGAAAACGTGTTGCTGTAATGTTGAAGATTTACTCCAAGTTGTATTGTTTTCATCAGTAAACTTCTGGAGAAGGGTTTCTCAAGCTTAGGGGGAGCTCAAACTATAAGTGAAAAGGAGTCTCACGACTTAAGAGGAGCTTAAGTCTTATTGAGAGAGAATCTCAAATTTAGGGGAGCCTAAATAGTTCTTCACTGATTTTAATACTTAACAGGAGTCTAAGTTACCAAGAGAGTGAGTCTCACATCTAAGGGCAGCCTAGATGAATGATTGACTGATTAAGCTCTTCGGGGGTCATTATAATCAAGTTGTAGTTACAAATAAGTATTGTGCTATAACTGCTTATCATTTATATTAGTGTAGTTATCTTTCTCGACCACTATGTCCCCCAGACATAGGTGGTAGTTCATCAAATTAGGTTACCAATCTCTAGTGTTCTATTTATTAGTCGTTTATCTTTGTTTAATGTTTTGTTGAATGTTGTAGCATTGTTCTTAACAACTTCCAATGTACAATAGGTATCCTCTATTTAGTTTCAGTTGATATCAGAGTAGGTAACTATTATGTCTAAAAGGAGGATCTGACGTGCAGTAGGTATCCTCTATTTAATTTTAGTTATGTATTAAGGAGACAAGTACGATGACAGGATCAAATCCCATAGCAGAAGCGTTCTCGTGTGAGAACGCCTTGCATTCCGCGATTCGATTTTTATAATAAACAAAATTGTTATAAAAAACTAAATGAATAAACACATAAATTAGCATGCAATTAGAGAAAATGTTAGAATGATTCTTACCTTTGTAGATTCCCCAAGTGCCACAAACAATTTTCTCCAAGGTTCCAACGAATGGATCTCCAAATGGTTTTGATCACGAACAACTCCTTGAGTGATCTCGAACACTACCACGAGAGTTACCTTGATATTCTCTAAGATTCCAATAGAGGGATAGGTGGTATCCAACTATTGGGAGAGGAAGAGGAGAAAAGTGTTGCAGAGAGTTGGGAGGATTTATGGCTTAAATAAAATTCTACACAATAATACTAAGGAATTGTATATTGTTAGAGTTTTTCTACAATCAAAATGTGTGTTGCCAAAGTGTCATGGGAAAGTCTTCATATAGAGAAGAGTCAAGCATTTTTGCCAATATATTTTCCTTTTCTATAATTAATTAAATAATATTTATTTAATTAATTAGTTCATTCAATTAAATAACACTTATTCAATTTATTAGCTCAATCAAATAACATTTATTTAATTTGCACAATTAAATAACACTTATTTAATTTGCACAATTAAATAATACTTATTTAATTTTGATTTACACAATAATTAAATAACTACTTATACATTAAACCCTATTTAATGTATACATTTAATTATCATACACATCCCATTTTATTGTGCAAATCCCATGTATATGAGCAAAATCTCTCTATTAATTAATTTTTTGTGAATCTAATTCACTTGAATTAATTAATTTGAATCTTATTCAAATATTACTTTCCAATTTGATTATAGATCATATCTATAATTAATTATATATTAATCACATTATTTTCTCAAATCAATTTGGACAATTCAAATTATTCCTCTTAAGTATTCTCTAGTGAGCTAACGAGTGGATCTGGTGGACCTGTAGATCAAAAGCTCCAATGATATGAGATTAATTGGTTAAACTCATTATCCAAGTTAATTAATATTCGTTAACTGTGGATACACTCCACTAAAGACTCACAACTACACTCTTCTTATTATAGATATATTTCCGTGTCCATGGATATAGACTAATATCAGTAAATTAGTCTTCACGAGTGTTTATAACTCCAACTGAGTCAAATTACCGTTTTACTCTTGGGTTACCTCTGAATCCTTAAATACCAATGTTCCTCTAATGAACAACATTTTTATGGTTCAACCAATAAACAGAAACCCTCTCAGGCCAATTAGAGGGTAGGGCCCTTTGTTCAAGTTTGAGAGACACTATTTAAGGGAACACTCATCTATTTACCCTCAAGGAGGGAATGAGTGAATTCATCTTGTATTACTATGTTCCCAACTCCTCACTTGGTCTCGTCCCTAAAATGGTAGGTATATTGGGTCGGCGAACTAACCACCTTCACTTGTGCAAATCAAAGGACAATTCCTCATGAACAGGAGTTCATAATATACTTAGGATTAAGACTAAGCCACCTAGGCGATCCTATTGAAATAGAAAACTAACTAGTCAACAGTGTTACATCTAGTGGTTACTATTTTGCAATCTAGTCTTATGCAAACTCACTGCTTAGGATACGCCCACTAGCGTGTCATCTACCCAAATGCGTTGGATCATTATGTTTATATCAAATACAAAGTGGCTCGTATGCATAGTGTTACCAGGATAAGGTACCCAACCTTATCCCTATATTATAGATTCTTTAGGTTGTATCTTGAATATTGATCCATGTATATCTCCACATATAGTTCAAGACTCATAAGGCAGCCTTGGATGTTAGTTTATTGTATTTAGGTTATTTAGACAAAATAGACAACAATACAAACAATAACATTTATTGATTTAACATCTATAACTCTTTATTGATGAAGGTCAATTAATAACTACTATCTACGAGTTTTAGAGCATAAAACCCAACAAACTCCAATTTGAACTAAAACACTAGTAAGTGGGTTGTACACAATCCAAAAAGCGGGATAATGCTAAATATAATAAACTAGGGCATCCATATACCCATACACATCTCCCACTTCAGTGGGTTGTATACAATGTACATGTCTCGTAGACCTATATTCTCTAGTGACTACACTTCTCAATGAGCTGCAGGATTTTCAGTCTATTTTGAAAAATAAAAGACAATAAGCAGAGGTAAATGTTGCTGCTGCTGAGAAAAGATGACCGTCCTCTAAAAATTCTAATGTTGCTTCTTCTTCTAAGAATAAGATTATTCCTGTGAAAAAGAACAAGGGGAAAGGAAAAAAGAAAACTTCTACTGGCCGCAAGGCAAAGCTAAAGCTGCAGACAAAGGAAAATGTTTCTCCTGTAGCGAGGATGGGCACTAGAAGAGAGACTGCCCACAATACCTTGTAGAGAAAAGAGCGGAGAAAGCAAAACAAGGAAACTAGTTCCTTAGGATTGCTTATAGCGAGATAATGCTCTAGGTTGTGAACATGGGAAAGCATCTCAGAAAGATCAGTGGGAGATTTTGGAGTTATTGACAAAAGATGCATCTCATTACTTTTGTTAGTGTAATAAAAGTTGTTTTATCTTTTGTAAAGGACATGTATATAATCTTTTGTTATAAATGACATGTTCCTTAGAAAAAATTTATATTTTATATTTGTTCTATTCTAAAGCATTTTATGTTAAAACCAACCAAAGTTCAAGTTCATTTCAAATATTTAGATATTTAATGGCTGAAAAAAAGGAAAATGGTTATGTTTACCTAAGTGATAAGTTTAGAACACTTGAAAGGTTCAAGGTGTATAAAACTTATTAGGTAAAATAATCGAAATGCTTTGATTAGATCGGGGTAGAGAGTACAGAGGATCTGATATTTTTAGGGCTATTATGATAGAACATGAAGTCCAATGATAACTCTCTACACCTAAGTTGCCTTGATCGTTTTTTAACATCATTCCATTTTTAAGGTGTTTCTGAAATTCCATATGAGATATGGAAAGCTCATAAAAGTTGTTTATGATATGTAAAATATGTTTACGTAGTTCAGAAATTTGGACAAGATCGACACATTTGTTAATGTCGAAACCTTAAGTGTTGGAATATCTTTCAAAAGGCATGTCTATTTGTGGGTAACCCAAACGTAGTATATTTTTCAAGTAACAGAAAATCAAGTGTTTATGTTGACAAATGCTAAATTGTTTGGAATATACGGAATCACCATGTATTATTTAGTTTCCATAAACACAAGTGTATATCAATAAGAATTATTGATTAAACCTAAAGTTGTTTGGACAGATTAGATGCATCTTACTCAAAGAGTTGAGGGTACCTCTGGGAGAAATGTATGATAGCCTAGCCATAATTTAGGTTTAGTGGAAACTCAAGTCATCAAGTCTCGATGACGGTATCGATAAACAAAAGGTTGTGGAAATAAGATGTATTCCCTATGTTGTTTGAATAGAAGTCCACTGTATACTAATATGTTTATAGTGATCTTCTCGGCTAAAGTGTTTAAGGTTCACCTAGTGAGGCTAGGACTACAGGTTAAATAATCTAGGGCAAGTGGGAGAAAAACCCATGGGTGTATGATACCTAAAGGCAAACTATGGGTATATGATGCCCTAGTTTATTGTATTTCTCTGTAAACTCAAAAACTCAATATTATGTATTTATTTGTATGTTACCACTGGAGTTTTAGTCCAAGTAGGAGTTTTTTCGGTTTTATGTCCTAAAACTCGTGGTTTTTTGTAAAATAATAAACCTATTCTGTAAATCAATAATGTTGTTATTGAAGTATGGATTCAATAAAGTTGTTATTGAATATATGAATTGCTTATTTTGTTTTAGAAATAACTCCAATAAACTAAAAGATCCATGATTATTACATGAGTATTTAAACTTTATGTGGGGACATAAGAGTGGATCAGGTTCGAGTAAATAGTCAAAATGATCTATAGTATACGAACAAGATTGGATACCTTATTCTGATAATACTATCAAATGCGGCGGTTACCTTATTCTGATAATACATCGAATGCGGTCCACTATGTCGTTGTTACAAGGAGTTGTAAAGTGCTGCAAACGAAGTGATTCTGATTCATTCATGTGGGGACATTGGGAGTGGGAGCGTCCTGTGCAATGAGTTTGCATTAGATCAAACCAAGAAATGAAGTCACTCTTACTTTATAACGTTGTTTATTGTTTAAGACTGACTATTTCATAACGATGACCTATGTAACTTAACTTTAATCCTGAACTAACTACGAACTCCTATTTATTTGGGATTATCCTAAGATTTGCATAGGTGAGGTTCGCTCAACAGCGCCGGCTCAATAAACCTTCAATTTCAGGGGTAAGATCAGGTAGTTAGCTGAGGACATAGGGTGCAAGAAGGAATTCACTCCTACTCGCTTTTAGGGATAATAGAAAAGGTTGTTCTCTTAAATGTTGACTCCGAGTTTTGAACAAGGGGCCCCACCCTCTCGATGGCTCGAGAAAGACTCGGTTTGATGATCGGATCACAAACCAATTGTTCATTAGAGGATCAGTAGGACTTAAGAAACAAGAGGTAATCTCGGGGGGTAAAACAACCATTTCACCCAGCCATTATTACGAACGACCTGTGAAGGATTAACTTACTAATCATGGTTGTATCGGGTGGACACAATATATCTACAGAGAGGGGAATGCAACTACTGGGCTTTAATAGAGTGACCCGGTAGTTAACGAATAGGGGTTAATTTGGTGTAAAGAGTTTAGCTAATTAATCTCGGATCGTTGGAGCCCATGATCTGTAGGTCCATTAGGTCCCTCTACTAGCTCACAAATGGAATAAGTCTTAGAATAGTGTAATGAGTTAATTTGAAGCGTTCAAATTAGAATTAAGGGAATTAATAATTATATGTGATATAATTACACATATAATTTTGAAATTAAATGGAATTAGAGAATCTATTAATATTTAAATATGATTTAAATATTAATTTCATAAATAGAGATTCATGGTAATGGAATTGGTGACAAATTAATTTAATATTTGATATTAAATTAATAAAATTAATAAAATTGTTTAATTAATTATTAATTATTAATTTTATTAGAAAAATTAATTATTAGATTAATTTTTTGTAAAGTTAATAAATTTTTAGTCTTAATTAAAAGAATTAAAATTGAAAAGTATTTTAATTTTGAAATTCAAAATTAAAATAAAATGAGTAGAGATATTTTTAGTATAAAGTAAAGCAAACAAATTTATATATATAAAAAAAAAAAACTTTTGAAAAATGTAACAAAAATTAGTGAGTTCTTTAATTATAAACAAATTTCTAAAATAAAAGGCTCGAAAGAAAATTCACTTTAAAAAACGTTTTTTTTTTGTTTGTTAGGTAATGCAAATATAGCTTTAAGACGTGTTTACAATATATTTTCAAATATTTAATTTAAAAAAATAAATCATTTTTTAAGAAACAAAAATGTTTGATAACCACTTAAAATAGCTTTTCAAATGTATTTTAATAAGTTTTTATAAAAAGATATCTAAATAAAAATAATTTAAAAAAAAAAACACTTTTTTCTTAGGTCAATCAAAACCGGCTTTACTTTCCCATAATTTCCATATTATCTTACATTTACTTTAATAATCTTCCTAATATTTTTATGGTATCCCAAATAAATGTGATAAACATTAAAGGATAAATATATAAATATTTTTATTATAATTTTTTTGGTACAACTACATAGATGGAAAATTGAACCTCTAATCTTTAAGGAGAGAGTATAAATCATAATACCATTGAATTAAATTTACTTTGACTCGTTATTCTAATTTAAAAATAAGCATATGCTATAGATTTGATTGGAAAATTTTTCTCTTTCTATAGGTTTTTTCTAGAAAGCTTTCTATAGATTGCTTTTAATATTTATTTCTCTTTCTATAAATCATTTTTTAAAGAAAGTTTTCTATACATCACTTTTAAATATTCATGCATCTGTTTATTTTATTGGATGGCAATGATATTTTGGAATTTATATGTTATAGGTTTGACTTATTATAGTTATATGATATTTGATTTGTTAGTAAGGGTATATTAGTCCAATTAATTATCTTATATACACCCCTCAATATCATTGACCACTTTATATAATAATATAGTCATTTGTCCATATCAAAACACATATTTAAATTTGGTTACTTATTGTATCTATTTTCCTCCAACTTTTCTCTCTCATTCTCTAGCTAATATTTTCTCTCTATCCTATCTCTCTTTATATTTTTCATCTCTTTTACATCTAAATTATCTCTATTTTTAAAGTTTTATTTTTATACCTTCACTTATTTTTCTCTAACATGTTCCTATCATTTCTCTAATAAATTTTAACCTACAAACAAAAAATAATTATTAAATATATTTTTAAATATAAAACAAAAAATAGTTATCAAACATGTATAATTTTTATTTTTTTTCTAACAATATAAAATAAAAAACAAAAAGTGGAGGAAGTAAAAATTAAAATAGAAATGATAATTAAAGGAAATATCTATAAGTATTCACTCGCTAACTAAATTTTTGTCATAGTATGCGACTTTTTCAAAGTTACAATGTTGATAATATTATTCCCAAGATTTCAAAATTTTTCAAGTACAATAGAGAATAAAAGATTTAAACATATGTCTCTTTATTGCAAATACATCATATATCAATTAAATATACTCGTTTTGAGCGATGTTTATTGATTTATTAGACCACTTTCATTGTTACAATTTAAATTAAAAAAGAACACACATTTAATATATACCGGTGGTAATGCATTTTTGACTTTTCATCATTTGATGGTATTTGGGATATATATATTTAGTTACAATTAAAGCATAAGTATGAGGTGTTTTCAAATTTAGAAAATTTGGTAAATTATTTACAAATATGGTAAAATATCACTATCTATCAGAAATAGATTGTGATAGACATCTTCTAGATGATAGACATCTATTATATTTTATTACCAGTGATAGATGTTTATTGCAGTTTATCATGACTTATCATTATAGACATTGACATTTTATTATATTTAAAAATATTTATCTTAAGAGGTGTTTTCAAATTGAGAAATTAAAATTGGTTAGCTTGAAGCTTCAATTAAATTATTAGTCAAATATAATCTGACATCAAATTATCATTTTTCCAATAAATTTTATAATCAATTAAAAAGATATATACGTTTTTAGAAGGAGTTTTTTTTAGGTGATTAGGAAAACAATTTAGGAAAATATAATGGTTCTGAAACTATTTAGAAATCTAGGGTTGTTTTGGAGTTTTTGAGGCGGAGATTTTGTTTAAAATATTTTGTCGAGGGTTCAACCTTCGACCTGTCGAAAATTAAAGAAGAGATCGAGGGTTTGACCCTCGACCTAAAGGAAATTGAAATGAGGACGAGGGTTCAACCCTCAACCTGTCAAAAATTAAAGAAGAGATCGAGGGTTTGACCCTCGACCTCAAGGAAATTAAAGGAAGATGAGAAAATTAAAGAAGAAACCCTCGACCTAAAGGAAATTAAAAAATCGTTTAGTAATTATACACGATCGCACACAATCGTTTAATAGTTTAGTAGATTACAATGCGATCGTTTAATAATTATACAAGATCGTACACAATCGTTTAGTAAAAGTACTATGCGATCGTTTAGTAATTCTTTATTAACATAACAATAGGTGCAAACTTCCGGAAAGAACAAGTAAACGATGAACAACTTCTTTATTAGACGATAGGGATCAAACAAGATTAATCGGTCGTTTACGAGACGCTAAACTATCGTTTACAATCTCTCCACGATCGCTCAGTATGATTAAACGATCGCTTACTAAATCCTCTGTAATCGGCTATAAACTCCTACACGATTGCTTAACTATTACTATTACACGATCGCCTTCTCAGAACCTATACCATCACATACCTTTTACTATACGATCGTATACCAAGTGCTACACGATCGTTGAACTTTACTACACGATCTCCTAGTGGAAGTAGACGATGAGCGGCACGCTGCGATGGTCTTTCTGCGACAGCGTCTTCTGAACTCCCACTCTCGAGAACTCTTTTTCCTCACTACACGATCGCCCACAAACTCCTACACGATCGTTTAGCTATTACAATTAGATGATCGCTTACCTTTTACTATACGATCGTATACCAAAAGCTACACGATCACTAAGCTTTACTATACAATCGTTGAGCTTTACTACACGATCGCCTAGTGGAAGTACACGATGAGCGGCACGCTGCGATGGCCTCTTGAGAGCTCTCTTTCTTCACTACACGATC